>NC_090345.1:40173738-40488548 GCF_035084215.1 Heptranchias perlo | reverse complement strand
CAACAGGTCCGTACCGGTGTTTATGCTCCACATGAGTCTCCTCCCTCCCTACTTCATCTAACTAATAAAGAGAAAGTAACTTTTAGCAATTGCGCAACAGTTATTCAATATGTAGAGCATCTTAATCTAAATTCTGTCGGCAAGTCGAGAGAAATTCCTGTATCCCTGGGCTGACCAGTTTGGTAGGTTTTCAGGTCATTCACTCTGATGATAAAACAAACCATAGAGGCGAACAGCCCAAGAGGAGGCCGTTTGTCCCATCCTGTCTGTGATGGCTCCATTCTAAAGTAATTGAAAATGAATCCCACGTTCCTCTCTCTCTCCCCCCATGGCCCTGTATTTTGCTCTGCTTTAAACATTGGCCTTGAATTTCCTCGGACTTTCTGCCGATGTGCAGTGGAACTCATGTATGTGCATTAAGCGGGTTCCGCCATACGTCTGGCAAAGTTACGTTGAAGCAGCGGCCTAAAGTCCAGGAAATTCAGGGCCTTGAATGTTACAATAATAAAGATACTCAAGTGTCAGGAGACACTTGATCATTATAAACGACTAGAATAAACACTTAAAACACAACTAAGTTATGAAAAAAAAATGTTAAACCCTTGAATTGTGCTCATCCTGTCCTCCCTTTTCTTCCCATCCCCTTTTCTTTCCCACTGCTTATCTGTTTTATTTTTAAATTTTGATTTACTACCTATGCCTAACTTGAACTAACCTACCATCAAAAGAGAATACTTTGCAATAACTTTATTTTGCTTGACAATTGACCCTTGACTTAAGTATGCAAATAAGCTTTTGCATGATCAGTACCAGCAAAATACTTTTTGTGGTCTCACTAGGGTAGGGGATGTCAGTGCTAGCAAACGGAACAATTTTTCCACGCGTATCTCCTACAGTAGCCGCATTGACACACTTGCCATCCTTATACTTTGGTGAGTAAAACTTGCTAACTTAATGCAAGTTATACTGTGGAATTGCACCTACCGGGTTGAGTTCATCCAAATTCATTCCATGTAAAGCTGGCAGAGAGCAGAGACTTTCAAAGTCTTGGTTGGATTCAAACACAGGTTGGCATGGATTTGTAAAAGGAAAATCGTGTTTGACTAACTTTATTGAGTTCTTCGATGAAGTAACTGAAGGGTCAATGAGAGTAGTGCGGTTGATGATGTGTACATGGACTTTCCAAAGGCACTTGATAAAGTACCACATAATAGACTTGTTAACAAAACTAAAGCCCATGGAATTAAAGGGACAGTGGCAGCAAAATTGGCTAGGGGACAAAAAGCAGAGAGTAGTGGTGAACGGCTGTTTTTCAGAATAGAGTACAGTATACAGTGGTGTCCCCCAAAAGTCAGTATTAGGATCACTGCTCTTTTTGATATATATTAAGGAGCTAGTGTAGAGGGTATAATTTCAAAATTTACAGATGACACGAAACTCGGAAATGTAGTAAACAATGTGGAGGATAGTAACAGACTTCAGGAGGACATAGACAGGCTGCTGAAATGGGCAGACACATGGCAGATGAAGTTTAATGTCTGAAACCAGAGTCTTAAACTTAAACAAAACCAATTACAAAGGTATGAGAGGTGAGTTGGCTAAGGTAGATTGGGAAATTAGATTAAAAGATATGACGGTACATAAGCAATGGCAAACATTTAAAGAAATATTTCAAAATTCCCGACGAATATATATATATCCCATTGATAAATAAAAACTCCATGGGAAAAGTGATCCATCCATGGCTAACTACAGAAGTTAAGGATGGTATTAGATTAAAAGAAGAGATGTATAATGTTGCCAAGAAGAGTAGTAAGTCTGAGGTAGAGTTTTAGAAACCAGCAAAGGATGATCAAAAATTGATAAAGAGGGAGAAAATAAAATATGAGAGTAAACTAGCAAGAAATATAAAAACAGATTGTAAGAGTTTCTGCAAGTATGTAAAAAGAAAGAGAGTAGCAAAAGTAAACATGGGTCTCTTAATGGCTGAGACAGGAGAAATTATAATGGGGAATAAGGAAATGGCAGAGACGTTAAACAAATATTTTGTATCTGTCTGCACAGTAGAAGACACAAAAAACATACCAGAAATAGTGGGGAACCAAGGATCTATGAGAGTGAGGAACTTAATGTAATTAATATCAGTAAAGAAAAAATACTGGGACTAAAAGCCAACAAATCCCCCGGACCTTATGGCCTACATCCTAGGGTTCTTAAAGAGGTGGCTGCCGAAATAGTGGATGCATTGGTTGTGATCTTTCAAAATTCCCTATATTCCAGAACAGTCCCAGTGGATTAGAAGGTATCAAATGTAACACAGCTATTCAAGAAAGGAGGGAGTGAGAAAACAGGGAACTAGAGGCCAGTTAGCCTGACATCAGCCGTAGGAATATGCTGGAATCCATTATTATGAACGTGGTAACAGGGCACTTAGAAAATCATAATATGATTAGGCAGAGTCGACATGAAAGGGAAATCGTGTTTGACAAATCTATTAGAGTTTTTTGAGGGTGTAACTGAGAATCCCGACGTGGTCAGTTTTTGGTAAAATATTAAGATGCCTACGTGGCAAAGAAGCAGAATGCAAAATGGTTAGAAAGGGTTAATTAGTTAGTAACTGAGATTGGTACAGGTGGCCTGGCCTCCTGCTGGGCCATATGTTTGCGTAGTCAGCAGGTTTGCATGGTCTTATCAATGTAGAGTCTTTGATGTGATTCAAGGACTGGTCTGAATGTCTCCATGTTTATGGCAGATCAATATAGGTAATGAGCTTAGCCAAAGTTGAAAGACATTCCAGGTTGGGAGATAAGGAACAGAAGGAACAGGGAAGAACATTCCAAGTTGGAAGGTGAGGAAGTATCCCCTTTGATGTCTAACAGCAACATGGTCAGCACATGATTATCTATGATTGGCCGGAAATAATGTAACCTCGCATGGCAACCTGTGCCCGGCTTATGATTGGTGTTGACTCTTGTGTTAATGATGTTCCAACCCCTATCGATCTGTATAAAGGTATGAGTTTTTGTCTTTGTCTTTGTCTCCTTATTCTGTTAGAATCGTTCGGATTCTCTCAGGAATCTGAATTGAAGCTACAGACTAAGACCTGCTATTAAAGTTGTGATGAACTTTAAAATGTATTCGACTTCGGTTTTTACTGAACCAGACTGAGGGGAAAGAATCCGGATCGTCATTTGGTGGCCCGTACAGGGATCTTAACGGTCGTTCACCGAGAGTTCGCGGAGTAAGAGGCGGATTGTCTCAGACACGGAGGAAGGAAATGGCGCCCCGATGTAAGTAGTCTTAATTTACTACGTCGGTTTTCCTCCAATTCGTCAGTCTGACGACGAATCGTCCAATCGCTAACACTCGTGTGGCGTCCTTACAAGATTCAGGTCAGTCTGGCGAATACACAGAAATAGCAGGAAGAGGTCAGTGGTCGAATATCACTGAGGGAATAACTTGTAAGCGGTAGGTCAGTGGTTAATATCACTGAGGGTAGTCAGGGTTTAAGTTCCTGATGATTGGATATAAACAGGAACTAGTGATCAAAATATCACTGACTAAAAACTTAGATGCCGCCAAAAAGGCTCAGGAATTAATTTGGAAAAATAACAGAGGTACCACAGCCAAAGAACTAATTGCTTTATGGAGACAGTACTGTAAAAAAAAATATGGATAGAATTAAATGACTAGACAAATGTTTGAAAGACAGAGACCCGAAAAAGAAAGGTTCTGTTGTTTAAGTGTACTGTCCCTTTAAAAAGCCTGTCTTGATCAGTGTTTTTTTTGTCGGTGTTGTGGGCCACGCCCCCTTCTTACTGTGTCTTACGTGTTTTCTTCCTTTGTGTAATGTACCTGTCTTGTCGTGTGTTTAATTCTGATACTGCTGAATTAAAATTGGAGTTATTGAGGTTAAGTGACCTATTAAATTCTGGTTCTTATAAAGTGTGGGCATGTTAAATTCCAGACATGGGATCTTCAAAAAATTGGCATTTTGAATGTTATTTTGTGATTGGCTGTGGTTTAAAGAGAGGTTAAAAATTAACGGGATAGATTAAAAAAACTATCTGGTATCACTGTGATAGGAAAAGTCGGAAAGCTGGAACAGCTCGGAGCGTTGATTATAATCACATCCACTAAAAGTATGTGAAAAAATAGTGTGCAAAAATATAGTATAAAGCAATCCACAAATGTGAGAAGTAAAAAAATCAGTCAAACCTGTGTGAAGAGAAATTTTGAAGGTGGAAACTTAATCTCAAAGGGAGAAGGATCAAGTTACTCCTACCACAAGAGCAAGTTAATATTAACCCCTTCCATCCCAAGAAGCCAGACTGTCATGCCAAGAGCAGTTCAAACAGATAGAAATGACCCAGTCGGTTGAGAACTGTCTGAGGCTTGCCCAGAACACAGGTGAACATGAGGTAACAATTGGTATAGGTTATATTAGTAAAATTGTCCCAATCACTCGGAAATGCCAAAGGCTACAATTGACTGAGATATAAGTTTTCACGCTACAGTGAAAAATTGATAAGAAAGGAATGTAAAACAAATCATATGAAAAGGAAGCATAGGTTAGACAATTGGAAGTCCATTACTTGAGCTATGTACTGACACAGGGTACTAAATGCCTATCAGTTTTACCCTGCCACAGTATGATAAGGAAGTTTTGACAAGTTCTGGGGCTATTCAATTTTATTTGAAATTAATAGTAGAATACAAGATCTGACCAAAGAGGGGAGACCTTCCCTGACAAATTATATAACTCGCATTGAGAATGCTAAGAAAACTCAACAATTAGATCAACACCTCCTAACTCAAGTGTTAAAACAAAGAGCGACATGGAATGGAGGTGGACATCGCAAAAAGAGATAGGCAAATATGGAGATGTAAAGATCTGTGATAAGTGATATAGCAAATGCCTTTGCCATAGTTGTTAACACCATTGATTTGACAACATTAGATCAAAAGGTCAGAGATTTAGGGTCTCGCATTAAAGATATATTAAAAGATAAATGAAAATACAGATAAGGAATTGTCTGAGGATCAAATGCTGACCATATATTTGCAAAGGATAGCTACAGTGCTAGAAACACATGCCCAAACCATTAATAAATTAATAAAAGAGGAATATAACATATCTTAGCAGGCGGCTGCTAATGATATCTGCTTAATGTGGTTACATCTTGAAAACACAGAGATTAGGACTTGGAGTTAGAAATTCCAGTCTGCAGCCCTGCGTACATCTGTATGTGGGAGAGACAGTGTTTATTTCAGACAGGCTGCGTGCTTCAGAGAGAGAGCGAGAGAGGGACTAGGCAATTTCTCTCTCCTGTTTTGTTTTCTGAATTTGTTTCGGGTAAAGGGATTATTCCTTTGGATAAATAAATAATAAATGAAGATTTGACAAATTAATCACTTGGGCTCTCAAGAAGAGCCGCAATGGATTTTCTGTGTTTCTTTTAAAACAGGTGACCCTGGGTTTTTTTTGGGACCACGTGAGTGTTGATGGTGCAAGATTACCAAGAGTAGTTACAAAGTTACGGTGCAACCTTTGCTGGAGAAATTTGGTGCAGGAAACGATCCAGTGGTGTTAAAGATTTAAGACTTTAGCTGCAGACATCAGCGGATACCTAATGTCACAGCGTGGTGATATCAACCTGATTCTCTTCTTTTGAAAACATTTTGATTTGTTTTGTTTTAACCTATTTGTTGTCTTCCGAGACAGAGTGCTCGAGGTGGGGAGATATGGGAATTTCTCTAAAGTCATTAAATTGGGCATGATAAAAAAATCAATCTGGCATAAATATACAATCTAGTGGAAGTCAGGAAAGTGTAGTTGAGAATAGTAAATTGATAGCTTTCTCGTGGAGATATTTGTGTCCTTGCCTATAATGAATAATGAGAAAACTACACTCAATAGCCTGGCCACTACCCTGACATCGGGACCATGCAGGGGGAGATAAGCACTCTAGACACCCCTGATCTTTTTGATAAGATAACCTGAAAACCTAAGAATGGCTACAGTGGACATAAAAGATACAAATGTATGTTGCCATCATCTGAAACGGAGATCAGGATGAAGAACATGATTACAAAGGCCTATGGCCTGGTGAGCTATTGCAACCACTCTTTAAACAAACCAGTTGCTTTTACAGGACTGAATCCTACAGGACATATGATGTGTGCCATGGAAAATGTTCGGAAATACCATGAGGAAGAAGAGACTGGCCAGCAGAAAGTTAATATCCAAGAACACTAAGCTCATTCCTATGAGATGCTGCTAGTATGCGGAGATACATGAAGAAGATACATTGAAGAATGAGCCTCAGACAGGCTCAGTTACTTGACAACAGCACAACAGGAAAATGGTTAATGTGGTCCAGGCGAGTGAGAAATCCTTTTAAACAAGGCACTGACACATGGTCCATAGAGAAACCAACTAATTAATGAAACAGTCAGGAAACACTTGTATCAATCAAAAGGACTGAAATTAAAGTAAAGAGGGACACAGTAATTTGGATTTCCAAAATTCAGGGTTAGGTTCCCATCAGTTAACAATAAAATTGGGAGAAACAATATTTAGAAGATATCCGCACGATGGATACAAAATTACAAGATTATGAGGGGCCCAGATAAAGTAGACAGGAAGTACCTGTTTCCCCTAGCAGAGGGTTCAAGAACTGGAGGATGTAGATTTAAGCTGATTGGCTGGAACAAAATTAAAGGGATGTGTTACTAGACATGCTGTCACTGTGTGTCCACATAGTGTTGGACACAGCCTAGAAGCACAGTGTGGGTTTAATAATACCGGTACCAATCCGGATATTAACTGTACCATGGAGGCCCTAGAGGCGGATCTAAAACCCACTTAAGTGGCATATGCCGGAGAGGGCAAATACTGTGTTACAACTAATTTGAAAACGTTTAAATATGCCAATCTAACTTGTGATATTTTAAGTCCAGAATTCTACTCCATTTCTGAAGTCCTGGTTCGGATTGGACCCGAGGAACTGGTAGAGATACACCGGCATAACCTCACCACCTTACAAGTTTCTGAGAATGTCAGAAAGGACTTAAAAGCATATAAGGACACATTTGGGTATCTGACACCCCTGTTGCCTAAATACTTGAAAGCATTGCGAATGGAAATATGCCTCTCCCAGAAGGTTTATTATAACCTACAACAGGACAATAACAACATTAAGCATGACACTGACCAAATTAAAGTCACCACCTGGTGAAATGACCTCTGGAATTTGGGACTGAATATACAGATCCATCTTTGGATTAGATTAATTTCATATGTATTAGTCGTAGTGCAGTTTGTTGTAATGTGCTTCTTGATTTTCATTGCATGTAATAAATGTAAGCAGAGGATGAAGGGTTTGGCAAAGATAGTAAAACAGAGCCTGGGTGAGAATGTCCCCATTGTCTCTGTGGTTTCAACTAAGAACACATCTTAATGGTACCGGGAGTAGCACCCGCTGGGGTAAGGTGCATGTAAAAGGGAAGACAATTATAGTTTGATAGGATTATCAGATGCTCTGCCTCTCTTCCACCCGGACTGGTGGACAACACGAAGGGAACCTGGTTAAGATGAGGTACAGCATCTAACGGGATATTGTAGGGAGAATTTGGATTAAGGGATATAATGGGGAGGGCACCAATTCACAGGTGTAAAATGGTCTGAAAGGTACCATTCAGTCTAGTTAGGCTGGAAACAAAATATAAAGCACCATAGGATATTTGACTATGTTAGCCTTTTCAAATTAACATGAATAGGTTTAGCTGACTAAGGACATTTGCAGCTTACTTGAGAGATGTTTAGAAGGAGTCTGTTCCTGAGAACAGATAAGAGTACAAAGGCGTATTGATGAAACATGTCTGTGTTCTATTGGGACTTCTCCAGTTCAAGGGCTAGTCATATTCATTGTTATAATTCTTATAATTTATTGCTTACTTAAATGTTGCTGCGCTGCAGAACCTGCAGAACCAGTGAGCACCGTAATAATTGGTTATCATGAAATGATCAAAGGGGGGAATGAGAATCCCTACGTGGTCAGTTTTTGGTAAAATATTAAGATGCCTACGTGGCAAAGAAGCAGAATGCAAAATGGTTAGAAAGGGTTAATTAGTTAGTAACTGAGATTGGTACAGGTGGCCTGGCCTCCTGCTGGGCCATATGTTTGCGTAGTCAGCAGGTTTGCATGGTCTTATCAATGTAGAGTCTTTGATGTGATTCAAGGACTGGTCTGAATGTCTCCATGTTTATGGCAGATCAATATAGGTAATGAGCTTAGCCAAAGTTGAAAGACATTCCAGGTTGGGAGATAAGGAACAGAAGGAACAGGGAAGAACATTCCAAGTTGGAAGGTGAGGAAGTATCCCCTTTGATGTCTAACAGCAACATGGTCAGCACATGATTATCTATGATTGGCCGGAAATAATGTAACCTCGCATGGCAACCTGTGCCCGGCTTATGATTGGTGTTGACTCTTGTGTTAATGATGTTCCAACCCCTATCGATCTGTATAAAGGTATGAGTTTTTGTCTTTGTCTTTGTCTCCTTATTCTGTTAGAATCGTTCGGATTCTCTCAGGAATCTGAATTGAAGCTACAGACTAAGACCTGCTATTAAAGTTGTGATGAACTTTAAAATGTATTCGACTTCGGTTTTTACTGAACCAGACTGAGGGGATAGAATCCGGATCGTCATAACTAGCAGGGTAGTTAAGGGGGAACTAGTGGATGTAGTATATTTGGATTTTCAAAAGGCATTCGATAAGGTGCCACATGAAAGGTTGTTACACAAGATACGGGTCCATAGGATTGGGGGTAATACATTAGAATGGACTTGGCTAACAGACAGAAAACAGAGTGTAGGAATGAATGGGTCATTTTCAGATTGGCAGGCTGTAACTAGTGGGGTGCTGCAAGGATCAATGCTGGGGCCTCAGCTATTTACAATCTACATTCATGACTTAGATGAAGGGACCGAGTGTAATGTATCCAAGTTTATTGATGATACAATGCTAGGGTGGGAAAGTAAGCGATGAGGAGGACGCAAAGGGCTCGATATTAGCAGGGCGGCGCGTTCTCAGCAGGGGGTCGACTGGGTGCGTGGGTAACACGCCCGGTGAAATCAGTGTGCTCCGCACGCAATCGGAGGCTAATTGGAGCCACTTACCTGTGCTTCCGGGTTTCCCGCCGGTAAGCTGCGCGGCGGGCGGACTGCGCATGCGCAGCAAGGTCTGTCAGCTGGAGGAGCCCTATTTAAAGGGGCAGTCCTCCACTGACTGATGCTGCAGAAAATAGGCAAAATTACAGCATGGAGCAGCCCAGGGGAAGGTTGCTCCCAGGTTTAATGATGCCTCACTCCAGGTATCATTGGATGGGGTGAGGAGGAGGGGGAGGACAGAGATCTTCCCCCCAGCAGGCGGGAGGAAGCAGCCTGTCTCTGCCACCAAGAAGGCCTGGCTCGAGGTGGCAGAGGAGGTCACCAGCACCACCAACATATCGCCCACCTGCATACAGTGCAGGAGGTGCTTCAATCACCTAAGTAGGTCAGCCAAAGTGAGTACACTTACTCATTCCCCTACACTCCGTCTGCCACATCACCGCCCCCACCCCACATTTCCTTCTGCACAGCCAACACTACTCTATCACATCACCCCTCACACCCACTCAAAGCTCATTCTCATCTTAGCTGCACTTACTCACCTCGCCAGTACTCATCCCGCCACTACCACTCAACCCAATCCTCATACAATCTCATGGCTCTATCTCATACTCACCCTCTCATGCATCTCTTTCACAGTCAGCCTCACTCAACCTGCCACTACCTGTGCTGCAGCCACAGGGCATGCATCACATATGTGCAGTAAGAAGCGTAAGGCAAACTTGTCGTGAGCATGAAGGGGATGCACAAGGGTGTTTGAGGGTTTGTCATGGTTTTTACGTCTATTTAATTTCTGAGCAACTCACATTACATATTATATTATCACCACTACTGCCACGTCTTTGCGAATCTTGTCTGGTTTGTGCAATAATGCCCTTTCTTGAGGATCACTATGAAGATCCACAACTGATGCCACCCATTGTGTCACTGCAGAGTGGGTGTAGGTGTATTTGCAGGGCTCTTTTGTGCAGATGACTGAGAGATGTCGGCGATGTCTCCGGTGGCACCCTGGAAGGATGCGGAGGAGAAGTTGTTGAGGGCAGTGGTGACTTTGACAGCGACAGGTAAGAAGATGATGCTCGGGCCAGCCGGGAGCAGCTCGGCATGAAGGAGGCTGCAGATGTCCACGACTACATGTCGAGTGACTCTGAGCCTCCGTGTGCACTGCTGCTCAGAGAGGTCCAGGAAGCTGAGCCTCGGTCTGTAGACCCTGTGCCGAGGGTAGTGCCCTCTGCGACGCATCTCTCTCTGCCGTTGCCCTCCCTCCTGCTGTGCAGGTGGATGTGTCACAGCACTGTGTTGTGGAGCTCCACGTGTCAGAGGTGGACGGTGTGGCCTGCGAGGCTGGTGATGCTGTTCGCCCTCCGAGGAGGTCATGACTGCAGCTACGGCGGCCCCCATCCGGAAGATGTACATCTGAGGGGGTCTGCAAAGTAGGTAAATGTGTCTGGACACCGGGGTAAGTGTGCAAGTTGGTGAATTTTATTGTTAGGAGGAGGGTGGTGGAGGCCAAACTTTGTCCAAAGTGACAGAGTGGCCTCCTGCAATGAGTGAGGGTCTCCCACCTCCCACCACCCCCCCCCCACCCGACCTGTCAAATGGACCTTTGCAGCTGCCACAGGCTGATGGCTGCAACACGTCCATTTGAACTGGGAGTGTTTCCCCCAGTACGGGAAACAGTCTCAGTTCATAGCAAAATCCCACCCCTCCTAAAATATCAGGTCAATCACGTCTGTAAACAACCTGAAGTACCTGTTTAAGTACTTTAAGTGGCACCCCGCTGGCTTTAATTGCCGGCGGGAGTCCCACATGCAGGGGCTGCGCGCGCATATCAGCGCGTCACTGGGGAACCCAGAAGTGGGCGGGTTGGAGCCGGGCTCCGGACCCGCCCCGGGAATCCCCGATTTTCGCAGCCCCCCCGTCACGAACGTACCCGATCGCGGGTGCTAAAATCGAGCCCAAAGAGTCAGCAAAGTGATATTGACAGGTTCAGTGAGTGGGCAAGAAGGTGGCAGATGGAGTATAATGTGGGGAAATGTGAAATTATCCACTTTGGTGGAAGAATAGAAAAACAGAATAATTTTTAAATGGTGAGGAACTATTAAATGTTGGTGTTCAGATAGATTTGGGTGTTCTTGTACACGAAACACAAAAACCCTTTAATCAAACTCATGTTTGGCAACTGATTAACCAATCGTTATCGTGGAATGTACATTCAGGTACAGCAAGCAATTTGGAAGGCGAATGGTATGTTGGCCTTTATTGCAAGGGGGTTGGAGTACAAGAGTAAAGAAGTCTTGTTGCAATTGTGCAGGGTTTTGGTGAGACCACACTTGGAGTACAGTTTTGGTCTCCTTACCTAAGGAAGGATATACTTGCGTTAGAGGTGGTGCAATGAAGGTTCACTAGATTGATTCTTGGGATGAGAGGGTTATTCTATGAGGAGAGATTGAGTAAAATGAGCCTATGCTCGCAGGAGTTTAGAAGAATGAGAGGTGATCTCATTGAAACAAATAAGATTCTGAGAGGGCTTGACAGGGTAGATGCTGAGAGGTTGTTTTCCCTGGCTGGAGAGTCTAGAACTAGGGGGCATAGTCTCAGGATAAGGGGTCGGCTATTTAGGACTGAGATGAGGAGAAATTTCTTCATTCAGAATCTTTGGAATTCTCTACCCCAGAGGGCTGTGGATGCTCAGTCATTGAGTATATTCAAGGCTGAGATCGATAGATTTTTGGACTCTAAGGGAATCAAGGGATATGGGGATTGGGCGGGAAAGTGGAGTTGAGGTCGAAGATCAGCCATGATCTGACTGAATGGCAGAGCAGGCTCGAAGGGCCGTATGTCCTACTCCTGCTCCTATTTCTTATGTTAATGCAGAGAAGTATGAAGTGATGCATTTTGGTCGGAAGGATGAAGAGAGGCAATATAAACTAAATGGTACAAATTTAAAGGGGGTGCAGTGACAGAGAGATCTGGGGGTGCACATACACAAATCTTTGAAGGTGGCAGGGCAAGTTGAAAAGGCTGTTAAAAAAGCATATGGGATCCTTGGCTTTATTAATAGTGGCATAGAGTACAAAAGCAAGGAAGTTATGCTAAACCTTTATACAACACTGGTTAGGCCTCAGCTGGAGTATTGTGTCCAATTCTGGGCACCACACTTTAGGAAGGATGTCAAGGCCTTAGAGAGGGTGCAGAAGAGATTTACTAGAATGATACCAGGAATGAGGGACTTCAGTTATGTGGAGAGACTGGAGAAGCTGGAGTTGTTCTCCTTAGAACAGAGATGGTTAAGGGGAGATTTGATAAAGGTTTTCAAAATCATCAACAGTTTTGATGGAGTAAATAAAGAGAAACTGTTTCTAGTGGCAGAAGGGTCAATAACCAGAGGACACAGATTTAAGATAATTGGCAAAAGAGCCGGAGGCGACATGAGGAAACATTTTTTTAAGCAGCAAGTTGTAATGATTTGGAATACACGGCCTGAAAGATTGGTGGAAACAGATTCAGTAGTAACTTTCAAAATCCCGATTCACCACATGCCCAATCCCGATTCACAGCATCGCCCGGTCCCGATTCACCGCATCGCCCGGTCCCGATTCACCGCATCGCCCGGTCCCTTACATCTACAAGGTTTAATATTGAGCTACCTAATGAAAAGCAAGTTAATGTTGTAAGATTATTTTTGCAATACTTTTACACTTTTTAAATGTTTACAACTATCCATTAAAAATGACCATCTTCTGACATGCTAATGGCTGATATCATTGAAATCACAAGCCGTGAATTGTCCATAATAATACAGACAAATTGGGCGCCATTCAGAGCAGGAAATATGCATTCATGTCTTTCAGGTTGCAGGAGATATACAAAGTTATTAAAAGTACAGAAAAACTTTTGTTTTTTGGCACTCTAAGTGCTGCAGAATTCAGGTCAACAGATTTGCAGAATTATAATGTAAGTGAAAGGGAGGCACATCTTGGCCCAGCTTTCCCAACGCAATTTAAAATTCCAGCCAGTAATGCAATCTATTTTAGCTCTTGTCCCACAGTACGGGTTCTTGTAACTGCTGATCTCAGAAGATAATTCCAATTGCGTAGAGTACAGACAAAAACCATAGGTGGTGCTGTTTGCAAACTTCAGCATTAAATATACCTTTATAAACACCCAAGGATAGATTTTCCTCTCCAGTTATAATGGTGAACCAACGTAATCTGCACAGGTGGGGGAAGAAACTTAGGTGGGAAACCATTCCGCTGACTCGCCACTGCCCCAGGATTACCCACCAGAAGTGAGTTCTTATTTTAATATAATATATCCGCCCAAAAAATGAACGGACATATTATAACAAGATGCAAATAATGGGATGATGTGCCATCATGGGCACCTTAGCATCATTGAGTGTAAGGAACGCAGATATACTCCTGGCATCCAGTATTGTTAACATCCGCGGGGGCTGGGAGAGGGTACTAAATGTTAAAGGGGCACTTTGACTTAAGTCAGTTGATTGCAGAGTGATCGATTCCATTCATCGAGAGACAAAATTTAAACAATTCAACTTTCAAGAATTTTTTTTCTAATCTACAGCCAGCTATACGAAGCTGTGGTGAGAGACCATAACCATTTCCCTCCCTTTACCTAAGGCCAGTTTCCCTTCCTTTCCCTTCACACCTGTGACATCGCAAGTGGCCCCGATGATCAACACAATTGTTTAAATCAACTTGACTCGAGGAAATGGCTCAGAGGCATGGCCCCAGGCGATGGGTGGGCGGAGGCCCTGCCCACTGAAGATCTGTCGTCATTGTGGCACCAGAAGTCAATCTGCTCCTTGGTATCTCCACATACCATGAGCTATGAAATCCAACAGAATAAATCTACCTGTTTTAATGGGGCACCATTATTGAGGTTAGATTCTCATTTGTACCGTCTGGAGTTCAGAAGAATGAGAGGTGATCTCATTGAACTATATAAGATTCTAAGGGGGCTTGATAGGGTAGATGCTGTGAGGTTGTTTCCCCTGGCTGGAAAGTCTAGAACGAGAGGGCATAGTCTCAGGATAAGGGGTCGGCTATTTAGGACTGAGATGAGGAGGAATTTCTTCACTCAGAGGGTCATGAATATTTGAAAGTCTCTAACCCAGAGGGCTGTGGATTCTTAGTCGTTGAGTAAATTTAAGACTGAGATCGGTAGATTTTTGGACACTAAGGGAATCAAGGGGTATGCGGATTGAGCGGGAAAGTGGAGTTGAGGTCGAAGATCAGCGACGACCTTATTGAATGGCGGAGCAGGCTCGAGGGACCGTATGGCCTATTCCTGCTCCTATTTCTTGTGTTTCTTTAAATGATTTTGACTTTTCAGTTTAGTCACACTGAATTTTTTTTTAGATCAAATACAGTTATCGTTGTTCTTCTTGATGTTGAGTGATTGAAATCTTCCTTCTAAGTGCTACTTGACTCAGTTGGTGGCAACCTTGGCTCTGAGTCAGGAGACTGTGGGTTCAAACCCAACTCCAGGACACCTCCACTCCACTTGCTGGAGCTGCCATCTTTCAGATGAGATTTTAAAGCTTTGTCTGCCAATTTTGGTGGTTCATTTAGTTTGAGAATTTGAATTCAGTTTAAAATATCTGGAAATAAAAAGCTGGCCTCAGTAAAAGTGACCATGAAGCTGCCGGATTGTCGTAAAAACCCAATGGGTTCACTCATATCCTTTAGGGAAGGAAACCTGCCATCCTTACCCGGTCTGGCCTATATGTGACCCCAGTCCTACATCAACGTGGTTGACTCTTAACTGCCTTCTGAAGTGGCCTAACAAGTCATTCAGTTTTATCAAACCCCTCTCAAGGCAACAAGGAATGGGCAATAAATGCCCGCCTTGCTAGCGATGCCCACATCCCGAGAATTAATGTACAAAAAAAAGGCTTAAAAGATCCCATGGCACTATTTGAAGAAAAGCAGGGAGGCCCTGCCCATCCTGACCAAAATTCCTCCTTCAACCAAAACTACCAAAAATAGATAAGCTGGTCATTCATCTCATTTGCCATCATTTACCTACACAACAACAGTGACTGTACTTCAAACGTAATTCACTGATTGTGAAGCACTTTGGGAGTCCCTGAAGATGTGATAAGTGTTATATAAATGCCAGTTCCTTCTTTCTCTCAAAAGGCAGCATTTCTCAAAGGTTAAGAAGGTACTTGGCTTTATTTGAGGAAGAAAGTTCCTTGAGCGCATTGTTTAGTAGAATTAGAAAGGCTTCACAATATGATTTTGTATTTCAGTTATCGGATCACTGGGTGTTCTAAGCCATGTAGACTCAGAGGCTCACAGGTTTAGCACATGATTAATGCTGAGTTAGCCAATCTCAGTTTATGCTACATTGGCAATTCTACAATTAACTTCCAAAGCCCCAAACAAGGGAGGGGGAAACAATGGCTAGAATCCCCTGCTCCTGATCATATGCTCTGAGCTGAAACTGTGCTTGCATGGATATGGTCCATGGATTCCATCACAGTTGAATAGCCTACCAATACCCTCTACATAGACTCAGACGCTGTCTGAAGAGGGGAGAAAACTTTGAAATACTTGACCTTTTTAGTTTGTAATAGAAGCTGCCCATTCTGAATACAATGTTTTATACTGAATGTTTGACATAATTACAGTTAGAATGTGCCAAGCAGCTCAGTATTGAGTGCATTTTGCATAGAGGCACCGTCATGGCAGCTGTGGAGGAAGAAGACCTCCAGATGCAGCAAATGGACCACCAACAGGAGCTGGAGCAACAGGAGGAGCCTACAGAAGGTAACCGATTATTGGCAGCAAGAGACATTTGTGCATCTGTCATACCAAAGACCTTTCCCCAGTGCTGCCGCACCCTGACACCTCTTTCCCACTCCGATAAGTCCCTGTTGCCCCTTTCCCACGCTCCCAAATACTATCGCTACACAGTGCTCCAACACCCCCTTCCTAGTTTTCCCAGACCCTCACACTTCCCAATCCTATGACACCTTATGATCCCTGCTCACAAACTCCAAACTCCTAACACTACCAATCCACATGGCGCCTTCTAATTATACACAGTTCCTACAATCTACCTACCTTGTGACCTGCAACATCTTCCCTACCAACTTTCTTAGTATCCCAACCCTTAAAAAAAAGCTAAAAAGATCAAATTAACTACATAGTTAAAATAACTTCTAATAGTAAAGACCACTGATTTACAGTCTTTACACAAAAATGCACATAATCATATAATTTGAACCCAAAAATATCACTAACACTCCTACAGTACTCTAGTAAAAACGTGATCATCATGAATGAGAGTCTATATACTATATTATGCCTTATGTATCGTGAAACACTATATCCCCTGACTCAACGTGAGGACTCCACGAGAGATCTGCCAGGGCTCTCTTTATATAGTAAAGAATTTGTCTGATGTAATCCATTTGAAAACAACTGGGTCAGCTCTGGGCAATATAGGCAGGGGCACTGTGAAATAGGGTGTGCTCTGGTTCATTCAGTTTGACAGAAGTATTTCATCATGAAGTTGGTTAATGCTTGGCAGTAGGTCTTCTGGGATTGAAGAGGGTTTGAAAGCTTATGGTCAATAATGGGTCTTCGGAACAATGTGTTCTATCACCATTGTAATTTGCAGTTGGTCAAGTCAACTTCAGATGCCAAAAAGCTGGGCCGTGAGCCAGATCCAGACCGCCAGTGTTTCCGTTGCACACCACAAATCCAATTCAGGAAATTTGGATCAGTAGCCCTGCTCACGCCCTTTAAAGCGTAACATCTACCCATAACTAACAAAAACGGTTTCTACTGAGAATTGTAGAAATTCCTGAAAGGTGGAGGGGAGGGAGGGGGAGATCACCGGATCACCCAAGGTAATATCAATGGGAGACCAGAGGAACCCCCAGAGATACAGCGTGCACAGCTGAAGGCGGTCATTGGAGTTTCTGCCAGATTTATGGTAGGTGACCAGGAGAATCCCAACAGAATTTCAGGGCCCATGTGTTTTACTGATAAAATGTGTTACAGTGAAACATTAAGTTAGGAGCCAATTGCAAGATATAGAATGTATATGCACTTGTAGTGTTGCTTCTTCTAATCACTTATTCTGATATTTTGGCATTGCTGCACATTACTACGATATTTTTTGGGTCTTTTACCATTTTAATTGCAGCTATATTTTTGGCTTCTGTGTTTCAGACACTCTGTTAAGAGAGTCCTTGCTCTTTACATCTTCAAGAGTGTTCATATTTAGTTAAGCTCATTATCCAGGATAACAAAAAGAAAACCTTTCTTTATACTGTGACTGGTTCTATTCCAATGTCTGCACAGGATCCTCCTCATGTGCTTGAGAAGTGACAGAATGGCACTACACTAGACCTTGTTTTTTTAGGCTTTAATTTCCAGGCAAATTTATTAAACAATCAAACAACTGAATAAATAACAATGATGTATTATATAATCATTGTTAGACTATGTTCACTCCTCGTTTAAGAAAAATAATAAATGGTTCACAAACTTTATACTGAACTATATTTTATGATAAACTTTTTTTCTATATATAACCATTCTCTTATATTCTCACCAATGATGTCTATGTCTGGCTCGTTGATTCTTGGACGACCTCACTTCACAGAATCGAAATCAATATCAAAGAATTTTTTGAAAAGCTCCATCAACCAAGGTTCGTGGAATCTGAATAATAATTTTCTCAATTCAAAAGGAGCTGCCAGCCATACACCTATCTGAAGCAATCACACAGCATGTTTATATAGTTACAAAGGGGGTGATTTTAGGAGGCAATTACGGGTGCATTGGTGGCGGGGGAGCTCCGAAAATCACGGAAATCCCTTTCGGGTTCAAAAGCCGGTTCCAAGCCGCCGACTTCTGAGTTTCCCAAGGACCCACCTGTGTGCGTTCGGGCGACCCGAAAACAGAAATCCCGCCGGCAATTAAAGCCGGCGGGATGACAGTTAAAGAGCCAAATGTACCTCATTGAGGCACTTAAGGTACTTTACCTGTGACATATGAAGTAATTGGAAAGATTTTTAACTTAACTGGGCGGCTTGCCCACTGCTTCTGATTCACGCCTGGTGGAGGCGTGAAGGGCCAGACCAGGGAACAAGAAACAAAATAAATTAAATAAAAAACCATGCAAGGAAGTGAAAACACTAAATGAACCTGCCTTTGAAACCTGCTCCAATGTCTGATGTCTCCCTCTTCACCCTCCCCCCCCTGCCCGCCCTGGTCTTCCCCTCTCTCCACTGTTGTAATATAGGAAATGTGGCAGTCAATTTGTGCACAGCAAGGTCCACAAATAGCAATGTGATAATGATCAGATAATCTGTTTTAGTGATGTTGGATGAGGGTTAAATATTGGCCAGGACACCAGGGAGAACTCTCCTGCTCTTCTTTGTGTAGTGCCATGGGATCTTTTATGTCCATCTGAGAGGGCAGACAGGGCCTCGGTTTACTGTCTCATCCGAAAGATGGCATCTCCAACAGTGCAGCACTCCCTCAGTACTGTACTGAAGTGTCAGCCTAGATTATGTGCTCAAGTCTCAGGAGTGGGACTTGAACCCACAACCTTCTGACTTAGAGGTGAGAGTGCTATCACTGAGCCACGGCTGACACTGTACACACCTTTATGTTTGCATCCACAAAACTTCTCCTGGATAGTAGAATTCCAATTTGAAAGCAGGAAATATAAATTAAATACTGCCTGGTTGGAACTAATACTATAGCTCCCAGTCTCAGACCAATAACTGAGTGCAAATGTACCTTAAACATACATAATACTGTTAAAATCGAGAGGAATTCTCTTTCTCCCAATTATATTTCTCCCAATTTATATGAAATGAATCAAATTCAGAAAACGAGTTACTCAAGGTTGGCGATTTCAGGTGAATTCACAAATGGGGGAGACGAGTGTGCCATTTTGAAGAAAAATGTCAAAGCTTTTTGGTTTCACAAGTATATAAATGATAGGATCTTCAAAACTGAAACTGAACTTAAATTCCAAGGAAACATAAAGCTTAAAAAGTCCACAGGGAAAGATTACTGTGTGTGTTACACTATCATTCCCATGGCCTATTTATCACCCCATTACATTCTCTTCCACTGTTCTATTTTTTCCCCAACTGACACTCACACCAATCACAATTTGCCAAGATAAACAAAGAGCAGGGACTTTTCTTTGCAGCTCAGACTTGTGTTGAATTAAAAAGATTAATTTTGGAATGCAATTTTGTATTGTGCACTTGAAAGATATTATTTCTTGCAAAATTTTGGAGATTGAATTATTTGACTTTGGGAAGTTGCTGTCATGTCCAATTCGCCTGTGATTTTTCACAAGGCAGTCACCAGTACCTCAATGGAAATATTGGATTATTAAGTCACCTTTCATATGACAACATTTGTCATTAGTCGCGCTGTACAAATCTTCAGATGGTCGACTTTTAAAAATTAATTTCTTAATTGACAAGAGCTTGCCCATCAGCTCTAATTTTTGAGCAGAATGTGCTGTTTCTTAAATCAATAAATTAAAATGATCTTACTATCACTGTATGCAAATTATAAAATGATACAATCTCGTCAATATGTTCCATTAGATCTTAAAAAGAGAAATTACAATTTGCCCATCTGTTTGGTATTTTTGGAGTGTCGTAATGAGAAACAAATGAATTATAACTTATACAGTCCCAAATATCTATAATCAGATAAAACGGTTGCTTTTTCGCTTGTATTACCCATTTGGAGCCTCAAAACAAAACTCCAATGTAAATGAGCATTGCATCTAATTAAATTAAATGAACAGTCAGGATTTGACTGCCTGCATTTCTGAGGAGCAGCACACGGACTGTGGGAGCGAGGAAAGGAACAAGCCGGTTAATAGCAGACATTATGATGTATTGGACAAGGAGGGGGAGGAAAATTACTTGAATGTTGTTTCAAGCAGGGAGGAATCGATGCAACAACAAAAAAAACGAACCTCTTTAGAAATTCCATATACTCCGCATGCTTGATCAGTCCTGTCCTCATCATTATAGTCTGGAAACATTGTCGATCGATGGCCCAAAGTTTTACATTCATAAGAGCTGCCAAACCACAAAAGGAGAAACAATGTTAACCAACAAGTGAAAAAGAAACCTTTTTTTTTAAAAGCACATTTGAATCCATTAAAAAGGCAGCAAATACATAGCACAGATATCAGTACTCTTTACTTGAAGGTAAACTTTCTGATATTCCAATTTTGTACCGTCAATTATATTATTAAAAATATAATTTCAGGCACTCCCGCTATTCAACCAGGCCCAATATTTTGACTATGAGCAGGCTCAGCTGTCTGCAGCTGATATTCGACTCATTACCACAGTGACATGTGCAAAGGGCTCCCTATCACAGCTGTCATATCCTGAGCAGCAAGGAGCCGGAATTGACAAACTACTTAAAAAACCTCACTTAATTACAGAGTGATCGATTCCATTCGTCAAGAAGCAAAATTGAAACATTTCAACTTAATAATTTTTTTTCAATCTTCAGCCAGCAGCACCATCCTCATGTGCCGTGGTGAGACACCATAACCATATCCCTCCCTTCACCTGAGGCCACCCTCATGACACCATAAATGTAGGGTTGTCCACTCTGATTGGACATATTCTTGGAGGTGTCATCACATCACGTCCCCCAACCACCCTGCCCCCAGCTCCCGCCATTGGTCACCCGAAACATCCACCCTTGCAGTGCACCATCTTGCCAGACCAATTGGAAAGTGAACAGACTCTTTGTTACCCCGTTAGATGATTCTTGCCCGTTGGTCAAACAGCCATTTTTCCCATCGACAATATTTTTACAACTAATAAATGAAAGTGCTCAAAATAAATGCAAAAAACACTATTTTTCTTTTAATGCCTCGATGACATTTCTCCCGGGTTGCAGCGGTGTCCAGGAAATCAATCTCTAATTCCTAGAGACTCCAGGAAAACATAATTGTTTAAATCACCGTGACAACAGGAAATGGCTCAGAGTCAAGGCCCCTGGCGAGGGGTGGGCAGAGGTCCTGCCCCACTGAAGATCTGTCGCCACTGTGGCATCGGAGGTAAGTCTGCTCCCTGGTATCTCCACATACCTCGAGCAGTGATATTCGACCATGTAAATCTGCCTGTTTTAATGGGCACGATTATTGAGGTAAGAGTCTCATTGTTTTAATAGATAAGGATTTTTCAGTTTAGTCAAACAGAATTATGTTTTAGATCAAATGAAGTTATCAAGTTGTTCTTCTTAATGTTAAGAGATCGAAATATTTCTTCTAAGTGCTATTTGATTCAGTTGGTGGCAACCTTGCCTCTGAGTCACGAGTCTATGGGTTCAAACCCTACTCCAGCACTTGAGCACATAATCTTGGCACGGTGCCCCACGGAGTAGGTGCTGCATTGCTGGAGGTGCCATCTTTCAGATGAGATGTTAACGGCTCCATCTGCCAAATTTGGTTCTTCAGGTGGGCATAAAAAATCCCATGCCACTATTTGAAGGAAAGCAGGGAGTCCTGCCCATCTTGACCAAGATTCCTCCTTCAACCAAAACCACCAAAAATAGATAAGCTGGTCATTCATCTCATTTGGCATCATTTGCCTAAACAACAGTGACTGTATTTCAAAAATAATTATTGGTTGTGAAGCACTTTTGGAGTCTCTGAGGATGTGATTGGTGTTATATAAACGCGAGTTCCTTCTTTCTGTTAAAAGGCAGTATTTCTCTAAGGTTAAGGTGATGTGTTGTTTTATTTGAGGAGGAAAGTTCCTTGAGCACATTGTTCAGTTTGCAGCTAGGTATTCAGCTAAATACCGAAGTGGATATTATACGGTGACATGTGCTAAGGGCTCCCTATCACATCTGTCACTCCACCTGATCAACAAGAAGCAGGAATCGAACAATTGACAAACGACTTAAAATAACACAGTAAACCTTGAAAGTATGAAATATATTTTACTGGCACGTTTCAAATGTAAACAGGCCATTCGGCTCAACCAATCTGTGCCAGTGTTTATCCTCCCGTTCGAATCACATTTACCCACCCTATTCCCATTTCCCTTCATCCACCTATCCAAGCTAATCTTGAATATTTGTAAGGAGTTGCACAACACCAGGTTATAGTCCAACAGCTTTATTTGAAATCACAAGCTTTCAGAGCTTTGCTCCTTCATCAGGTGAAGTGAGGAGGAGTTGCATATAGGCACAGCATATATAGTCAGAGAACAATGCCTGGTGATTACAGATAATCTTTCTAACTGCCCTTTATCACACCTCGGCAGACAGATAATCACAGCAATCAAAGGAGTGTTCAAACAGGTTAGTCAGGGAAACATTACATCCAAGAATACTGAGGTGGGGTCACCAGGGGTCAAATGTAGCAGATGCTGGGGTTTGTATTAAAAACAGATAACTTTTTTTTGCTGGAAATCACAGCAGGTCCGGCCGCATCTGTGTATGGAGAACAAGCCAACTACGACTTGAGTCTGGATGACTCTACGTCAGGTGGGGTTACATGTAGCGTGACATGAACCCAAGATCCCGGGTGAGGACGTCCTTATGGGTGCGGAACTTGGCTATCAATTTCTGCTCGACGACTTTGCGTTGTTGTGTGTCTCGAAGGCCACCTTGGAGAACGCTTACCCGAAGATCGGAGGCTGAATGTCCTTGACTGCTGAAGTGTTCCCCGACTGGGAGGGAACCCTCCTGTCGGGTGATTGTCGTGCGGTGTCCGTTCATCCGTTGTCGCAGTGTCTGCATGGTCTCGCCGATGTACCATGCTCCGGGGCATCCTTTCCTGCAACGTATGAGGTAGACAACGTTGGCCGAGTCACAGGAGTATGAACCATGTACCTGGTGGGTGGTGTCCTCTCGTGTGATGGTGGTATCTGTGTCGATGATCTGGCATGTCTTGCAGAGGTTGCCGTGGCAGGGTTGTGTGGTGTCGTGGACGCTGTTCTCCTGAAAGCTGGGTAATTTGCTGCAAACAATGGTCTGTTTGAGATTAGGTGGCTGTTTGAAGGCGAGTAGTGGAGGCGTGGGGATGGCCCTAACGAGGTGTTCGTCGTCATCGATGACATGTTGAAGGCTGCGAAGAACATGGCGTAGTTTCTCCTCTCCGGGGAAGTACTGGACGACGAAGGGTACTCTGTTGGTTGTGTCCCGTGTTTGTCTTCTGAGGAGGTCTATACGATTTTTCGCTGTGGCCCGTTGGAACTGTCGATCGACGAGTCGAGCGTCATATCCCGTTCTTACGAGGACGTCTTTCAGCGTCTGTAGGTGTCCATCGCGTTCCTCCTCGTCCGAGCAGATCCTGTGTATTCGCAGGGCCTGTCCATAGGGGATGGCCTCTTTGACGTGGTTAGGGTGGAAGCTGGAGAAGTGGACCATCATGAGGTTGTCCGTGGGCTTGCGGTAGAGTGAGGTGCTGAGGTGCCCGTCTTTGATGGAGATTCGTGTGTCCAAGAATGAAACCGATTCTGAGGAGTAGTCCATGGTGAGTTTGATGGTGGGATGGAACTTGTTGATGTTATCGTGTAGTCTCTTCAGTGATTCTTCGTCGTGGCTCCATAGGAAGAAAATGTCGTCGATGTATCTGGTGTATAGCGTTGGTTGGAGGTCCTGTGCAGTGAAGAAGTCCTGTTTGAACTTGTGCATGAAAATGTTGGCGTATTGGGGTGCGAATTTGGTCCCCATGGCTGTTCCGTGTGTTTGGGTAAAGAACTGGTTGTCGAAGGTGAAGACATTGTGATCCAGGATGAAGCGGATGAGTTGTAGGATGGCGTCTGGAGATTGGCTGTTGTTGGTGTTGAGTACTGAGGCTGTTGCAGCGATGCCGTCATCGTGGGGGATACTGGTGTAGAGTGCCGAGACGTCCAGCGTGGTGAGGAGTGTTCCTGGTTCAACTGGTCCGTGGGTGCTGAGTTTTTGTAGGAAGTCGCGACAGAAGCTGGGGGTTCCCTGTACGATGGGTTTCAGGATGCCCTCGACGTATCCAGAGAGGTTCTCACACAGGGTTCCGTTGCCTGATACGATAGGATGTCCAGATGTGTTGGCTTTGTGTATCTTTGGGAGGCAGTAGAAGTCTTCCACGCGGGGAGTACGTGGGATGAGAGCTCGTAGGATGCTTTGAAGGTCTGGATCGAAGGTCTTGATCAGTTTGTTGAGCTGGTGGGTGTGTTCTTTGGTCGGATCTGCAGGTAACCGTCTGTAGTGTTCCTGGTTGTCCAGTTGTCGGTATGCTTCTTTGCAATAGTCCGTTCTGTTCTGTATGACTATGGCTTCCTCCTTTGTCCACTGGTTTGATGACGATGTTGCGGTTGGTCTTGAGAGCGTCGATGGCGTTGCGTTGTGCTCCGGTGACATTCTGGACTGTCTTGTGACTGCGGCTGATGAATCTGGCATTGACGCATCTCCTGACAGCTGGAGCATACATGTCAAGCTTAGGGCAGCGACCCTCCGGAGGGGTCCAATTTGACTCTTTCTTCTTCGGTTGACATAGTTTCTGCCTCAACCACGACCCTTGGAAGTAAATTCCATGTTCTCACAACACTGTCCTGTTCTCATTTCTAAATCTCTTACATTTAATCTTGTATCTATGGCCCCTCATTCTTGACCCCTCAACTACTGGAAACAGTCTACTTCTATCTACCCTGCCCCATCCTTTCATAATTATAAACACTTATTATATCACCCAATAACCTATGTTGTTCTAACAAAAAATGGCCCCATTTTTTTTAAGTATTTCCTCTTGTTTTATTTCGTCATACCAGGCACTATCTTAGTGAATCTGTGTTGTACTCTCTACAAAGCCTTAATATCCTTCTTATAGTGTAAAGTCCAATACTGCATACAGTGCTCTAATTGAAGTCTCATTAAAGTTTTATAAAGGCTCATCATTACACCTTGGCTTTTATATTCTATACCTCTTGTAATAAAACCTAGAATTCTATTAGCTTATTTGATCTTTGGCAAAAAAAACCGGTAAAATAGTCACACAAGATTCATACTTTATATGATCCCTTTCAGCGCAACTAATCAGTCTGCTCTTTGGCAAAAACGGGGGATGTCTTGATGAGGTGATATTAGCATAGCATCTGAATATCTGAGTCACAGGTGAGAAGCTCCAGATGACACCATCCCTTAAAGGTACATTCTGATTTGCCATTTTGGTCGAAGGAACTGACTAAAGAAGAATCAGTCAAGAGGCTGCATACAACAACAACTTGCATTTATATCGTGCCTTTAACATAGTAAAACATCTCAAGGCACTTTACAGGAGTGTTATCAACACATACCTAATTACATTGTATTAAAAGTCAAATACAGAAACGTGCTAATATGAAACATTCACAATTTAAAACACAATAAACAATTTCACCAACGTATCTGTTGCTACATTATCAACTATCCTCACAGTATTCAAACTTTAAATGATAAGACCTGCATTCAACATTTAATCAACACTAATTAATGGGAAGATAAGATTCAGAATGGAAGTTTTACTTCAAAAGATCACCTTGTTATATATGACAAAAAGTGAAATAAAGAAATTCTAGCTTTCAAATTACTGTGCATAATATTAATATATGAATATTTGATTCTACTTTACACATTCTTAATGCATTTGTATGATACTGCTTTGTTCATTATTTTAACAATGGCATTTATCCATAAGAGCTTATGGTGTTGGGGGCAATATACTGGCATGGATAGAGGATTGGCTAACTAACAGAAAACAAAGAGTCTGGTTAAAAGGGTCATTTTCAAAATGGCAATCTGTAACTAGTGGGGTGCCGCAGGGCTCAGTGCTGGGGCCTCAACTATTTACAATATATATCAATGACTTGGATGAAGGAACAGAGTGTCTTGTGGCCAAATTTGCTGATGATACAAAGATAGGTGGAAAAGCAAGTTGCGATGAGGACACAAAATGTCTGCAAAGGGATATTGACAGGTTAAGCGAATGGGCAAAAATTTGGCAGATGGAATATAATGTGGGAAAATATGAAGTCATCCACTTTGGGAGGAAAAATAAAAAAGCAAAATATTATTTGAATGGAGAAATACTACAAAATGCTGCGGTACAGAGGGATCTGGGTGTCCTCGTACATGAAACATAAAGTCAACATTCAGGTGCAGCAGATAATCCGGAAGCAAACGGAATATTGGCCTTTATTTCTAGGGGGATGGAGTATAAAAGCAAGGAAGTCATGCTACAACTGTACAGGGTGCTGGTGAGACCACACCTGGAGTACTGCGTACAGTTCTAGTACCCTTATTTAAAGAAGGACATACTTGCATTGGAGGCAGTTCAGAGAAGGTTCACTAGGTTGATTCCGGGTATGGAAGGGTTGTCTTATGAGGAAAGATTGAACAGGTTGGGTCTATACTCATTGGAGTTTAGAAGAATGAGAGGAGATCTTATTGAAACATACAAGATTCTGAAGGGACTCGATAGGGTAGATGCAGAGAGGATGTTACCCCTCATGGGGGAATCTAAAACTAGGGGGCATAGTCTCAGAATAAGGGGTCACCCGTTTAAGTTGGAAATGAGAAGGAATTTCTTCTCCCAGAAGGTTGTGAATCTTTGGAATTCTTTACCCCAAAAAGCTGAGGAGGCTGAGTCATTGAATACATTCAAGGCTGAGTTAGACAAATTTTTGATCAGCAAGGGAGTCAAAGAATATGGGGAAAGGGCGGGAAAGTGGAGTTGAGGTCAAAATCAGATCAGCCATGATCTCATTAAATGGCAGAGCAGGCTCAAGGGGCCGAATGGCCTACTCCTGCTCCTATCTCTTATGGTCTTATGGTATTATTTGTTTTAAACATTAAAATAGCAGACAAAGTAATCTCATACATATTTGTTAGGCTAATGTACACATTAACTTTGAGCCTTATGTCTTGACTTCATCCAATAAAGACAAAAATAAAACAGCAAATGCAGGAAGCATACAATTTGGTATCTGTCACCATTAGAAATTGCACAGAATTTCCCGGAGACATAAGAACGGTGTAAGTACAGCGTAGTGCTGAGTTTTGGCACAAAAGATTGAATATCCGCGATCATTTACGTTGATTCCACAAAACCTTTGCCAAAACTCTTTGCCGCTCATTAACATAGCTCCGCCCCTCTGTGCAAAATTGCAGCTCATGCGAATTTCCTGAAATTACACCAGTTATGCATGGGCTGCAAATTTATGCCTAAATTTTAGGTGCAACAGGACCCAAAGTCATACTTACGGTGATTTTTATCATTTCTCCTCACTGAGACCTACAATGTATTTTCTGTACCTTTGAATGCATCTTTATGGCAACAGAATGTTTTGCATTAAAAACTGAAAACCTTCCATAATTGCATTTCTTAAAGATGCTGTGCATGCCTAATGTGCATAAATGATGGCTTGGTGGCTTCAAACTTTACCTTTCATACATAAAGAGGAACTTAAAGAAGTTTGGCACTTTCCTCAGGCCTTGATTGTTTACGTTGTTTTCCACTCGTTTGCCATTAGTTTTTAACGTTCCAGCGTATGCTAATGAGATTCTCAGGAAATTCCAGCGTAACTTGCCGGTTATGCTGTTTCAGGAAACTCCAGACCTACACCTTTAATAAGTGAACTTCATGACATGATATTTGTAGTGGGTCCATTGCACTCAAGATTTTAAATGGACTGACATGTTTACAGTGATGCTCCAATGAAAGGTTGGTCTTCAGTCAACTCTTTGTCCTCAGGGCTGACAACACTGGACAAATCCTCGGTGTGATATATTCAATTATGAGCCTTCCACTCCCACCAAAAAAAAGAAATAAAGATGGTTAATAGCCGCAAGCAGAACCCATCACCCGGTTCCAGTAAATAACCTAGTGCTATTAACAAATTTTGCTGCTCTCTCCTAACCTTTTTTCTCGGTATTATTTCTTTTTCTCTATCTCTGTATTTCTCTTTCTGTCACCAAGCCACTTCAGCTGCGGGATTTACAAATCTTTTCTCTTACTGCCTACAGCCTGTGAATGAAAGATCCATTCATGGAGACAGGTCTAGCACCGAGTTCAAGAGTGTAGACAGAAATGTAAAATTTTTCCCCTTGCTGCGTGCTAACATGACCACTCCTTGAATGAGCTGGGGCCTACTTTCCCACTGAAAATGTGGAACTTTATATTAAAAATTGAGCATTCTGGTTAATTTAAGAACCGTTTCAAATTTCACACTGGATAAGATATTTAATCTAAAAAAAATGTAGTCTAATTATGTGAGGTTAGTCACTACAATATGCAGACACTCAGGATTATAAGAGAGGACACTTACTACCAAATCAAAAATGGACAAGGGCATTAAGCACTATTAATATAAAATTAATGATTGACTTTATTGCAAATGTGTTTGAATAAATTATTACAATAATAGCAGTATCCGTGATTGAATTTACTAGAACAACCTGACTATAATTTTTTTCTGCTTTATTGCTAGTCTGTAAAGAAATGAGATTATCCTCCATTTGGCCTCCATCAGAGGAAGGCTGCTTCACGTACTTCTGAAGAAAAAAAATCACATAACAAAGTACAGTGTTTAGTCTACAAAGCCTCAGTTTAATATTGGTTAACGTTAAAATCTATGCTGAACATAAAGCAAATGTTCAGACTATTTTTGAATTGGTGCAACACCAGTCTGTCCTTTACACATCCATGTGATTCTCTCCCTCACACACTCAAAATTCTACATTAAATTTTGCTGTGGTACAGGCGATTTTCACCCTATCTCTATGGACTTCAATCAGATTAACCAAAGGTAACAGTAGGAAAATCGTGGACAACATGATTCAGATGTGGCAGAACCTTCACCACACGGACTGCAGCGGTTCGAGAAGGCGGCTCACCACCACCTTCTCAAGGGCAATTAGGGATGGGCAATAGATGCTAGCCTTGCCCACATCCCATGAACAAATAAAAAAAAAAGTAAGAATGAATTTGACTTTTGGACCAAATTTTAACCCAATCTTTAGTTAAATTTTCTGAAACCCTGCTCCACCACCAGGACCCTGGAATCACATCCTACAGTTTCCCATCTATTGACATTAACCCACTCTAAAGACTTGAGCACATAATCTAGGCTGACACTTCAGTGCAGTACTGAGGGAATGCTGCACTCTTGGTGGTGCCATCTTTCAGATGAGATGTTAAATCGAGGCTCCACTCCATCTGGCCCTCTCAGGTGTATGGAAAAGATCCCATTGCACTGTTGGCAGTAGAGTAGGGCAGCTATCCTGGCCAACATTTATCTTTCAAATAACATCACTAAAATAAATTATCTGATCAATGCTGTTTGTGGGATCTTGCTGTACGTAAATTGGCTGCTGCGTTTCCTATATTACACCCTTGGCTACGCTCCAAAAGTACTTCATTTTCTGTAAAGTGCTCTGGGATGTCCCGAGGATGTAAAAGGAACTATCTAAATGCAATTTCTTTTTTTCTACTGGACCTACAATCTTCCAAGGTGCTTTTGTTTTCCTTTGTGGAGTATTTTTGCTAAAGGAAATTCAGTTTCTCTTGATTTAATGGGGGTGAAATGTACCCGTTTTCCAGGTGAGAAGCAGGGACGCTGAGGTCAAATTTAGATGCCAGAACAGTATTGGAAACACATCCGTTCCATATTAATTCAGGTGCTCTAAAGGCATACTTTATGTTAGCCTAAAACAGGCCTTAGACCCATTGAACATGTTAAACTCCCTAACCAGTCACCAAAGACCAGGTAAGTTCTTGACTTGACATTTTTTAAACTTACCTTAATGTGAAGCCTGGAGGAGCAGGAGTGCTAATCCTGCCTCCACAGCAATGCTGTCGGCCTGTGCCCAGCTCCCCTCCAGATCGCCTCCTTCCCCACCACCCCCCCACAACCTAACTAAGCCTGATAGTCATATTCGCATCGCTAGTAAGCTGCCTGGGGATGCGCGGTAGGCGTCCGCAGTTCGCCAGTCTTATTAAAATGAGGCCTGAGTCCCAATATCGATCAGGCCTCGGGGGCCTCCCTGTTCCGGCTCACCCTGATTTAAGGGCGCAAAACAATTTCTACCCCAGTGTTTCTGTCTTCCACACCTGGATCAAGGCACCAGATCTTGAGAAATAGTCACATTTATTAAAAAATAAAACCTTGTTAATGTTGCAAAACCAAAATGTGTTTTCAGTGATTTGGCTATACGTGGTAATCTGACTGCACACTGGCAGCGGGAAAGCTCACGGGCATTCAGTGCATCTTGGAAAAGCACGGGTATACAGAACAGGTGACCTGCTGCTAAAGGGGCTCTGCTCTGAGCCATCCTGCTGGTTTAATCTCTGGACCAGGTGACGCGTGTGCGGTTTTCTGGTATGCGTTGGAGATGGACGAGGTTCCCCATCACTGCTGTGTATTTGGAAAATCTCCCCCATGCATTGATGTAAAAAAATACATGAAAACTAAAGTCTCATTATAACCTCATTTAATTTACTTTATCAAAATATCAGTGATATGGGGTTCACTGGATCAGTCAAAGTTAATGTTTTCAATGAAGTCAGTATGCATTTGAGCAATTGTAAACAATAAACTTCAATTCCATGGGCTTCATTTTAGCACCCGCTATCGGGTACGTTCCTGGCAGGGGGGGCTCCGAAAATCGGGGAATCCCGGAGCGGGTCCGGAGCCCGGCTCCAACCTGCCCACTTCCGGGTTCTCCACAGACGCGCCGACGTGCGCGCGCAGCCCCCGCATGTGGGACTCCCGCAGGCAATTAAAGCCAGCGGGATGCCACTTAAAAGTATTTACTTTGCTATTTCAGGTCATTAACTGACCTGATTAGGGGAATATGTCAGGAGGGATGGGATTTTATAGACAACTGGGACTGTTTCCCATACTGGGGGAAACACTCCCAGTTGAAATCGACGTGTTGCAGCCATCAGCCAGTGGCAGCTGCAAAGGTCCATTTGACAGGTGGGGGGTGGGGATCCCTCACTCATTGCAGGAGGCCACTCCGACACTTGGGACAAAGTTTGGTCTCCACCACCCTCCTCCTGACAAGAAAATTCACCAACTTGCACACTTACCCCGGGGTCCAGAGACATGTACCTACCTTGCGGACCCCCTCAGATGTACATCTTCCGGATGGGGGCCGCCGTAGCTGCAGTCATGACCTCCTCGGAGGGTGAACAGCATCACCAGCCTCGCCGGCCACACCGTCCACCTCTGACACGTGGAGCTCCACAACACAGTGCTGTGACACATCCACCTGCACAGCAGGAGGGAGGGCAACCACAGAGAGAGATGCGTCGCAGAGGGCACTACCCTCGCCACAGGGTCCACAGACCAAGGCTCAGCTTCCTGGACCTCTCTGAGCAGCAGTGCACACGGAGGCTCAGAGTCACTCGACATGTAGTCGTGGACATCTGCAGCCTCCTTCATGCCGAGCTGCTCCCGGTTGGCCCGAGCATCATCATCTTACCTGTCGCTGTCAAAGTCACCACTGCCCTCAACAACTTCTCCTCTGCATCCTTCCAGGGTGCAACCGGGGACATCGCCGACATCTCTCAGTCGTCTGCACAAAAGAGCCCTGCAAATACACCTACACCCACTCTGCAGTGACACAATGGGTGGCATCAGTTGTGGGTCTTCATTGTGATCCTCAGGAAAGGGCATTATTGCACAAGCCAGACAAGATTCGCAAAGACGTGGCAGTAGTGGTGATAATATAATATGTAATGTGAGTTGCTCAGAAATTAAATATAAGTAAAAACCATGACAAACCCTCAAACACCCTTGTGCATCCCCTTCATGCTCACGACACGTTTGCCTTACGCTGCCCACTGCACATATGTGATGCATGCCCTGTGGCTGCAGCACAGGTAGTGGCAGGTTGAGTGAGGCTGACCGTGAAAGAGATGCACGAGAGGGTGAGTATGAGATAGAGCCATGAGATTGTATGAGGATTGGGTTGAGTGGTAGTGGCGGGATGAGTACTGGCGAGGTGAGTAAGTGCAGGTAAGATGAGGATGAGCTTTGAGTGGGTATGAGGGGTGATGTGACAGAGTAGTGTTGGCAGTGCAGAAGGAGATGTGGGGTGGGGGCGGTGATGTGGCAGATGGAGTGTAGGGGAATGAGTAAGTGTACTCACTTTGGCTGACCTACTTAGGTCATTGCAGCGCCTCCTGCACTGTATGCAGGTGCGTGATATGTTGGTGGTGCAGGTGACCTCCTCTGCCACCTCGAGCCAAGCCTTCTTGGTGGCAGAGGCAGGCCGCTTCCTCCCGCCCGCCGGGGGGAAGATCTCTGTCCTCCCCCTCCTCCTCACCCCATCCAATGATACCTGGAGTGAGGCATCATTAAACTGGGAGCAGCCTTCCCTCTGGGCTGCTCCATGCTGTAATTTTTGCTATTTGTTGCAGCATTTGTCAGTGGAGGACTGCCCCTTTAAATAGAGCTCCTCCAGTTTGACAGACCTTACTGCGCATGCGCAGTCCGCCCGATGCGCAGATCAGCAGTGGGGAACCCGGAAGACCAGGTAAGTGGATCCAATTAGGCTGCGATCGCGCGGGGTGCAGACTGATTTCGCCGGGCGCGTTACCCACGCGCCCAATATCCCCCCCCGCCACAAACCCACAGCCCTGGTAACATCGAGCCCCATATATCAGATGTTTATTCATGCATATGTTGCTAACAGGGAAGCCCATTAAATTAAGCTGCAAAGTTGCATTTCTGTCGCTAAGCTCCGCATGCTGTTATTTCAGACAATTCCCGCCTACGCCCCAAACAGGGAATCCTGATCCAAACATTAACAGCAAGCATCAAGGTAAGTGGTTGTAATGTGAAATATGATAGCTGCAAAAACAAAAATTGCAAGCCTAGGAGATCGGGACATGGTGGGAAATTTGTTCAGCTGCCCACTCGCATTGCCCCGAAGCGAATACATGTACATATTTGCATACAGTGCCTACACCTCCCTCTGCCAGTAGCAACATTCTTAGCCATTGATAAAAGTGCTCTATTAAATTGAGTGGGCTTGTAATTGTAATAGTGAATATATGAAAATAGTCCTGCAGCCGTAATGATTTCTTGCGTTCTCTCCAGTGCCAAGAAAGAACTTGCATTTATATAGCGTCTTTCATGACCTCAGGACGTCCCAAAGCACTTTACAACCAATTAAATACATTTTGAAGTGTAGTCACTGTTGTAATGTAGGAAACACAGCAGCCAATTTGTGCACAGCAAGGTCTCACAATAATGACCAGATAATCTGTTTTAGTGATGTTGGTTGAGGGATAAATGTTGTCCAGGACACCAGGAGAAAACCCCTGCTCTTCTTCAAATAGTGCCATGGGATTTTTTACGTCCATCTAAGAGGGCAGACGGGTCCTCGGTTTAACATATCCGAACTACGGCACCTCCGACAGTACAGCACTCCCTCAGTACTGCACTGGAGCACCAGCCTAGATTATGTGCTCAAGTCTCTGAGGTGGGACTTGAACCCATGACCTTCTGACTTGGAGACGAGAGTGCTACCAACTGAGCCACGCCTGCACCTAAGAGGTCCCAGCACTGTCCTTATCCTCCGGTGGGTGGGTGGGAGATTGTGATTTCCTCCGCCTAAGACTCCTCCAACAAACAACTGTTGGCAATGTGGCTACTGCAAATGGAAGCAAGAGGATGCCCCACAGCCTCACTTAGTGCAAGCGCACCACCGGATGTAGAACTCAGCCAAGGGACGGTCCCAGTTTTGAACCTCAGTTCTGTGCCGAGTTAGCTAGTCTCAGCTAAGGTGTCGGCAGGAGTGCAGCAATTGGCCTCAGAAGCCCTGGGCTATGGTGGTGGGGAGCGGAATCTGTGACAACCCTCATCATCCAGAAAGTGCTGCCAGATTTTTGTTATGCAAGGGTATTAAGAGTTACAGAACCAAGACGGGTAGATGGAGTTAAGATACAGATCAGCCATGACCTAATTGAATGGCGGAACAGAGGGGCTGAGACTCCTGTTCCTATGTTCCTTCCTATGTAACTAAATACTTTAAAACCGACAGCTTCCGAAGATCTGTGAAAAATACTCTGCATTAAAAAGAAAAACACGGATTAATGAAATACAGCTTTGTGATCATGCTAATATCTCAATGAATATTTAGTGAAGATTTCATTTGTTTTTAAAATTCAACCTTGCAGACCTACAGAAAGACTGCAATTTTGACAAAGGCTTTGAGCATATGTTGATGGGGTTATATGAAGTAGGGTGGGAAGAGGCTTGTGTGCAGCATAAACACCGGCATAGACCTGTTGGGCCATATGACCTATTTCTGTGTTGTACATTCTATGTAATTATAGCGCTCCTTTGCAGCTGGATTCTTTTAATGTTAAAAGCTGCTTTAATAAACGCCCACCTCGTAAGACCACCTGGGCCCTTGTCAGTAGGTCCAAAAGTAACAGAATGCAAGTCCACAGAGTTTGAAGCTGCTGCTCTGTGCAGTAAGGAGGTGGCTGTCAAATCATGTCGTTTTCTGCTTTATTTTGTTTGGATGGAGATCAAACCTGCCTCACCACAAGAATTAAGCAGCTGTTTAATGTGACTGCGATCACATTATTGTCTCCAGTTCTTTTACACTGACATTTATCTATTCATGACAGTATTCCCAGATTGTAACCAGGTTTTTCCCTGTTATTGTTCCCTTGATGTTTCTTCTTTGTAGGAGCGAGGTAGAAAATTGTTAAGATATTTTACATAGATTACGTAGAATTTATAGCACAGAAATAGGCCATTTGGCCCAACTGATATATGCCAGTGTTTATGCTCCACACAAGCCACCACAAGATCAGAGCATGTGGGGGAGACCAGAACTAGGGGCCATAAATATAAGATAGTCACTAATAAATCAAATAGGGAATTCAGGAGAAACTACCCAGGAAGTGATTGGAATGTGGAACTCGCTACCAGAAGGAGTAGTTGAGGTAAATAGCATTGATGCATTTAAAGGGAAGCTAGATAAACACATGAGGGAGGAAGGAATAGAAGGATATATTGATGGGATTAGATAAAGAATGGTGGAGGGAGGCTCATGAGGAGCATAAACATCAGCATAGACCTGTTGGGCCAAATGGCCTGTTTCTGTGCTGTACATTCTATGTGATTCTATATAATACTATATTTAGAATTTACCGTGCTTTCCTTGGTTTACTTTTCACCTTGGGTTTTTACCCTGTATTTTTAATTTTCAGGGGCAAAGTTGGGCAGAGGGAACGATCCATGGGCCGGAACAAGTAGGCCCAAGGCCCGATTGAAATTGGACCTTGGGCCTCATTTAAATTAGATCTGCGAGCTGCGGACGCCTGCTGCACATTCCCAGGCAGCTCTCCGGCGAAGCGGAAATCAATTTCGGGCCACAGCTAGCGTCCTGGGAGGGGCCTTTGCAACATCTGTTCAGTTGCACAAGAGTTCTCAATTTTCAGGGAGGGAAACGTACGACCAAGTTAGGACCAGAAGCATCAGTGTAAAATATTACATTTATTAATGCTACTGATAACTGCCACTTGCTTACTGCAAGTTATCTTAACAATCTAACAGTGGAGTTACAGATAGCATCAACAAAGCTGTAATACAGCACCACTATCTCTCACTCCAAGCAGTTACCAACTCCACTTACAGCTATTAAGTACATATAAAAGAAGGAAACCCATTGCAATAATTTTCCGGGGAAAAAAATCTAATGCAATCATAGACATTAATTTGTGATTATACAATAGGCTGTAATTTAGGAGAGCAATTCAATAGATAGATTGCCTCTTCTCAGTTACAACCTTCTGCACTCGGCACATCATTCATGCTCATCAGAATGAGTTGACACCATAGCGGTATGTACAATGTACTACCTTGGTTAAATTAAAGTCCAATTTAAACACGATCGTGAAAACACCACGCCATTATTAAGCACTGTGGTCTAATGAGAGAGCTCTATGTTTTGGACCCAATTTTCATCTGCCATGCGCAGGTGCAGTTGCTATGAATTTGAAGAAAAGCGCTCGGCTTTCAGCGTTGATACTTGCGTTGGCCAACTCAGAAGTGGTTTCAGATAATACTTTTTGAACATCAACAGATCCGAGCCCGATTTGTATCGACTCATCTGATGGCTGCTAACAGTCACAAATGAACTGAGCTCTGGCAATCAGTGTAACGACACCATTTCAGCTCGGAGAAGTTAAGATAATGAAACGGGGTAGCAGATTGTATTCGGAGGTTTGCATTCCCGAACCACCGCCATCACTGGGGTAAGGAGGACAACAACTGTGCCAAATCCTAGCTGATCTTACAGCAATTACTACTGTCACCAAATGCAACCCTCACCTGATGTGTCAGGATAGGAAGATCGGAAGCTCAAGTAGTGTCCCTACTTATTAGACATTCCATTAAACAGCAATGTGTCAATTCAACTTGTACAAGATTTGAAAGATTGCATTCAATTATCAGCTCTTCCTCTCTATACTATTGCTATAAACATGGAATCACAGATTCAGCTCAGTGCATCAAATGATTATACAGAGGATGCAACACTTACAGGTTTGAAGATTTGATTTTTAAATCCTTAAATGTATAGATAGGCTTTAAATTTGCGCCGTCGAATACTGATGTATGGGAGTTTGATGTGTTTATCTGGAATCCCTCTCTCTACTGACAGAACATAGGAAGTTCAAAGGATGGTGTCAAGCGTTCCTATACTCATGTGCCACGGCTTGATTTAAAGGCCTTAGTATCCTGTGTATCATTACAATTGAAAATGTATTCTGCAGAATGTCACAGGAAACTTTCTGGAAAATATCACTTTTTAAATTTAAAATCATTAACATCCCAGGGATTTAAATAGTGCTATCATAAAAAATGTTTGAACCTGTGAGATTTCAATACAAAATTGATTACCGGAAAAAAATCCTTAGTCCAGCTAAATGGAATATGATGCGACCTTTTATTTAAAATGCCACTTGCTGTTGTCGATCTACAATAATGAAAATTCCAAGATATACAACCGTTTTTAGTTTTATTGGTTTCTTTCAAAAGCTTGTCCCTTTTAGGTTTTGGGTGTAAAATGAAGCATTGGTTACAGGGCTAAATCATGATTAGTAATCTCGCTCCTAACATTTACTCCATCTTGACAGTAATACTTATTGCTCCCCCTAAAGATGGGGAAGCTATTTGAAGAATTATAGTCATAGAATCATTGAATCTTACAGCACAGAAAGAGGCTTTTCGGCCCATAGTGCCTGTGCCAGCTCTTTAAAAGAGCTATCCAATTAGTCCCACTCCCTTGTTCATTCTCCATAACCCTGCAAATTTTTTTTTCAAATATATAACCCAATTCCCTTTTGAAAGTTACTATTGAATCTTCTTCCATCACCCTTTCAGGTAGTGCATTCTAGATCATAACAACTCACTGCGTAACAAAGATTCTCCTAATCTTCCCCCTGTTTTTTTTGCCAATTATCTTAAATCTGTGTCCTCTGGTTACTGACCCTCCTGCCAGATGAAACAGTTTCTCCCTATCTATTCTGTAAGAACCCTTCATAATTTTGAACACCTGTATTAAATCTTCTCTGATCGAAGGAGAACAACCCCAGCTTCTCCAATCTCTCCACATAACTGAAGTCCCTCATCCCTGGTATCATTCTAGTAAATCTCCTCTGCACCTTCTCCAAGGATAACTTGTTTCATGGTTATACTTTGGTGACAATTCGTCTACAATTTTTTTTGCAAAAATATACAGAGAAAACATTACTTTAGGAAAGATGTCAAAGTCATGCCAAAGACATTTATTAAGGTGATATCAGGGATAAAAGGCTTTTGTTATGAATAGAAATACATGAGAAACGGATGCTTTTTTAATTAGAACAAAGTAGGTTAAGAGAAGATCGGAGTAAGGGGAGTTTTTATCATGTAAATAGGGAAAAACCATTTCCACTGGTAAATGTGTAAGTAATAGGGGGCATAAACTTAAGATTTTGCATCTTTGCCAGATCGTCCAGCACCTTTCCCAATGTCAGGGGCCTGTATGGGTGGACTGGGAGGTCAGCCTGCCGATAGCTAGACCCAGGATGGCTGATTCAACCTTGGTGCCACTGGTGACAGCTGTTTACATTGACCGCCAACAACACTCCTCTTGGAAACCACCCCCCTCCCCAAGGGAAACTTTAACGTCTCCAGTGGCACTGGTGTCACTTTGTTTATCTTAGTGCTGTCTCTGATGAAGCTCTTGCAACGGGGGGTGAACCTTTCAGAATGAGTCCAACAATAACAATTATGTCTACAGAACCCATAGCCGTACGACGGTCTGCTGGGGTTTCAACAGAAAAAGGGGCCATCTCCATAAAATGTCTGTTGCAAGAAACGATGGTTATGATCCGTCCCCATATTTCCATAAGAAAAATGAATATAGAGCTTTAGAATTCTTAGAATCGTACAACACAGAAGGCGGCCATTTGGCCTATCGTGCATGTGCCGGCTCTTTGAAAAGGCTGTCCAATTATTGTTGCTCTTTCACCACAGCTCTGCAAATTTTTTCCTTTTCAAGTATATATTCAATTCCCTTTTGAAAGTTGCTATTGAATCTGCTTCCTCCACCCTTTCAGGAAGTGCATTCCAGATCATAAAGCTGTCTCTATAAAGGGTGATAATATTTCAAGTATCCATATCTTTAGAGAAATTTTAATAAATTCAATATTTTTTTAAGAATCACTCAGAGTGCACAAACCATCCATTAACTACAACAGGTAACATAGCCGTAAAAGGCCATATAAAGGTAAGGTGAGTAAAATCATCCCTGCTATAAATATTGCAGCATTGAATCCAAAGACAAGTACAACAAGCACAATTGACTGATAAATGGAGACCTGAATCTAAACTAAATGAGAAATGGCCACAGATACATCGATCTTACTTAATCCACGTCCTTTCAGCATGCAGACTGTCACACTGTGTAGTCCAAGACATTAAATCTACTCATTGTTCAGCAGCATTCTGCTGCTTTTAACTTTTCAGAAAATAAAGAAGTTAGGTGTGAAGTACTCCTGAGGTTAGTTTGAGACCCTTGCTTTTTGTTTGAAACAAACATTCTACTTGTGCTGGTTTAGCATTGCTGATTGACAACAATAAAAAAAATTGTGTGTCTCTTACAACTGTCTCTGCCTGTTTCATATTCTTTAATTGTTTCTGTTTCCCACTCATCCTTTCTGTTTCCTATCCAGTCTTGGTTCTGCTTCTTGCTTATTTTCACTGTATGCCTCTCACTAGGGTTGCCAACCCTCCAGGTTTGCCCTGGAGTTTCCCAGAATTAAAGACTAAACTCCAGGACACTGCTGCAAGCAACCAAGGAGAAAAATCATAGGGGCAGTAAAAAAATTGTGTTTTTTAAAAAATTTTCTTTGAACACTTTGGTTATTAGTTATAAAAATATCTGAGATGGGGGAAAAAGGCTGTTTGATTGACAGTCAAAAATCATCCAATCGTGTATTGAAGAGTCTGTACGCTTTCCGATTGGCATGAGAAGGCGATGCGCCAAAATATGGACGTGTTGGGCGACCAATGGCTGGAGTGTGGGGGTGGGGCAGTTGGAGGCAGGAGGTCATGTGGTGACACCTTCAGGAATATGTCCAACCAGAGTTGGCAACCCTTTGACCATAATTTTAATCTATTGGCGATGGTGAAAACTGGTGATATTGAGATTGTTGTCTATTATATACCCTGCCTGATTTTCCATTCCATTGAAGGCAGTCGAAAGAATGATGGGGCATGGTGTATAATGGGCAGCCAATTCAATATCACTCGCTTTACACCATCGCCCAAAGTTAAAATGATATTGTTTCTCTTGTTGTGTCTGAATCCCTCAATTTGTCTGCAACTGCTTCTCACACTTTCTCCCTCTTTCTGTAGGTCTCTCTTTTAGTTCAAAGCTTGCAGCCTACACCAGGAGTTTGAGCTCATGATCTAATGTGACACTCTAGTTGAAGGTGGCCTCCTTCAAATGAGACACTAAACCGTTTGTTCATTAAAGGTTGCAAGGCATTATTTGAAGACAAGTAGCAAGTTTTAGTATCCTAGCCAATATTCTTTCCTCAATTAATGTAACCAAAAACATACTAACTATCATTTACCTCATTGCTGTGCACAAAATGGCAGCAACATTTGCCCTCGTAACAAAAGTCCCTGCACTTCAACTACTTTAGCATGTTTGAGAGAGCAGTAATAAACTGTTATATAAATGCAAGTTTTTCTTTTCCTTTGCTCTTTCTTATGTTTAACATACATCAGTGATTGCAGTTATCTCAAGTAAACAATGATCATATTAATTTTTCAGGTTTTATTTAAGAAATAAAAATGATGTAAATATGCACCCTTTATGCTCTATATTTTCTTTGAACACTTGATATCAGGTTCAATACAACAGATATTTAACATTTGCATTTCAGTCCACTGAATATTTGGGACTAAGGAGGATTTTAACCTGTATTGATTGTCACATCTTTAGTCCAGAAAAAATCTGGATATACATGAAGAAACTGTTGTTGCAGCCCTACACATTACAATTTTCCTCAGTACCAAGAAAGAGGAAAAGAGAAAAATGCTTGAAAGGAAACAAATGCCACTAAAAACGCTTCTCGAGCAGATGATGACAGCTCTCTCAGTATTTGCCTGGCTCTCAAACAGAGACAATGCAGCCAATACAGCTAGCTAAAGTGAACACAGGGACCAGCCAAACATCTACATATTGAATGCTTCTGCATTTCTAGGAGCCAGTTGGAGTTCATTACCATAATAATGCCACGTTTTTTCTTTACAATTATGTATCCTCTCCTGCAACATCAGTTCTGTAGTGACTTGATGGTTTGACTTATAGGGAGAGGTTGGATAGACTGAGACTTTTTTCCCTGGAGAGTAGGAGGTTTAGGGGTGATCTTATAGAAGTCTATAAAATAATGAGTGGCATAGATAAGGTAGATAGTCAAAATCTTTTCCCAAAGGTAGGGGAGTCTATAACGAGGGGGCATAGATTTAAGGTGAGAGGGGAGAGATACAAAAGGGTCCAGAGGGGCAATTTTTTCACTCAAAGGGTGGTGAGTGTCTGGAACAAGCTGCCAGAGGCAGTAGTAGAGGCGGGTACAATTTTGTCTTTTAAAAAGCATTTGGACAGTTACAGGGGTAAGATGGGTATAGAGGGATATGGGCCAAGTGCAGGCAACTGGGACTAGCTTAGTGGTATAAACTGGGCGACATGGACATGTTGGGCCGAAGGGCCTGTTTCCATGTTGTAAACTTCTATGATTCTATGATTCTTGATGGGCCTCAAAGTAAACTGCAGGATGATTATCTACAATTTTACAGAATGAGGGAGGACAGAGTATACGTCTTCATTTTATAACACGACCCATAAAACTTTCTCAAAGAATTAATATAAATTGATCTAAATTTGCATCTTATAGTTGGTGAAAATATAGCTACACAGCAGTAGAAGGTAGTCGTGAAAGTCTTTCAGTTTGTAGAATTCTGCAGGAATCATATCCAGTCCAGGGATTTTTTCCTGATCTGATTTGTACAGTCACTTTTTTTAGTTTTTCCACGAGCAAATGGCTCTGTGCTGACGTCAAGTTCTTTTACTGACACCTGTTGAATTGACATATTTTCAACTATTCAGACTAGTTCTTGATCCAATAACTTTTCAAAGTGATCGTCCCTTAGTTGTTTCCTTGTTTCTGTATTCTTTCCTAATTTTCCTTTTGGGTCTTCTTGCATCCAATTTATATAACTGATTAGTTGCCATGCATTTAAAAAACAATCATTCTCAGGACATGGGCATCAGTGGAAAGGCTGGCAGTTATTGCCCATCCCTAGTTGCGTGAGAAGGTGGTGAACCACTGTAGTCCAAGAGGTTTGATACAACCGTGTGGCTTGCTTGGTCACTTCAGAGAGCCGTTAAGAGTCAACCACATAGGTGTGGGGCTGGAGTCACATACAGGACAGACAGGCTAGGGACGGCAGGTTTCCTTTCCTGAAGGACATTAGTGAACCAGTTGGGTTTTTATGTCAGTCCAACAGTTTCTTGGTTACTTTTACTGATACCAGATGTACTGTCGTAGATCCATATTTTGGGGTAGAGTTTTCACTAGATTGCGTTGGTTTAATCAGTGTAATCTGCCCAAACCAACGCAAAATATCGCAGAAAATCAAGTGTAAATCGAGTTTCTGCGATCTTTAGCGCTGGTTCAAAAATCATCATGCCCGAAGCCGGCTCTGCCCACAAAACTGGCCACGCCCCCAGATCGAAATAATGAGGGTGGCGAGTTTGTCCCTGTTCGAGGAGGGTCTTCAAACTGCACTTGTTTTCTTAGGCGCACAGGTACTAGTAAGCACGTTTGAAATTAAATATTTAATTTACTAAGAAACTGACTAGTGCACACCAATGAAACTAATAAATGGTTCAGTATAGTTTTTTAAAGTCATTTTCAGTGATTTACTCAGTTACTCACAATTGGAGGACTAGATACTTATTAAAAATGCTTATTTTTTGTGAAAAACCCATTTTCAGCTGTATTAAATAAACTGCACCAGATTACCACTCTTAAATATATCAATGAAATAAACGATTACGTTCTATTACACTGTCCGATTCTATGGTTCATAGAAGATTTTACGTTTGTGATTATGCAAATGCATTTAGCGGAAACTTGAACTGTAATCTAACCAGCGCAATTTCAAGCACAGTTTGCAGATTGCACCCAGAGTGGAAACTCTACCCCTTTATCTTTATAGCTGTCAAACTGACTATGGTTGTAGTCGGCTTCAGCTTGGTCCCGTGCATTTTTCAATTCTTGTCTTGCTTGTTCTATTATAATGTCATCTTTGGCATATGACTGTTTCAAGTGGTCTCTTTTTTTTCTATAACTAGGGGACAATTTTTGAAATCAGGTTCCTTCAAGTGATTTGCTTTCTTGATGATTATTTGGGGAGCAGTTGTGGCTACTGCTTTTACCAGGAGTGATTCACTCCCTTCGCCACCAGCGCACCGTGGCTGCAGTGTGTACCATCCACAGGATGCACTGCAGCAACTCGCCAAGGCTTCTTCGACAGCACCTCCTAAACCCGCGACCTCTACCACCTAGAAGGACAAGGGCAGCAGGCACATGGGAACAACACCACCTGGACGTTCCCCTTCAAGTCACACACCATCCCGACTTGGAAATATATCGCCATTTCTTCATCGTCGCTGGGTTAAAATCCTGGAACTCCCTACCTAACGGCATGGTGGGAGAACCTTCACCACACGGACTGCAGCGGTTCATGAAGGCAGCTCACCACCACCTTCTCAAGGGCAATTAGGGATGGGCAATAAATGCTGGCCTTGTCAGTGATGCCCACATCCCATGAATGAATAAAAAAAAAGATTATTCCTCTGTTGGCAATCTCTCTTTTTCAACTTGGAAAGTTCGGCAAATCTGTTTGAGACTGTGATAGTAAATTATCTTTTCACGTTACTATCCTTATTCAATCTACTCCAGTCTAAATTTCTACCTGGCACTCTTCTACTTGTTCTTGGAGCCCTTAAGCTAAGACTAATGTCTGCTGTCATAATTCTATGGTCTGACCCGACGGTGTTAAAAGTAGTTGAAGGCGTCAACATTCCTGACACTGTTTATCCCACTTTTTCCATATTAAAATGTAATCCAGCTGGGCTCGCTTACCATTTGAGGGATTTATATGTCAACAGTTTTCCTCTTTTCTTTGCAAATTTATTAATTGTAGACCAGGGGTTGAATTCCATGATGTAATCACAAAGTACATCTCAGTTTCCGTTTGTATCAACATGAACGTAGCAAATTATTTCTTTACACAGCCCTGCATTCATATCACCTCCAACAATCAGGAAGTTACGGGATGGGACGGATTCTGCTGTTGCTCATGGAACTTGAGTATATCTGCATCTGGACTGCATTTATTGGACAATAAGCAGGTTATTATGTTGACCAATGGGTTACCGGAGAATTCTGCAACAGATATTCTATTGTTACATCTACAGACTGATGACATTTCACCACATACTGGCTGAGAAAGAATCCTACTCTTTCCATTGTGGCTCCTGCATTGTATTTTGTTGCTGAAGCTGTAATTAAAATCCATCGATCATGAAGATCCTGGTCTTTCCCTTCTTTATTCCCCTCCAAGTCACACACCATCCTGACTTGGAAATATATCGCCGTTCCTTCATTGTCGCTGGGTCAAAATCCTGGAACTCCCTTCCTAACAGCACTGTGGGAGAACCGTCACCACACGGACTGCAGTGGTTCAAGAAGGCGGCTCACCACCACCTTCTCAAGGGCAATTAGGGATGGGCAATAAATGCCGGCCTTGCCAGCGACGCCCACATCCCGTGAACGAATAAAAAAAAATTAAAAAAAAATTCTCATGAGAGAGGCGATGTTCCTGTAGACAGATCGCTTGGATGCCATACTTCTGTATCCTTTCCACTAATTCGCTTGCAAAATTTGCATTTTAAGTGTGAACATTGAATGTGGCTATTTCTATTGTCTTTTTGCATTAATCATTATAAGATGCCAGAAGAATTCTTCAAAAGTTGTATCATACCACTACCTAAGAAAGGAAATTTAAGTCTCACAATCAACTACGGGGGACTTTCACATCAAGAGTTACAAAGATTTACAACAGATTAGTGTTGAACAGATGTCATCTACTAATAGACAAAATCTTCAGATAGAACCAGAATGGCTTCAGGAAAGGATGGTCAACAGTTAGTCACATACTAGCATTGAGAAGATTTATTGAGAAGAAGCAGAATTAAATGGACTATCCTGTGTCATTACAGTTGTGGATTAAAGAAGGTGTTCAACACTATATATTTGCAGTCAAATGTTCAAAACGCTGAAGGCACACGGAATACCAGATAAAATCATCGTAGCCATCTCAATGATGTATGACAATACCACAGCAATAGAAGTATCTCCAGATGGTGATACAGATTAAAGCAGAAGCTCTTCAAGGAGATACACTAGCACCCTTTTTATTCATCATCATGCTAGAGAATGTAATGAGGAAAGCAGCAAACTCTGAGTGAAGCAAATATAGTTTTACCATCCAGGCGGAAAGCAAGTGAAGATGTCTGGCCAGAAAGCTCATAGACTTTGATTTGCAGATGACATTGCTCTCTGCAATGATACAGTAGAAGATGGCCAGAAGTTATTAAACAAGGTGAAAAAAGAAGCAAAGTTTGTCTTCAAATGAATGGAGAGAAAACCAGATGTATGATGCTAAACATCAATGAAGAAACAAGAGAACTGAAAACTATACAAATGAAGTGCATGGGGAGGTCAGGACCTTTAAATACTTGGGATCGTGAATTAGAACAACAGGAAAGGATTTCAATTGCAGAACAGAGAAAGGGAGCCTAAAACTAGGGGCCATAAATATAAAATAGTCACTCATAAATCCAATGGGGAATTCAGGAGAAGCTTCTTTAGGTAGAGAGTGGTTAGAACGTGGAGCTCGCTACCACAAGGAGTAGTTGAGGTTAATAGCATAGATGCATTTAAGGGGAAGCTAGATAATCACATGAGGGAGAAAGGAATAGAAGGTTATGCTGATAGGGTTGGATGAAGAGGGATGGAAGGAGGCTCGTGTGGAGCATAAACATTGGTCTAGACCAGTTGGGCCCAATGGCCTGTTTCTGTGCTGTAAATTCTATGTAATTCTATATAGATGAGGCTTGGTCAACTTCCAGTCAAATGAATAGTGTCTTTAAATGCCAAGAGCTGAGCAAGAAAGATAAGATTAAGATATTCAGAAGCACAGGGGAGTCAGTGTTGATATATGGTGTTGACACTTGAACAATTACTAAGAAACTGGAAAAGAAATTAGATGGCATCTACACAAGCCTCATATATCAGCTGGAAAGACCACATTCCCAATGACATACTATATGGAGACTTAAACAGAGGAACAACAGTAATAAAGCACAGAAGGCTGAAACCTGCTGACTATTCTTTCATAGCAGAAGTGCAACCAGTTTCAGAATTATTGTTCTGGGAACCAAAACATGGAAACAAAAAGAGAGGTTGGCCAACAATACTCAACTTGTACAGGATACAGAAATTCCTATGGAAGAATCACCATCTTTCATAATGAATAATGAGGTGTGGAGGACAATCGTAGGAGCTCCGATGGATGTCAACCGATAATGATGATGAAATTTACGTTTTGATTACCGAGGTCAATGAGAAATTGGGTTTCTTTGGGAAATGACATCTGTGATAGTTTTGGAAGTCCAGTAATTTGAGTATTTGATAAACTGGGAATGTGCATCTTTATGCTGAGAGTTGGCGCACAAATATCCATGGGCAGTCTATGGATGCATTATTGCCCCCCATCCCCCCAAACTAATACCATTAGAAAAAATGGATAATGCTCACCTTTACATCTCTATTTTTGGATTCATGCACTCTCTCCCCAAATCAATCAGCATTAATCATACTGAGGAAACTGGATGCATTGTCCCTTCACTAAACTGCAGAGAACATCAATCCATCTTCACTATTACATTGGTAGGCAGCAGATCTGTGCGTCCCATTGGACTGACAGTTGAGAAACTGCCATATACTCACCACTAAAGCAGCAATGATTTGATTCCCTGCCCTCCATTAAACTACCAGGGGATATAGTAGCACAATTGCATTGAAGCCGCCAGGTTTGGTAGCCCTTACTAGGCTTCAAGAAACCTCAACCCCAATTGGAACTCGGAGCACGTTCGGGGCAGGTGGAGTGTGGGCCGGGCGTGAGTCCTCCATGGACTGCCCGGTTTGAGGCCTGGACCATTTTAACGCTTGAGTCTGATTGGAATTGTTCAGATCTGTCTCTCGTCTGAAACTGGTGAATGTAATGTCTTGGCCAGTGGGAGTAATGTCTCGGGCGGGGGGAGTAATGTTTTGTCCGGAAGGAGTGACGTCACGGCCGGCGGGAATAATGTTTTGACCGGGTGGAGTAAAGTTTTGGCCGGGGGGGGAGTAATGTCCTGGCTGGGGGGGGGAGTAATGTCCTGGCCGACAGGAGTAACGTCCTGGCCGACAGGAGTAACGTTCTGGCCGGGGGGTGTAATGTCTTGGCCAGAGTAACGTCTAGGCTGGGGTGGGGGGGGGAGGGAAATAGTGTCAAGGATGCCAGGAATAACGTCTAGGCCGGCGGGCAGGAGCAGGAATCGTGCTGGGAGCTGGATACTGCCTTGGACCCAAGGAAATGGTCCCCAGCATAAGGTTACTGCTGGGAGGGGTGTGTTGTACAAAGAGCTGGGTGTTGTGGGATGGAGCGGAAAGTTTTGTTGCAGAAAGTGATCTCTAAGTGTTTATGCAAAGTAAAGCTGGGCTACATTATCAAAGATCCAGATTCCTGGATCACATGGGATACAACTCACTCGTGTTGGTATACTGTGGAACAATTTGTGACTACCCAAATTTTGCTTAATTCAGATGACTTGAGGTTTGGGTTAACCCATCCCTTTAAAAATGGTACACAACACACATAGAGAGACCAATTGTACTGATCCCATAACCAGGTTTCTGCTGTGACTGTATTTGCTTGCAGTGAATGGCTTGAGTCCCACCCCAGTGTTAGAGCTGTAGAATTTTTTTTATTACCTGAGAGTGAATTGGAAACCTAAGAGCCCGCCGGACACGATCAGGGTGAGTGGGTCGTTAAAATGGAGGCCGGGTGGCCTCACGTGCATTTCCTGGTACACCGCTTAAAGGGAAATGATGTTTAAAAATATCCTTTTGGTTGGTCAATGCAATTGTCACAGGGGTGACTCAGACACCAGTCTAAAAGGGCCCGATGTTAGCAGGCCTGCGGGTTCCCGGCGGGGGGGGGCTATCGGGCGCGTGGGTAACGCGCCCGGTGAAATGAGTGCGTCCCCCGCGCGATCACAGTATAATTGAAGTCATTTACCTGTGGTTACGGGTTTTCCACTGCTCAGCTGCGCGCCGGCGGCCTGCGCATGTGCAGTGACGTCTGAGTGATGGTGGAGCTCTATTTAAAGGGGCAGTCCACCAATGCTCCTCCTGCTGCAAACAAGAAGTAGCACACCATGGAGCACCCCAGGGGTAAGGCTGCCCCACGATTTTCTGACCACTCACTCCAGCTGCTGCTGGACGGGGTAAGGAGGAGGAGGGAGACGTTGTTCCCCAGCGACGGAAGGAAGTGCCCTGCCTCCGCCACCAGGAAGGCATGGGTGGGGTTGGCCGCAGAGGTTAGCAGCAGGGGCAACACCACAAGAACATGGATCCAGTGTCGCAAGAGATTCAATGATCTCACTAGGTCCGGCAAAGTGAGTACACTAACGCATTCTCCCACACTCCGTCTTCCACATCACCTCAAAGACCTCACAACCCCTTCTGCACTGCCACCACAGCGCTCCCGCATCCATCCTCACAGCCACTCAACTATCATTCTCACCGTGCCTGCACGTACCCAACGTCCCTGTCCCCATTCGAACACTACCACACACCCCAATCCCCACACAATGGGATGGGCATGTGGCACACGCATCCTCCCATCCATCTCCCACACGCTCAACCCACCCACACCAATGCTTGAAGCGTCTCACAATGCAATCATCTCTCAATCACGCATCGGTGTTTTGCCTTGACAGGAGAAGAGATGCAAGAACGCCCTGGAAAGGGCATGCACCGGAGGGGGCCCGCCACACGAGGTGGTTCTAACGCACGCAGAGCTGGACACCTTGGAGATCAGCCACACGCTACATTGCCTGTCCGTGGCGGATGGCGAGGCTGGGGCTGCAGAAACGTCCGGTAACGGAAAGCTGACACTCAGCACTCATGATCGCGAATGATCTTAGCATCACTTGGCATCTGCCGCACCTCAACATTTGTCCACATGCCTGATATTGCCCTTTGTTCTCTTGCAGGGCCGTCTGCGAGCGCCGTGTCTGTGGAGGGCGATTCCTCAGAGGACATGCCGGTCTCTGAGGGTCCATCGTCACATATGAGCCAAGCATCCACCAGCGCAGATACACACACCTCGGTGGGTCCCCCTCCTCAATTAGTTGGGATTGCACATGGTGAGTCACCGCGCACATGTGAGCATGAGCAGACCCTGGTGGCAGGGGCAGCCGCGGAGGGTCCGCGTCGGTGGGAGCACTCTTCTCCAGGCTCTGCTCAGCTGGACCCAGATGCTGAACCCAGGGGGCCACCAGTCAAAAGGAGAGTCGTTGAGGGGCACCAGCACATTGCCGAGGTACTGGAAGAGGTGCCACGCGCACTCTCCACAATCGTGCAGGTGATGGAGGAGTCCAACTCCTGCATGAGGGCAATGGTGGCACACGTACAGGAGGGTATCGGCGAGATAGTGTCGCGGGTAGGTGCGGGAACGTCTGCGGTGGAGGAAAGGCTAGCCTCCCTCGAGCGTCACGCATAGCTCAACATTGAGTCCATCCAAGCCCTGACAACGGCTCTTCGGATTCAGGGTGAGCAACATTCTGCCGCCATAAACAGGCTGACAGATACATTAGAGGTGGCCTTGCAAGGTCTCACACAGGTCATCCAAACTGCTGTCCAGCAGGGTGGAAGGAGTGATGTGGGCCTAGGCCATGAGAGGGAAGATGGTGAACGGGGACGTGGAAGTGGGGAAACTACTCAAAGTGCCCCCACGTCTCACCCGTTGCCCCCCTCTCAACCAGTACCCGCAATGGTGCCTCCTCTCCAGGTGGCCGAGTCTGCCCCTGCACAGGTGCAGAAGGAGCAGTCTGTGGAGGTGCCCTCATGGGCACAGAAACCCAGGGGGCGTCGGCCCAAAGCATCTACCCGGTCAGGGCACGAACAAGAGCAACCTGCCACTACCTCTGCTGGAGCCACAGGGGTAGCACCACGTAGGGGTTCCCGCAAACGTAAGGCTAGGGTGTTATGAACACAAAGGGAATGCACCAGGGTGTGTGACAATTTGTTATGTTTTTATTTATAGTCGTTTACTGCATATATACAATAAACACAACTGTTCTCACCACTACTGCCACCTCTTGTCCATTCTTGAGCGGCTTGTGCAATAGGTCCCTTTCGTGGGGCTCATCGTGACGACGAACACCTGGTCCCACCCATTGGGTCACACTACAGTGGGTGCAGGAGTAATGGCACCACTCTTCTGTGGAGGGGGCTGGTGTGGCCGCTCCTCTGTGCACGTGATGAGGTCTGGACGCCTCAGACAGTCTGATGTTAGGAGAACCGTTGACATATGAGTGCCTCCCTGGCCTGACGAGCATCCAGGTGAGCCGGTGTTCGGCCCATGGGTCCTTCCTCCTCCTCTTGCTCCTCCTCCTCCTCCTCCTCCTTCTCCTCCTCCTCCTCATCGTCGTCCTCAATGTGGGTGGCGGGTGTGCATGGGGCCTCCTCCAGCGGCACCCCTCTCTGTTGTGCCATGTTGTGCAGGGCACAGCAGACAACTATAATTCATCCCACTCTGAGTGGCGTGTATTGGAGCGCTCCCCCAGAACGATCAAGGCACCTGAAGCGCATCTTGAGCACCCCTATAGCCTGCTCAATTGTAGACCTGGTAGCAATGTGGCTGTCATTACATCGACGCTGCGGCTCGGTGATGGGGTTCCTCAGTCATAAGCCACGTGTGCAGGGGATACCCCTTGTCGCCGAGGAGCCAGCCGTTGCCGGTGTTGGGTGAGTGGAAGAGCGGCGGGACGGTGGACTCCCTGAGGACGAAGGTATCGTGGCAGCTGCCAGGGTATCTGGCGCACACGTGTAGGAATCTCTGGCGGTGGTCACAGATGAGCTTTTTTTTATTCGTTCACGGGATGTGGGCGTCGCTGGCGAGGCCAGCATTTATTGCCCATCCCGAATTGCCCTCGAGAAGGTGGTGGTGAGCCGCCTTCTTGAACCGCTGCAGTCCGTGTGGTGAAGGTTCTCCCACAGTGCTGTTAGCAAGGGAGTTCCAGGATTTTGACCCAGCGACAATGAAGGAACGGCGATATATTTCCAAGTCGGGAAGGTGTGTGACTTGGAGGGGAACGTGCCGGTGGTGTTGTTCTCATGCGCCTGCTGCTCTTGTCCTTCTAGGTGATAGAGGTCGCGGGTTTGGGAGTTGCTGCAGTGCATCCTGTGGATGGTGCACACTGCAGCCACAGTGCGCCGGTGGTGAAGGGAGTGAATGTTTAGGGTGGTGGATGGGGTGCCAATCAAGCGGGCTGCTTTATCTTGGATGGTGTCAAGCTTCTTGAGTGTTGTTGGAGCTGCACTCATCCAGGCAAGTGGAGAGTATTCCATCACACTCCTGACTTGTGCCTTGTAGATGGTGGAAAGGCTTTGGGGAGTCAGGAGGTGAGTCACTCGCCGAAGAATACCCAGCCTCTGACCTGCTCTCGTAGCCACAGTATTTATATGGCTGGTCCAGTTAAGTTTCTGGTCAATGGTGACCCCCAGGATGTTGATGGTGGGGGATTCGGCGATGGTAATGCCGTTGAATGTCAAGGGGAGGTGGTTAGACTCTCTCTTGTTGGAGATGGTCATTGCCTGGGACTTATCTGGCGCGAATGTTACTTGCCACTTATGAGCCCAAGCCTGGATGTTGTCCAGGTCTTGCTGCATGTGGGTTCGGACTGCTTCATTATCTGAGGGGTTGCGAATGGAACTGAACACTGTGCAGTCATCAGCGAACATCCCCATTTCTGACCTTATGATGGAGGGAAGGTCATTGATGAAGCAGCTGAAGATGGTTGGGCCTAGGACACTGCCCTGAGGAACTCCTGCAGCAATGCCCTGGGGCTGAGATGATTGGCCTCCAACAACCACTACCATCTTCCTTTGTGCTAGGTATGACTCCAGCCACTGGAGAGTTTTCCCCCTGATTCCCATGGACTTCAATTTTACTAGGGCTCCTTGGTGCCACACTCGGTCAAATGCTGCCTTGATGTCAAGGGCAGTCACTCTCACCTCACCTCTGGAATTCAGCTCTTTTCTCCATGTTTGGACCAAGGCTGTAATGAGGTCTGGAGCCGAGTGGTCCTGGCGGAACCCAAACTGAGCATCGGTGAGCAGGTTATTGGTGAGTAAGTGTCGCTTGATAGCACTGTCGACGACACCTTCCATCACTTTGCTGATGATTGAGAGTAGACTGATGGGGCGGTAATTGGCCGGATTGGATTTGTCCTGCTTTTTGTGGACAGGACATACCTGGGCAATTTTCCACATTGTCGGGTAGATGCCAGTGTTGTAGCTGTACTGGAACAGCTTGGCTAGAGGCGCAGCTAGTTCTGGAGCACAAGTCTTCAGCACTACAGCTGGGATGTTGTCGGGGCCCATAGCCTTTGCTGTATCCAGTGCACTCAGCCGTTTCTTGATATCATGTGGAGTGAATCGAATTGGCCGAAGACTGGCTTCCGTGATGGTGGGGATATCGGGAGGAGGCTGAGATGGATCATCCACTCGGCACTTCTGGCTGAAGATGGTTGCAAACGCTTCAGCCTTGTCTTTTGCACTCACGTGCTGGACTCCGCTATCATTGAGAATGGGGATGTTTGCAGAGCCTCCTCCTCCCGTTAGTTGTTTAATTGTCCACCACCATTCACGACTGGATGTGGCAGGACTGCAGAGCTTTGATCTGATCCGTTGGTTGTGGAATCGCATGTTACTTCCGCTGTTTAGCATGCATGTAGTCCTGAGTTGTAGCTTCACCAGGTTGGTACCTCATTTTTAGGTACGCCTGGTGCTGCTCCTGGCATGCTCTTCTACACTCCTCATTGAACCAGGGTTGATCCCCTGGCTTGTTGGTAATGGTAGAGTGAGGAATATGCCGGGCCATGAGGTTACAGATTGTGCTGGAATACAATTCTGCTGCTGCTGATGGCCCACAGCGCCTCATGGATGCCCAATTTTGAGCTGCTAGATCCGTTCTGAATCTATCCCATTTAGCACGGTGGTAGTGCCACACAACACGTTGGATGTTGTCCTCAGTGCGAAGACGGGACTTCATCTCCACGAGGACTGTGCGGTGGTCACTCCTACCAATACTGTCATGGACAGATGCATTTGCGACAGGTAGATTGGTGAGGACGAGGTCAAGTAAGTTTTTCCCTCACCACCTGCCGCAGGCCCAGTCTAGCAGCTATGTCCTTCAGGACTCAGCCAGCTCGGTCAGTAGTGGTGCTACCGAGCCACTCTTGGTGATGGACATTGAAGTCCCCCACCCAGAGTTCATGGAGTGATACCCCTTCCTGTTGATGAACAGTCCAGGCTCATGTGGAGGTGCCCGTACTGCTATGTGGGTGCAATCGATTACACCCTGCACCCGTGGGAAGCCAGCCACAGCATGGAATCCAACCGCCCTCTCCATCTGGCTACGGTCATCCATGGCGAAGTTGATGTAGTGCGAGGCCCTGTGGAACAACCCATCGGTGACCTGCCTTATGCACTTGTGTGCAGACGACTGACAGACCCCGGTGATGTCCCCGGTGGCACCCTGGAAGGATCCGGAGGTGAAGAAGTTGAGGGCAGTGGTGACTTTGACGGCGACGGGTAAGAAGATGCTGCTTGGTCCATCCGGGAGCAGCTCGTCATTAAGGAGGCTGCAGATGTCGGCGACTACCTGGCGACTGACTCTGAGCCTCCGTATGCACTGCTCCTCAGAGAGGTCCAGGAAGCTGAGCCTCGCTCTGTAGACCCTGTGCGGAGGGTAGTGCCTCCTGCGACGCATCTCTCTCTGCGGTTGCCCTCCCTCCTGCTGTGCAGGTGGATGTGCCACAGCACCGTGTTGTGGGGCTCCACGTGTCTGAGGCGGACGGCGTGGCCTGCGAGGCTGCTGAGGCTGGTGATGCTGTTCGTCCTCCGAGGAGGTCAAGGCGGCCCCCATCTGGAAGGTGTAGGTCTGAGGGGTTCTGCACGGTAGGTAAGTGTGTCCTCGCACCGGGGTTGTGATTCCACGTCGGTGAATCTTCTTGCTAGGAGGAGGGTGGTGGAGGGCAAGCGCTGCCCTATGTGACAGAGTGGCCTCCTGCGTTGGTGAAGGGTCTCCCCCACCCCCCACCTGTGGAATGCACCTTGCCAGCTGCCACAGGCTGCTGGCTGCAACACGTCCGTTTGAAGTGAGAGTGTTTCCCCCAGTATGGGAAACAGTCTCAGTTCAAGGTAAAATCACACCCTTCCTAATAAAACAGCTCAATCAGGCCTGTAAACGACCTGAACGAGCAAGATAAATACTTACAAGTGGCATCCCGCTGGCTTTAATTGCCTGCGGGATTCCCACCTGCGGGGTCTGCGCGCGCACGCCGGCGCGTCCGTTGGGAACCCGGAAGTGGGCGGGTTCGAGACGGGATCCGGTCCCGCTCCGGGATTCCCCGATTTTCGGGGCCCCCCCGCCAAGAACACACCCGAAAGCGGGTGGTAAAATCAAGCCCATAGAGTCAGTGACAGGAATTCACACATGATGGGATGCAACACACTTCTTTTTATTTCCTGAAGTAAAGAGACATGAGTGGCAGACACATTTTTGATTTAATATGTGGACACTGGCTGACACCCAAGGACAAACCTGCAGGAAGCACGTTCCCTTCTAAGTCAGGAAGGATCTCGAGAATAATAACAAAGAGCATGGAACAAAATAACCAATAATTTGTCAACTGGAAATCCTGAGGCTGCTGGTTTTTAACGAAGACTTGGTATGTGGCCTGTACATGAGTGACCACAACAGCAGCACTTAGAATGTGAACGAGAATTTGCAGGGCAGCCTCAGCAGTGTGGTGCTTCCGTCAATGAAGAGATTAGGACAGGGGTTTGCTCTGTCGCCTTCAACATTTAACATAGAAACATAGAAAATAGGAGGAAGAGTCGGCCATTCGGCCCCTCGGGCCTGCTCCACCATTCAAAATGATCATGGCTGATTGTCTAACTCAGTACCCTGTTCCCGCTTTTTCCCCATATCCCTTGATCCCTTTAGCATTAAGAAATATATCCCTCTCCTTTTTGAATACATCTAATGACTTGGCCTCCACTGCCTTCTGTGGTAGAGAATTCCACAGGTTCACCACCCTCTGAGTGAAGAAATTTCTCCTCATCTCGGTTCTAAATGGCATACCCTGTATCCTGAGACTGTGACCCCTCATTCTGGACCACCCAGCCATCGGGAACATCCTCCCTGCTTCTTCTCTGTCTGGTCCTGTTAGAATTTTATATGTTTCGATGAGATCACTTCTCATTCTTCTAAACTCTAGTGAATATAGGTCAAGTCGACCCAATCTCTCCTCATACGATTTAAGGGGAAGCTAGATATGCATGTGAGGGAGAAAGGAATAGAAGGGTACGCTGATAGGTTTAGATGAAAATGGGTGGGAGGAGGCTCGTGTGGAGCATAAACACCAGCATGGACCAGTTGGGCCGAATGGCCTGCTTCTGTGCTATACATTCTATGTAATTCTATGTAACAGCAGCTGAACACATCCACAATTCTTATGCAGTGGAATTTGATAAAAATTATTATGTGATATAGTTATAGGAATAAAAAAATGATTGGTACAGTCCTTTAAATCATTCAGGCTATATGTTGTCAATAACTAGTTTTATTTTTGTACCCTTAAGAAAATCTATAAATTTATAGTAAGTTTGCATACTGCTTGCAACAGGACTGTACTAGAGTATTAGCCTACAGAGTTGGTTGAAAATTATTAGGAAAAGATTAGACAAAGATAATCACATCCTGTATATAAGTAATGTACCGACATTGCTGCATGTCTCATTTGCGGAAAGCAGCTGGTCAGAGTTGACGATGGTAGATCGTAAAGATTGGATTGATATCCTGCAAGTTTCTCTTATGCTTCTGATTCACTCTCAGGTAATAAAAGAAATTCACAGTTCTAACACTATGGTGAAACTTGAACCATATATTGCAAGCAAATACAAAGACAGCTGAAAACTAATCATGGGATCTGTATATTTGATTTCTCTATGTACGTTGTGTACCAAACCTCAAGTCATTTGAATTAAGCAAAATTTGGGTAGTCACAAATTGTTTCAAAATATAGCAACATGAATCACGCCCAATGTTTCACTCCTGACTCTACCAGGAAGGAAAGGAAGGAAAGGAGGGAAGGAGAAAGGAAGGAACGGAGAAAGGTTGGAGAGGAATAAGAAGGAAAGGAAGCAAGGTAGGAACAGGAGAAAAGAAGCAAGGTAGGAAGGAAGAAAGCTTGGAAGAAAAGAAAGGAACGGAGGAAAGGTGGGAAGGGAGAAAGGATGTAAAGAAGGAAGGGAGAAAAGAAAGAAAAAACAAAACTTGTATTTATATAGCAGTTATCATGTACTCAAGACTTCCCAAAGCATTTCACAACCAATGAAATGTAATCACTATTATACCAACAAATGGGACAGACAATATTAATTACAATTATTCTATGCTTTCCTCAATTTACCTGTTGCAACTGCAATATCATAAAAATAAAATGTACTGACCCCTGTGATAGGACCGTGCTGATTTACTAGGCTGAGAATGACAATTAAGGCAGTGTTAGATCATTGTTGTAACTCAAGTAATGAAATAAAGACTACCTTTTTCAATACAAGAGTATGGTGAAACCATTAAAAAGTAACCTCTCAATGTTAATTTCACGCTGTTTTGAACAGACTATTGCTCAGAGCATTAAATGAATTGCTATGGTCCTGTGAATGTATGCCATTAACTCAAACACCAATTTCGTTGCTCTTGAGTTCAGCAGCAAAGGGTTTTTCTTTCTTCTCAACAATCAATATTTGCACCATTTATTACCCTGCAGCTACAGAAAGGAGTTTTGTGGCTTTTGCAAGATCATGTGGGAAAAGAAACCACTTTCATTCTTTATTGTATTTTTAAAAGCAAAGAAAACAGAACAAACTGCTGCTGCCCTGTCATATAAGAACATAGGAAATAGGAGCAGGAGTAGGCCATATGGCCTCTTGAGCCTTTCAATAAGATCATGGCTGATCTTTTACCTCAGCTCCATTTTCCCATCCTACCCCCATATGGGATCAAACAGGAAATTGGAGATGCATGTAACAAGGGTACTACAGTAATCACGGGTGACTTTAATCTACATATAGACTGGCCAAACCAAATTAGCAATAATGCTGTGGAGGATGAATTCCTGGAGTGTGTACGAGATGGTTTTTTAGACTAGTACATTGAGGACCCAACTAGGGAACAAGTTATCCTAGATTGGGTATCGTGCAATGAGGAGGGGTTAATTAATAATCATGTTGTGCGGGGTCCTTTAGGGAAGAGTGACCATAACATGATAGAATTCTTCATTAAGATGGAAAGTGAAGTCGTCCAATCCGAAACTAGGGCCCAAAATCTAAACAAAGGAAACTACGAAGGTATGAGGAGTGAGTTGGCTATGTTAGATTGGGAAGCTTCATTAAAAGGCATGACGGTGGATAGGCAATGGCTAACATTTAAGAAACAAATGCATGAATTGCAACAGTTATACATTCCTTTTTGGCACATAAACACAAAAGGAAAAGTGGCCCATCCATGGCTAACAAAAGAAATTAAGGATAGTATTAGATCCAAAGAGGAGTCATATAAAGTTGCCAGAAAAAGTAGCAAGCCTGAGGATTGGGAGCAGATTAGAATTCAGCAAAAAAGGACCAAGAGATTGATTAAGAGGGGAAATATAGAGTATGAGAGTAAACTTGCAAGGAACATAAAAGTGGACTGTAAAAGCTTCTATAAGTATGTAAAAAGAAAAAGATTAGTGAAGACAAATGTAGGTCCCTTGCAGTCAGAAACAGGAGAATTTATAACAGGAAACAAGGAAATGACAGAGCAATTAAACAAATACTTTGGTTCTGTCTTCATGGAAGAGGACACAAATAACTTCCCAGAAATGTTAGGAACCAAGGGTCTAGTTAGAAAGAGGAATGAAAGGAAAAATAGTATTTGTAAAAAAATAGTGCTAGAGAAATTAATGGGACTGTAAGCCGATAAATCCCCAGGGCCTGATAATCTGCATTCCAGAGGAGGTGGCCATGGAAATAGTGGATGCATTGGTTGTCATCTTCCTATAGATTATGGAACAGTTCCTGCTTTGAAGGGTGGCAAATATGACCCCACTATTTAAAAAAGGAGGGAGAGAGAAAACAGGGAACTACAGACCGGTTAGCCTAACATCAATAGTAGGGAAAATGCTAGAGTCTATTATAAAGGATGTGATAACAGGACACTTAGACAAAGTCAACATGGAATTATGAAAGGGAAATCATGTTTGACAAACCTACTGGAGTTTTTTGAGGATGTAAGTGGTAGAATAGATAAGGGAGAACCAGTGGATGTGGTTTATTTGGATTTTCAGAAGGCCTTTGATAAAGTCCCACATAAGAGGTCAGTGTGCAAAATTAAAGCACATGGGATTGGTGGTAATATACCAGCATGGATTGAAAATTGGTTAACAGACAGGAAAAGAGTGTAGGAATAAATAGGTCCTTTTCGGGGTGGCAGCCGGTGACTGGTGGGATACCGCAGGGATCAGTGCTTGGGCCCCAACTATTCACAATATATATCAATGATTTGGATGAGGGAACCAAATGTAATATTTCCAAGTTTGCTGACGACACAAAACTAGGTGGGATCGTGAGTTGTGAGGAGGATGCAAAGAGGCTTCAAGGCGATTTAGACAAGTTGAGTGAGTGGGCAAATACATGGCAGGTACAATATAATGTGGATAAATGTGAAGTTATCCACTTCAGAAGGAAAACAGAAAGGCAGAGTATTATTTAAATGGTGATAGATTGGGAAATGTTGATGTACAAAGGAACCTGGGTGTCCTTGTACACGAGTTACTGAAAGCAAACATGCAGGTGCAGCAAGCAGTTAGGAAGGCAAATGGTATGTTGGCCTCATTGCAAGAGGATTTGAGTACAGGAGCAAGGATGTCTTACTGCAATACAGGGCCTTGGTGAGACCACACCTGGAGTATTGTGTGCAGTTTTGGTCTCCTAACCTAAGAAAGGATATACTTGCCATAGAGAGAGTGCAGCGAAGGTTTACCAGACTGATTCCTGGGATGGCAGGACTGTCGTATGAGGAGGGATTGGGTCGACTCGGCCTGTATTCACTAGAGTTTAGAAGAATGAGAGGGGATCTCACTGAAACGTATTAAATTCTGACAGGGCTAGACAGACTGGATGCAGGGAGGATGTTCCCCCTGTTAGGGGGTCCAGAACGAGGGGTCACAGTCTCTGGATACGGGTAGGACATTTAGGACTGAGATGAGGAGAAATTTCTTCACTCAGAAGGTGGTGAACCTGTGGAATTCTCTACCACAGAAGGCTGTGGAGGCCAAATCACTGAATATATTTAAGAAGGAGATAGATAGATTTCTAGACACAGAAGGCATCAAGGGGTATGGGGAGAGAGCGGGAATATGGTATTGAGATACAGGATCAGCCATGATCATATTGAATGGTGGAGCAGGCTTGAAGGGCCGAATGGCCTACTCCTGCTCCTATTTTCTATGTTTCTATTCCTTAATTCTCTTAGTGTGCAAAAACCTATCAATTTCATTATTGAATATACTCAATGATTGAGCATCTACAGCCCTCTGAGGTAGAGAATTCAAAAGATTCACAACCCTCTGAGTGAAGAAATTTTTCTTCATCTCGGTCCTAAATGGCCAACCATTTATCTTGAGTCTATGCCCCCTAGTTCTAGACTCTCCAGCCAAGGGAAACTAAGTGGCATCTACCCTGTCTAGCCCTCTAAGAATTTTATACATTTCAATGAGATCACCTCTCATTCTTCTGAACTCCAGAGAATATAAGCCTATTTTACTCAATCTCTTTAATAGGACAATTCTCTCATCCCAGGAATCAATCTAGTGAACCTTCGTTGCACCCCCTCTAAGGCAAGTATAACCGTCCTTAGGTAAGGAGGCCAAAACTGCACACAGTACTCCAGGTGTGGTCTCACCAGAACCCTATATAATTGCAGTAAGACCTCCTTACTCTAAGAATCCAACCTCATTGCAATAAAGGCTAACATATCATTTGCCTTCCTAATTGCTTGCTGTACCTGCATGCTAACTTTCTGTGATTCATGTACAAGGACAGCCAAATCCCAACATTTCTTAGTCTCTCATATCACACAGCTAAGCTGTTAATTATAATTTATTCCAGTAAGTCTCCCATGGCGTTGCTCACGGTAAGTTGGAAGATGTGTTACTTTATAACAATAGGGGTGATGGCAACAAAGTGTGATGGGGAAAATGTTAGAGGAAGTAACTGTGATGTTTGAAGGGAGTGCATCTCCACAAAGCCTTTAATACATTCTCTAAATAATGATAATATAACGATTAATAATAATAATTTTCTCATGGTCAATGTGATCACCTGGATTGGTTTTGAGCACTTGGGGGGGCGAGACGAATTTTCCAGATTTTATTTTCACCCTTATTGGCCCTGGGTTTTTCTGGGTTTTTTTGCCTCTCCTGGTAAATTACAGGATTGGTGGGGGAGAGTCTAGTCATGATGCTCTAGGCATTATGAGTGTGAGGCAGGCTAGATGGACCAGCTGGTCTTTTCCTGCCCATTATTTTCGTATGTTCGATTGTCACTTTAGCCTATGTACAAGATACACAATTTCCTGTTCCATATTTCTAGCAAATAAAACTCAGTATCACTGCAGTAGCATGACATAATTCCTCTAGGGCTCACAACATATGATACTATTGAGGGGACCTACTGATTTTCAAATGGGACCACTCTCCTTGTGCTGAGTAGCTGCTTCCATATTCTTCTGTTAATTCAAGTTGTCCAAGGTGTCCGAGCCAGCTTGTAGCTTTTTTACCATTTAACTTGTTTTAAGTAGCCTGTTGGCAGACTGGTAAACTTAGGTCAAAGGTGTCATGATCCCAGCTTCAGAATTAAAAGATTACATAAAAGCAGGTGCCATAACTACTCGTGAAAAGGGGGACAGAATCCCTTCATAATCTATCTGTATAACTTGCATGCATACATAGGGCATCATACTTTTATGATTAGTTCAGCTAACCACCATTTATTACATCTGAGATGTCCAAACTTTGGCTTGCTGGCCATGCGTTCCATGAACTCAGGCTCATATATTTTCTATTTGTCCTCGTACTTCAGATGCACCTGTCTAAATTTAGTGGATCTGATGTTTGGGAAGATTTCTTTTTAGTACTTTTCTCTCATTGTCCCATCAATCCTACATCAGAACAGTGACAAGCAGAGAGACTGAACATCAGGGCAGGCAGACTAGAGAGGCTTGTATGTCAGGGGAGGAAGAACAGAGAGGCTGTGGGGTAGAAAATGGACATTGTTGCACACAATTTCAGGGACCAACGTCCGGCACATCAAGGATGCCTGAAAGACACCCGAACCAATATTGGGTTGGGCCATTTTTCAGGTGTCCGGGGCAGCCACCTAAAACAGGCATTAGGACCCTTGCATATGCTTAACGCCTGTTTTAAGACCCCCCGAGGAAATTGGGCATTTTTAAAATTTCAAAATATACTTTATTTCATAAAATTTAAAGATATACACAGTTCAATGTAAAAAGACACAATTTCAGGAAATGCAGTTCAAACTAATACAATGCAGATCGTACACACTACGATCCCATTATTAAAATACAAAACAAAATGTATGTCTTCCAATACATGCTGTACAAAACAAAGTGGGATGGCCTTATACGGTGGCCTTTCCCCATAGAGCCTTTGCGTAGGCCGCACCTCGCTGCAGTGTGTCCCGCATCGCATACTCCTGGACCTTGGAGTGTGCCAGTCATGGACAGCTCCTATAGCTGGAAGACCAGTCGGTTTCGGGGAGACCAAAGGGCCTCCTTCACCGAGTTGATGGTCTTCCAGCAACAGTTGATATCCGTCTCGGAGCTGCAACACTTCTCTCTGTCTCTCTCTCACCTTCTGAACACCTTTGAGGATGAAGAACCTCTTGATGTTGGCCTTGATCGCTTCCCACCAGTGCACCGTGGAATTAGGCTGCCCTGAATGAAGCAGGATTTGGGCCTCCTCACTCCACATCACTCCCGAGGACCGCTGCCGGCCCGCATTTTCCTCCCCACGATCTTTGGGTCACTGCCGGCGAGGCAAGACGCCTGAAATTCATCTTTATAAAGTCTGTGGAGGCGCAACAGGTGCCAGCAGCTCGCCCAAATAAGGTTAATTTTGGGGTGGCTTCCGGCCTCCCCGATTGTGGCGCGCATTGTGTGCTGATGCCCATTTTTGTACGTCAGAGAGGGCACTCGTGGCAATTCATATTTTCAGATTTTAGATTATAGCAATCACAAATGCAGCTTTACAGCTTTAACTCATCACTTCAATGGCCTTTATTGCCAACGTAAGCACAATTCTTTCTTGGTGAGAAGATCAGGAAGTCTCATGATGATTAATTTTCATCTTATTAACATTAAATGCATAATTTAAATGAAGCTTTGGCATATTTGGTGCAAGAGCACGTTAGGCTGTCTTAAAAGGCCCACCAGAATTTCACCTTGAACAGTTTTCTTGCCTTCTCACATCCATTCTCTAACAACGGGACAGATCCTACTGACCAGAGAATCCTTCCTAAAGTGCACTGACTAAAAAAAAACTGAGCGTTTTTGGTGAAGTTCACCTTTCTAATGATTCATTTTCTAGGCCCAATTTTTAAATCGTTTCTCAGGATGTGGCAAAGTCACATTTATTGCCTGTGCCCAGGAACTCTCCCTCCTGAAGCATAGCAATTCTCTATACAATGGCTTGTTGGGTCATTAAGAGTCAAGCATATGGTGTGGAATTCAGACCTGTGTGGGCATTATTTCTTTTTTTTCAACGATGTAGCACCTTTCACAGTCAATTTTTCTGCCATTAGCATTAGCCCACATATTACCAGATTTATTCAATTTAATTTTACAACTTACCACAGGTTGAACTCAGTACCTCTGAATTAGTCCAGTACAATAACCAACACACTACCACATCCCTTATTGAACTCAGGAGTTTTGCATTGTAATTGTGTGTTCAATGGAAAAACAGACCTGCATTTATACAGCACCATGTCAAATCTCTGAGATACATCCCAAAGTGCTTTGCACAAATTATTTTTGAAGTGCAGTCACTGTTGTTTGGTATGCAAGCACAGCAGCCATTTTTTTCGCACAGCAAGATCCCACAAAAAAAATGAGATGAACGTCCAGTTAATTTGTTTTTGGTGGTATCGGTCGAGGAAGAATTGCTGATCAGGTCACTGAGAGAACTCCCTGCTCTTCTTTAACATCCAAATGAACAGCAGACGGGGTCTTGGTTTAACATCTTATCGATCGGAAGTGTAGCCCCAGCATTTATTGGAAAATCACCTGTGATTTGTTGATACATGCTGACAGCGGGCAATATACTTCACCACAATTGAGGACTCATTAAATCTACTCTTTAGTCTAAGACAATGATAAGACAGCTACAGCACTGCTCTGGATATAGTTAACGATGGGACACTTTTGTATAATATTTTCTACAAGGATACATTTACTGAGGGCGTTTGACAGACCGTCGATAATCTCTCGAAATTTGATAACTCTTGTTCTAATCCTCAGGTACTTTAAATTCTGATGTTAAATTCCATTGGGATAAACAATTATTTCAAATCACTTTAAACTATTACTTTTCTTCAATCACCAGAACGGAGAATAGTATGACCTTTGAAGGGGTACAGTATACATGCCAGTCTAAACTTTAGAATGAAATGCTTGTGTTTGTCGCATACAACAAGTTTCTTAAGACTGTTGCCTTTGTCATGACTGTTAGTCGATGTTAATTTTGTTTTTTCTGATCAACTATTTTTTTTCGTCTCTTATTTTCCATTATAGACCGTTATTTTCTATTAAAACGGTTCACTAATCATATTATACATCTATCACCTCAATTTTTCATTTTGAGCCCAATCACATTCCACGAGAAAAAATTCCCTGAAGTACAACTGCCTTATCAGATATCCACCCACCCCACTATATACCCCTACAAATAACATTTCAAACACAATAAACACATTACAAACCAACAATTCACAAACTTGCCTGTAAATGTATCCATCCTGTCTTCCAATTACTGCAACACTTTAACCTGTGGTCCCAAGCATGGCCTGACCACCAGGAATCATGAACATCCTCATCCTCAGGTATACCCTCCGCTAATACTATTTTGGCCAGCCCACTCAGCTAAAGCCTGACGCCCACAGCCCACCTAATAACCTACCCCCATCACAACGCATGCACCACCAGCATTGTACTGTGAGGCCAGTTGCGATATAATCTAGCAATCAGCCTTCAACTCTCGGAAGCTATCATACAGCATCAATCTCCACATACTTCAGCACTCCCTGTCCCACAGCAACCCCAAGCTTCACACTTCGCTGCTTCCTCTCTGCAAAAACCCCAATGTGGCTACTTCTCGCTCCCAACTTCAATGCTCTGCTCAATCCACTGTAGGTTCGCATACAAGTCCTGTCTCCTCACTTTCTGTCCTAATAAAAGCTCCGCACTTCCCTGCTGCTTTTCCTGCCCTCACTCTGCGCCTCCCAATAGACCTGCCTCAACACCGTTCCTTGCTCCAACCTTAGGCCCCACTCCTGCCCCAGGGCTTCACTATTCCCTTCACTTCCTCTGAACTTTTTGCTCTTTTTGTTTTCAGTATAGTGGGTGTATTGATTGGTGCTGTTCAGGGGTAAGTACATAACTTATAGGAACATAGGAACAGGAGTAGGCCAATCAGCCCCTCGAGCCTGTTCCGCTGTTATAAGCACACTCAGATTGTCAAATTAATTCTAAAGCATTGGAAGTAATAACAAAGAATAATTATATTGAGTACAACTGAGGATTGCAAGCCAAATAATTGAGAATAAAGGAATTATAAAAATAAAGTAACACGAATATATAATAATAGCCAATACAATAACCACTGGCATCATCCTGATGAATCTATGCTGTGTGCTCTCTGTGGTTTTAATGTCCTTTCTATAGCAGAACACCCATCCTGAACACAGGACTCCAAATGTAGCCCAACTAATTTTTCTAATTTAATCATTGTTTCTTTAGTCTTGCTCGTTTCTATAAAACTCAAAATTCTATTAGCTTTTTCATGCCTTCATCTACCTGTACTCACACCTTCAAGGTATTATGTATTTGAATCCCGAGGTCTCTCTGTTCATTCACACTCTTCAGTGTCTTTCCATCGAGTGTATACTCCCATTCCTTGCTTTTCTCCCCAAAATATATTGGGCACGATTTTAAAAGGGAAATACGGGTGGGTTGGGGAGGGGGGGGGCATTCAAAATCACAACCATTTCGGACCCGCCCCCAACCCAGCCATTTCCAGTTTTCACCAGGGCGGGACAAGGGGCGGGTGACCAACCCGCTCCCAGGAGGCGAGTTGGTGATTAAAACCTTTCAAAGGGGCTGCGGGCCTCCATTTTTGCTGAGTTTCTGATTTCAACCCCCTGGGGCTGGGATTCCCGGGCCTTCTCTTTCTCGCCATGTGAAAGGAGGTGAGAAGGCCCGCGACTAACAGGCTTATGGGCCCAAGGAGCAGGAGTGCTTCCCCCAGGCCCAACAAGCCTACCTGCAGCGACCTCCCAACGATCGCGGAACCCCTCCACGATCTCTGACCTCCTCAATGATCGTGGACCGCCGCTATGATCCCCGACGCCCCCCCAACAATCAGACCCCCATGATGACCCCCGATCCCGACAACACCCTGGGTGACCGACCCCCGATCCCTCCCCCCATGACTGACTCCCCCCCCGTGGCCCCCGTGCCCACTCATGCCCCTGCCCACCCATGCACACCCATGGCCTCCATGTTCCCCCCTCCCCCAATCCATACAAACAAAGACTTACCTGAAGACTTACCTAAGACGTCCTCTCCCTGGCTGTTCTCCTGTCCTCTGAGACCAGCCTGTCAATCAGGCCGGCCAATTGGACAGCAAACCGACAAAAAATAAACGACATCCTTATGTCAAAATCGTAAGGATGTCCGGAAAACCCGTACTTCCAGGTTTTCCATTCGCAATTTGACGCCGCCCCCTTCCCGGCTCAGAGTCAAAATCATGCCCATTATCTCAAACTTGCCCACATTAAATTGCACCTGCCACCTGCCTGCCCATTCCACTAACTTGTCGAAAACCACCTGAAGTCTTTTACAGTCCTCCTCATTCTTTGCCAAACCTTTTACTTTTGTGTCATTGACTAATTTCGAGATTGTGTTCCTTATACCCAAGTCCAAATCATCTATACATATCAAGTACAAAATTGGACCCAGCACTGACCCCAGTGGTACACCACAACATCTTTTCTCCAATAAAAATGTAACCTAACTCTTTGTTTCCTGTCCATTAACCAACTTCCTACCCATGCTATTATATTTTCTCATACTATGGGCTCAATCTTAAAATCGAGCTGGGAAGAGGGGGGCGGGGGTAAATTTAAGTTGGGAAACCCATTAGTACGGGTTTCCCGGACGTCCTTATAATTTTGATGTGTCAGGCTGGGAGAACAGCCAGGGAGAGGATGTCTTCAGGTAAATCTGCAGGTAAGTCTTTGTTTGTATGCATGGGGGGGGGGGGGGGGAGTGGGCACAAGGCATGGGAGGGCATGGGGCATTGGTGGGCACAGGGGCATGGGTGGGCATTGGTTGGCACGGGGTCATGAGTTATGGGGGATGGGATCGGGGGTCAATCACAGGGGGGTTGTCAGGATCGGGGGTTCATCACAGGGGTCCGCGAATGTTGAGGGGGAGGATAAGGGGTCAGAGCATTGGAGTTGGGGGGGAGGATCGGGGGTCAGGGGTGAGGATCGGAGTCGGGGGGGGGGGGGGGGGGCAGGATCAGGATTGGGGGTCTGCAATTTAATCGAGGTGCGCAATCAGGGGTCGGGTGTCTGCAATTTGAGGGGGTCCGCAATCAGGGGTCGGGTGTCTGCGATTGTTGGGGGGGGTCGGTGCAAGTAGGCTTGTTGGGCCCACAAGCTGTGCCTTTCGAGGCACCTACCTGTTAGTCTTGGGCCTTCTCGCCTCCGTTCATGAGGCGTACGACAAAAGGCCCAGGAATCCTGGCCCCCGGGGTTGAAATCGGGAAGTCCACAAAAGTGGAAACCAGAAGCCTCCTTGAAAGGTTTTAAGGCCCGAACTCCCTCCTGGGAGCGGGTTGGTCGCCCGCTCCTCTTCCCGCCCTGGTGAAAACCGGAAATGGGCGGGTTGGAGGCAGGTTGGGCGCGTGTCTGAAATGATGGCAATTTTCAACGTCCCCCGCCCCCAACCCACCCATTTTTCACTTCGAAAATTGAGCCCCATATGTCTGATTTTTTCTAAAAAGCCTCCTATTCAGTACCTTATTGAATGCCTTCTGAAAATCCATATATATTACATCTATTGCATTTCCTTTATCTATCCCATTGGCCACTTCATCAAAACACAACTCTATAAAATTTGTCAAGCATGGCTTATGTTTAACAATTCTGTACGGCTAGCCTTGATTAACTCATACATTTCTACATGCTCACTAATTTCACCTCAAATTGTGGATTCTAAGGATTTGATCACACAATTGTCTAACTGTTCTATAGTTATTGTTTTATCCTTCTATCACCTCTTGAGCAAAAATGTTAAATTGGATGTTCTCCAATCCCAAAACACAATATGCAATGGCCATTTCAGGTGGCAGCAACGGCTCAGTGGTAGCACTCTCGCCTCTGAGTCAGAAGGTTGTGGACTCAAACCCCACTCCAGAGATTTGAGCACATAATATAGGCTGACACTCCAGTGCAGTTACAGAGGGAGTGCTGCATTGTCGGAGGTGCCATCTTTTGGATGAGACGTCACCTACCCTCTCAGGTGAATGTAAAAGATCCCATGGCACTATTTGAAGAAGTGCAGGGGAGTTGCCCCCAGTGACCTGACCAATATTTATCCCTCAACCAACATCACTAAAAACAGATTATCTGGCCATTTATCACCTTGCTGTTTGTGGGACTTTGCTGTGTGCAAATTGGCTGCTGTGTTTCCTACATTACAACAGTGACTACACTTCAAAAGTACTTCATTGGTTGCAAAGCGCTTTGGGATGTCCTGAGATCATGAAAGGCATCAGATAAATGCAAGTCTTTCTTTCTTTCTCAGCAGCTTAAAGTACATCCCATTAGGCCCAGTGACTTATCCACCTTGAGTTCTGCTAATTTATTTCAGAACCAATTCCTTTTCTCCAGTTATCTCTAGCAATTGTTCCATTATTCTCCTCCAGTAGGCCAACTTCCACCATCATTTGTGAAAGCCAATGCAAAATCTTTATTTAATATCTCCACCATTCCTTCATTCACCACACTTCCTCCTTCATCCTTGAGTGGGCTTACCCTCTCTTTATACTTTGACTTTGAATTATTTTTTACTACTTATCTATAAATTTACAAAAATTGCCTAAGATGCAAATAACTTTGTTCTTCCCTCCACAAAAGTCGCTTATTCCCAGTTATCTGCATTGTAAAATATATATATATTTTTGCCTTACCTCCTATGGAGCATTTGCAATATTTGCTTAAGAAAGAAGTACTTTATTTATTTGTTTATTCTTCTTTACACCCTCCTAAAATTATCAGTTATTTGATGATTATAAATGATTCTTTTTTCCCTCCTTACTTGCGTCCTGTTGTTTGAGTTTGTACATTCTGTTAATGTCGTCATTCGGTTACTCCTACCTTACCTCTTGTGGGGCCCCACCAAATGGAATCAGGCTGCTTCCCCGTGAGGGAAGGGGGAAAGAAAGCAGAGAGCTGCTAACCCTCAGATGGCTGTTGCATAGGTCCTACCAACTAGCAACGTTCTCCTGGCACCCCTTTAATATTCCAGGTCACGCACCCCTTGGCTGTGAGTGGTGCATGACCCTGGAATATTACGGGGACGCAGGGAGAAAATAGAGGAATTCACCACAAGCAGAATCAAAAAAAAGTAAATTGAAAACCGGATAATAACAAAATACACAAACTGTGGACATTAAGTCTATTTTTTTACTTGGCCATATACAGTTATGGATACATCTTAATAAGTTGGCTTAATGTAATATATATATTCTTGTCACAATTATTGCATGTAGCTGGGCTGGATACAGTAACAATGCATTTGTAGTCTACAAAGTAAGCTCTACTGACTGCATGATGCACCCTGTGCCACTGTTAATCCATGGTGCCGTTTATTCACGTATCATTTTGACCTTTATGAAAATGATATTCCTGTGAAGTTCAGACTTGATTTTCAGTTGACGTGAAATGTCATTCATGTAGTTAGCTCTGCTGGCTCTTATTAGGCATATACATGGATGACTCACTACAACAGTGTGAAAGCTTAGACAAGCGTCACTAAAAATACAAAAAAAGACATCTCTAATAGGGCCAGTAGGGTTAAACTGCAAAGTATATTCTGGTTTGTAGCTGGACTCATTTGGATTTCTTGGCATATACCCATATTTCGGTTGGATTCAGAATGGTCTCTACTTAAATAGCAGTGTACACCAAAAGTGGACCAAGTTACTATTATATGCACATTGTAATACGCTAGATGTTTTTAGAACAGAACTATTTAAATTAAGGCCAAAAAGTTCCCTTGTAATAATGAACGGATAAGAGTCAAAAGATCACTCGGAAACTAAATCATTTCATTCATGCTGATCTATTTAGTTCATCTTTTTGATGCCAGTCAGGCATAGATGGGAATGTTTGTGCTTCTCCATCTTGCTGTATGGTTTTGTGGTGAAGGCAGCTGGATAGGGGCAACCTATCCCCCCAGTTGAAATTGTGTTACCTAGCAACTATGAACCTTTAATAGCTGGTACAAGTACATCCAATTAAAATTCCAGATCATCAGATTTTAATGGCTTTGGCATTCTAATTGCCCGATGATTCAGAAGGTGTCCAACTTTCCCGATGGTCTGCTATATTTACTGGGGTGATTTTCTTTGTGATTCAGGTTCTATGACCCAATTTCCTTACAGGCTTCACACATTCCTAACAGGACAGGATCTTGGATACAAATTTGAATAATTTGCCCAATTGCCCAAATCGAAACCTAGAGTCAGAATTTATCCAAATACTCAAATCCATGCAAAATCTGGAAAATATATAGCAGATTTGGCTTTAGAAAAGCAGATTCTTAGCCAGTCAGGATAGTTTACATTTTGATCTATGTCTGACAAGCATTATAAGGATGAACTAAAGAGATCAGCATGAGTGAAATGATTTAGTTTCCAAGTGATCTTTTGATCCTATCAGTTCATTATTACACGGAAACTTGTTGGCCTTAATTGAAATAGCTATGTTCTAAAAATTCAGCTCTTGTTGTTCTAAAAATTCAGCTCTTACCGCATTTATAGTCAGGGAACAATACCTGGTATTGTTCTCTGACTATAAATGCGGTAACGTTCAAGGAATCCCACACTTCACCTGACGAAGGAGAAAGCCTCTGAAAGCTTGTGATTTTCAAATAAAACAGTTGGACTATAACCTGGTGTTGTAAGATTCCTTACTTTTCCTGGTACCAGCTTTTTATATCCAGATTTTTAAAACTGAATTCAATTCAATTTTAAACTGAATTATAAATGCTCCTTCCTCCTGGAATGTGATTTGAAGCCTTCATCTCAGAGGAAGACATCCAGCCACATGTCCAACAGCCCAGGGGAAGAGCAATGCAAAAAGAAATTTCCTGGTTAGAATACAACCCCTTCTTGTCCATGGTCCCCGTTCCCTCCTCCCCGGGCCGGATTCACCCCAGGCTCTACTCCCTATTTAACATGGTCCATTCACCCCAGGCCTGCTCTCCTAGGACGGGGTTCATCCAGGCATGATCCCCCTTCCCACTCAGCTTCACTGCATGCACTGTTTACTGCCAATCATGGCCTGGTTTCTGCCCTAAGTTCCATCAGAGCCCGACAACCCTCCGAGATCTCCGCACTACTCCAATTCTGGCCTCTTGCGCATCCCCGATTTTAATCGCTCCACCATTGGCGGCCGTGCCTTCAGCTGCCTCAGCCCTAAGGTCTGGAATTCCCTCCCTTAACCTCTCCACCTCTCTCTCCTCCTTTAAGATCCTCCTTAAAACCTATCTCTTTGACCAAGCTTTTGGTCACCTGTCCTAATATCTCCTTATGTGGCTCGTGTCAATGTTTGTTTGATAATTACTCATGTGAAGTGCCTTGGGACATTTCACTACATTAAAGGCGCTATATAAATGCAAGTTATTGTTTTGTAGTATTAGCTGTTATTTTAAGAAACACACAAAGCTTCCATGTGGATTCATGGGGTAGATACATTGTAGAAGAAGCTGGGTGCAAAATGCATTTGTACGTGCTGGTTGCAAGTATGGTAATGGACCCTAATAATAATTTTTAGAAGGTAATATTTGGCTTGACAGTTCTTTATTAAGCCTGTTTAACTAAAGTAACGGCAAGCTGACTCATCTTGATTACCATTGATAGTGTGAAATAAACAGTTTCTTTTTGAGGTACACTTAAAATGGAAGTGTGTCTCTTTAATGATACATCTGTAGTACAGGGAAAAGTACTGGGAACAGTAAGGATCAGGAATAATCAGCACTTACTCACCAATGACAGTCAGCTTGCTTATTGTTTTAAAAAGTCCATGCATCATGTGAATAATTCTGTTGACAAGGTTCCTCCACAAAACTGCACCATTTTATTTTCTCTGACCTGTAAAGCACACTGTGATGTTATTCTCCCCGTGAAACGTGCTATGTAAATGTAGGTTACTGTATTTAAACCAATAGCCGTTCCATAATGCTGTGATACAAGGCGGAACATACGTGTCACATGATTGTTGATAATGAGATCTGTCAATTTACAGATCAATTAAATTCCCAGTCATCGCCGGGTGTGTGCCATGTTTTAAACAGATTAATCGCCTTGCTTCTAACACTCCAGTGAAGCGTTCAAGGTTCTGAAATAGTTGACTGCAAGTGTAGCTGCTTGTTGGAGCTGAGAGGACAGCTTTCATTTTGCTGACAGGAAGTTTCAGCTAAATTCAGGTCTTAATGTCAGACATGCAATTGAGAGAGAGTGAGACAACAGCACTGGGATCAATGAAGGAGGTGGAGAGGTAGTGGCAGCCATCATCCTTGTATATGAGGTAGCTGACCTTCTGCTTCCCAGTGATGTCGCTAAGGGGTCGCAATACAGGATTATGTTGACTTGATTCGACAAGAAAATCTCCAACTGAAAAAAATCTCTATAGAGTGTAAAACAAAGCTGTCACTGAAGAATAATTTGACACGGAGCTCCTGACTAGGTGACTTTGCATATCTTGCAAATTGGGCCATGGCAGGCAATTAGAAGTCGGCATGAAGCCTTAATTGACTTCTTTGTGCTCAACAACAGTAATATAGGGATGATCTATCGGCTTCTTACTTTGAAAAAGCTCAGTAAAATGAATTGAATTGAAACACTCACCAAGTTCATCTATGTCATCAGGAATTATTATGTGATTAGTAGGAACAGACTAATATCATTGGCCGAACTAGGCTTGCATCGGTTACATAATGGACATGTCCAACCAATCACACTCACACCCACACTAAATTTCACTACCTGTCAAAAATTTCCTATTCATAAAAGTAGAACCAAACACATCCCTCAAGAAAAATGAGACACTGTTATTTTGTAATTTTCTCCTCTCTTAGTTCTTCCTCCCCCTCTACCATTTTTGGATCTCCTCCTGTACCTCGCCTTCATCTCTCTTCAGGATCCTTCCTAAACTTGTGAACGCCCCTCTCCCTCTTACCAGGCCCGGCTGTGCATTTTTCTCTCTTCCCAAAACCCCCACTCTTTTCTTAGGCCTTGTTTCGCAGTGTTATCGAGGCCCACGGTACACTTGTGACCTTTCTGTGCTGTATGATTCTCTTGGACCATAACTTGAATGATGTGACTTGAATGATACACTGGAAGGTGCACAAGACAAGAAGACAATTAAGTCACAGAATCAAAAGAAAATAGAACCCGCAGGACTGATGAGAAGTTAGAGGAGGAAAAAAGTTAACAGAATTAAGAAGCAATTTAGACAAAGTCAAAGATTTAAGAAGGCTGAAATTAAAAAGTAATCACACGGGGAAAAGGAAAATACAGAACCAAAAATCAGCAAAGTAGGAAACCAAAAAAGAGAAACAAAAACTGTAAGGAACAGGCAGAGTGATGAGAAGTACTTTGGGATGAATGTCAAGCTGCAATTACTGTCACTTTTGAGTTCGTACAAAGCAGTTTCTGGTCCACATGGAAACAAAATGATCAGTCCAACTCTGGAACCAGAGGCAGATTTTGACCCCAAGCCGGGAAGGGAACGGGGGGGGGGGGCAAACTGCGGATGGGAAACCCGTAAGTACGGTTTTCCCGGACGTCCGTGCGATTTTGACATAAGGATGTCTTTTTTTTTGTCGGTTTGCCGTCCAGCTGACCGGCCTGATTGACAGTCTGGTCTCAGTCAGACGGGAGACCAGCCAGGGAGAGGACGTGTTCAGGTAAGTCCTTGTTTGTATGGATTTGGGGGGGGACAGGGGGCGGCATGGGGGGCACGGGTTGGCACAGGGGTTATGGGGGGAGTCAGTCATGGGGGGAGGGATTGGGAATCAGTCACTGAGGGCTGATGGGATCGGGGGTCATCTCAGGGGTCCACGATCGTTTGCGGGTAGTTGGGGTTCGGGGGTGGGGGTCTCCGATCGTTGAGGGTGGGAGTCGGGGATCATGGCGGGGTCCGTAATCGTGGGGGGGGTTGGAGATCGTTGGAGGGGGGGGGTTCTGCGATCGTTGGGGAGTCACTGCAGGTAGGCTTGTTGAGCCTGGAGGAAGCACTCCTGCACCTTCAGGCCCACAAGCTGTGCCAGAAAGGCACCTACATGTTAGTCTCGGACCTTCTCACCTCCTTTCACGAGGCGTAAAAGAGAAGGCCCGGGAATCCCGGACTCCTGGGGTTGAAATCGGAAAGTGTAGAAAAATGGAGGCCCAAAGCCTCCTTGAAAAGTTTTAATCACCAACTGCCTTCTGGAAGTGGGTTGGTTGCCCACCCCGGTGAAAACCAGAAGTAGACGGGTTGGGGGCGGGTCCGAAATGGTTACGATTTTGAATGCCCCCCCACCCCGAACTCACCCATTTTTCCCTTTTAAAATCGTGCCTCAGATCTCAGTCTGACTCCAGACAACGCTAAAGCCAAATGGTGTAAGACCCCTTCAAAAGCTCATCTTACACTGTCTAGGCTCAGTGCTCCATGCAGTGTAACTCAAATCCATGACTGTACTATCAATTTTCTGCTTTGGACCTCTGTTAGTTATCTTCTTGCTCTTTGGTTAAGTGTCTTTTCTTCCTCCTCCATGACTAAGGGTCCAGGAGCTACTGTACGGAACAGTGCCAGTTTACTAGGAGGAGGCACAGCAGGGTGCTGCTACAGGGAAGGGACTCTCTGCTAACTCACATCTCCACTGCATAACCCATTTGCCACTTTTTGAGTTGAACTGCACATTGCCTAATTGCTAAGCATAATAGATTTATACGGTGTTTTGCTCAGAATAATGCCACGTGTTTTGATTTCATGAATCAAGATTCAGAGAAATGCATCAGTGAGTGCAAGAAAAATAAAAGTTTCCCATCACCTCTATGTCATTAGGGCCTAAATCTCAATTATGTGGATGCTGGGTGACTGGAATACTAAAACCATGCAGGCGACCACAAATAACTGAAGTGCACTCTCTCTCATTGGAGTATGCAATAAGAAAAAGGCGCTGCGTATAAGTGGAGACTTATTAAAATTATTGGAAGGACGGCTGGGACACAAGCAGGAGCGCTAGCAACAGCTGTGTTAATTCACTGCCACAGATGTGTATGTTAAACGAGACAGTCTCCATACTGATAGGCACTTGACCTTTATCTTTGGGATAAGCTTAACCCAGGTGGAAATTTCTGTACACTTACTGCTTTAACTCAGTTGCTGCATTTGTTGTAATATTCTGTGCTTTAAAACTGTTGAATAAATAAACAGGTGGATATTCATTATTCCTCATGATCTGATTACACTATGTTTATCATGACAAATAACTATTTTTTTTTTGTTGTTCATCCTGTTCCCATTCTCCATTGTATAGAAGTTATTGGATTCAGTACACCTTAGATGAACATGGTAGGAGTGGGTAATTGTTTAAGGACTGCAGCAGCCTCTTTACATCGCATTTACATATAACATATTTTACAATTTTCTATTGCATTAATAACAGATGTAGTTTCTGTGTTATGCGTTTTCCTTCCTATCACGCTCAGCATGATAGTGTCTTTTATAAAATATATTTCAAGAGTTGTGACAGATAAATAAAGCCCCTCAGTCCTTATCTGGCTCTGCTCACTCAGCAATTGGAGTCTAAGGCTAAACGTATTTTGCAAAGCTGGTTGACTGGAATCATCTGATTGAATCTTTCTTCTTCAGGGTACTTTAGTGATAAGTTGTTGTGGTTGCCTGGCAACATGCTGGTAACTCTTCGTAGCATCAGGAAGGCACTAATGCTGTAATTCTAAACCCTAATATAAAGGTTTCATCTATGCAATGGCATTCAAACTACCATTCCCATTTCAGTTTGAGCTATGTTATTAAATGTATAAATACAATGGCCACACTAAATGTACCAAACAATTCTTTAGTAAAGCCTACTTAAAGAGGAAGTATGCTCTATTGAATTGTCACATCATTTCAAATGTCACGTAGGGAAATTTCTGTACACTCACTGCTCTAACTCAGTTGCTGCATTTGTTGTAATATTCAGTGCTTTAAAACTATTGGCTAGAGGCAGCTGAGGAACAGATATTTTGGAGGTAATTTCACAAGTGGGCACCACCAGCACAGAGCTTGGCTCAGCGGCCACACATATCAGGAAATCACAGCTGGGCTGTCTACAATTCCCTGATATTTACAGCTGGTGGCTGAGGCTCCACACCGGCAGTGGGATTTGGAAAATTGGCCCTTTAGTGTCCAAGTTAGGCGTTCTAATCATTGACAATAGTAATACAACAGATGGGATGTATCCTAGGTTACTGAGGGAATTAAGGGTGGAAATTGCAGAGGCTTTGACCACAATCTTCCAATCGTCCTTAGATATGGGGACGGTGCCGGAGGACTGGAGAATTGGAAATGTTAATCCCTGTTCAAAAAAGGAGAGAGGGATAAACCCAGCAATTACAGGCCAATCAGCCTAACGTCAGTGGTGGGGAAACTTTGAGAGACAATAATTTAGGACAAAATTAATTGGCACTTGGAAAGGTATGGGCTAATAAATGAAAGTCAGCACGGATTTGATAAAGGAAAATTGTGTTTAACTAACCTGATTGAGTTCTTTGATGAAAAAGCAGAGAGGGCTGATGAGAGTAGTGCAGTTAACGTTGTGTATATGGATTTTCAAAAGGCATTTGATAAACTACCACATAATAGACTTGTTAGCAAAATTAAAGCCAATGGGATTAAAGGGACAGTGGCAGCATGGATACAAAATTGGCTAAGGGACAGAAAGCACAGAGTAGTGGTCTATGGCTGTTTACATGGCTATGGGGAAGGAGCAGGGGAATGGGACTAATTGGATAGCTCTTTTAAAGATCCAGCAAAGGCACCATGTGTCGAATGGCCTCTTCCTGTGTTGTACCTACCATGATACTATGAACATTTTTGATCATTATCTTTTGGTAAAGCAGAAGTGCTAAAGTCATTTGCTTATAGATGGACAGAGGCAGAGATAGATAGAGATAGGTAGGTAGATAGATAGATAGGTAGATATAGGTAGGTAGATAGACAGAGATAGGTAGGGTGATAGATAGATATAGGTAAATAGGGATAGGTAGGTAGATAGACAGAGAAAGGTAGATTTAGTCAGGGATAGATATAGATAGGTAGATAGACAGAGACAGGTAGATAGATAGAGATAGAGATAGGTAGGTGGGTAGATAGACAGAGATAGGTGGATAGATAGAGATAGGTAGATAGATAGAGATAGGTAGACAGATAGACAAAGAAAGGTAGATAGCAGAGATAGATAGATAGATAGATAGATGTAGATAGATAGATGTAGGTAGATAGATAGATATAGGTAAATAGATAGACAGAGATAGATAGATAGATAAATATTGGTAGGTAGATAGATAAAGGTAGGTAGATAGACAGAGGTAGGTAGGTAGACAGAGGTAGGTAGGTAGATAGATAGTGATAGGTAGCCCGGAGCCAGCGAGCTGCGGCGGGATGCCTGTTGGCGACATGCAGCTCACCAGATGAATGTTAATGAACGGGGTCTCCCACCACAGGTATTGGGCGGGTAGCCGCTTGGAAGTTAAAATACCTTCTTATTGTGCAAATCCTACAGTTGGGGCATGGCAAGAAATACTCGGCTGCTCAATGTTCCTGTGATCCTAACCATTTGCTGAGTCATCCTACCAGTGTGTTCCTCTGTGTGGGAAAACTCACTGACCCGGTGGACAGCAAGGCTGAGGTCAGTAGGAGGTCATCATGTAGCCAATCACATGAGTGAACTTGTGTCCTACAACTGTACAATTCATCAGCTTGACATGCCAACGTACCAGAACATCGAGCTACTTAAAACTACACTTTTTAATTTGTGGTATCTTTCTACCAAAATGAAAAATTGTCTTCTCTGTAGAATTTTGATTTTGATGATGTAGTCCACACAATATTACATACAGCCAATAGAATTATACGGAAACCTCAACAGGACTGTTGAAGCCTCGAATGTTGTGGTCCTAATAGAATTGCATCTAGCATTAAAGAAAGAAAGAAAGACTTCCATTTAAATAGCACCTTTCATGACCTCAGGACTTTCCAGAGCGTTTTACAGCCAATTCAGTATTTTTTCACTATTGTAATGTAGGACACACGCCACCAATTTGCGCACAGCAAAATCCCACAAACAGCAATGTGATAATGAGCAGATAATCCGTTTTTAGTGATGTTGGCTGAGAGATAAATATTGGCCAGGACAACGGGGAGAACTTCCCTGCTCTTCTTCAAAATAGTGCCGTGGGATCTTTTACGTCCACCTGAGAGGGCAGACGGGGCCTCGGTTTAACGTCTCGTCCGAAAGTTGACACCTCAGTACTGCACTAGAGTGTCAGCTTAGTTTTTATGCTCAAGTCTCTGGAGTGGGGCTCAAACCTATGACCTTTTGACTCGGAAACAGCTCAGACTGTCCCAACGGCATATCTCAACAAAAAATGGGTGTCATAACAACACTGAACCTTAACATAAACAGTATAAGTTTCTTCCTTCTGTTCTATTCTCCTGCTCCAATAATTTTATCTTAAAAATCTTTCCCCAAATATTAAGTACAGGATGCTTAAATTACAGTAAATGAATGAAATTGGAAACTGATAGAAGCCCTGTGGACCTTACTGTGATTTTCTGTATAAAACGCTCCGAATGTTTTGTGTGTGAACTAAATGATTTTCATTGCATCAACGAATCCAGTATTTTAATGAAACTCAGATATGCACTGATTTTGCAGCAAACCACTTCAACTAGTCAAACAAGCTGTTCACATCGAAATAATGCATAGTCCAAGTCCAGTCAGTGTCTCTGAATCATCTGAAATGCCCAATGACCAGAAAATGCCCAGCTTTCCAATAGTTTGCACGAGTACAAGAATCTAAATGGCGATAGAGCAAAACCTGAAAACAGTGTTGGTTCCACCTCTATATTCTTTAGAGAAAGAGTCGTTTGAAATTTACCTGAAGGGGCATTGGTTTAATGTCTCATCCGAAAGACAGAGTGGCACATGAAACCAGTAAGACCCAAATTAAAAAACATGAATATCAGGAAGGAGTTGAATCTGAACATTAACAACATCACTAGAATTTGATCAGTGTGTTGTTGCAATTCCCAAAGTCCCAAACACACTAAGTTGTACACTCCAATATGTGAAAGAGTGAAGAGTGACCAAAGAGTGAAGTGGGAAGGAATTTTCCACTGTGCAAAAATCCCATTTTTCATGAAGAGAAATTCTGTTTTTCTTTGAAATTATTTGCGAGAGGAGTCATAAATAACCAAGTCTGTAAACGTGCCATACAACTAAGGTAAATAAGAAATGAGGCATAAGTCCCCATTGCCTAACTTGGTAATAGGATTTGGTATGCCAATATTTAAAGTTAATCATAATTATAACTTATTTCAAAAGTTAGATTAGGTTGCAATGTGTGAATAGAAAATTCTTCAGTTTCTAACTGCTGGTTGAAAAGGCAGCATAAGGTTCTGTATTTCTATTTTTCTGTGTACATGGCGTTCTTTAACTCATGGAATACTCAGCTACACAATATCACCTTGATCCCAACCATAAGGAGGTATTAAAGAAAACCATGTGTTGATTCATCCTTCCAATTTAGAATTTTAACTTACACATAAATTAATTTTGCAGAAAATACCACCAGGCTGGTTGAAAAAGTTCCAAATGTTTCTTTGGATTGATATATTCTACACATTGACACGAAAGAATTTGTGGCTGTTCAGAAGGGTTCAGGATCATAGGGCTGGTGTTCCTCTCCAGGCCTGCATTGGGCTCCAGAGGTGTGCTGCAACTGTGAGGGGAGAGATGCACTCCATTTTGCCGGTCTGTCCCTGTGAGGGGGAGGTTGGGGGGGAGGGGGGGGGGGGAAGAGATCAGGAGAAAGAGGCTGCAGTTACACTCCTGGCCACCAGTATTGGGGCCATCCGGCTGCTACTATCCACATACCCTCTGGTCCAGCGAGGGTCCCGGTGCAAGACCCACCACCAGGTTCCTTCGGATAGCCCTCTGTATGGGTGTCCCACAGGTGCAGAGAGAGGCAAGTGAGGCAGTGGTCCTCTCTCACCTCATGACATCGCTACTCCAGGTGCAGCCACCTGAACTCGGGGATGCGCCGGAGCAGAGTTGTGGGCGACTCCCATTTCCACTTAACTCTGCTCGGGAACTAATTGTCCCCCCGGTGCAATGAAAAGGATTATCTTGCTTCATTTCTTTAAGGAGAGATGTGGCATCTCTAAATATTTGACTGAATTAAAATGGAAGGGTTAGACCTTGGTCACCACTCCCTGACCGTAAAGTATCGTCCGGGCAGAAGACAGAGAGAAAAATTGGGCGGGGAGGATCACACATCCATAACAGAGTCCGCCTGATTCTCCTTCCATTCATTTAAATGATGTGGCCTATGAAAGAGAAAAATCAGCCTGGGTTCCCATCCTGGCCATTAACCAGTTAATGAGCTGGAAAGTGTGCCAGTCGAGTGAGTGGCACAACCAGGCTCAGCTGTGATGCCCCCTGCATTTGAATAGCCTGCTAACAGTCACTTTCTAGGTTCACACTTGAAGATGACAATTTGAGCCAGTTACCATAGTGTGTCTGATGACCCTAAAACCACATCCCAGCATGAATCGGCACCTTTAGAAATGGGGGGAAATAAAGAAATGGATGTATTAAACAAAAATATTTTTTATGTGGTATATTTTTGTGATGTTTCTTGAAAGGCAAGTATCCTGCAATACAGCAAATTTATACTTAGTGGTCTTGATTGACAATATGTGAATGGGACTGATTTAAGATTCTTATTCTTGTGTTGAAATCCCTCCATGGCCTTGCCCCTCCCTATCTCTGTAACATCCTCCAGCCCTACAACCTACGAGAAATTTGTGTTCCTCCAATTCTGGCCTCTTGTGCATCCCCAACTTCCTTCACCCCACCATTGGCTGCCGTGCCTTCAGCTGTCTAGGCCTTAAGCTCTGGAATTCCCTCCCTAAACCTCTCCGCCTTTAAGACCCTCCTGAAAACCTACCTCTATGCCTCTTTGACCAAGTTTTTGGTCACCTGTCCTGATGTCTTCCTCTTTGGCTCTGTGTCAATTTTTGTCTGATTACCTTCCTGTGAAATGCCTTGGGACGTTTTACTATGTCAAAGGCACTGCATAAATATGTTGTTGTTTTAAATTATACCTCAGGCAGTCTGCCAGAAGTTACTGCTGGCAGCTTCAGGAATAAAGACAATACCTGAAATTTGTTATTGATCCTGCTACAATTCTGCTAACTGTAAAGGCGCCAAGCCATCAGTCAACAAATTCTTATATATATATAGGTAGCATCCTCCAAGACCTAGAGTGCTGTTTCTGATGTCTGCCACAGTCTTATTGCAGTCAAAACAGTAAATTTACTGAAGCATTATATCACTGACTCAAGGTATTATACACTTGTGTGTCTGAGTCCTTCTCTGCCTTAATGAGGTGTGTTGTCTACAGATGCTGGTATGAGTGTGCCAGCGGGTGGACACAGAGCATCTCTCAGGCAGCCTGACCTGCCTGGCATCCCTCTTCTTCCAAACAATCAGACAGGTGGAACTACTGCCCATCTTCCATGCCCACTGCCCATTTACCCTACCCCAAAATCAGGCAGGAAAATTTGGGGCTTTTATCTCCTGTTCATCTTCTCAACTGGGAAAAGATGTAGTTGGAACCAAGCAGAGCGAGAAATAAAAAATGGAAGTGGAGAAAAAAGTGCAATCATCAATTGTACAACACTTCAGTGTGGGTGTATCATTTGTCGGTGATGAGGAACATTGATATCTCAGCATCTCCAGTGAGAGCCTCAGCCTATTAGGTACCGGTTGTGTAAGAATATTAGAAAGAGGGAAAAATTGACATTTTTAAAAAAATACTACTAACCATCATGCTCTGCAGGCTGTGCTGCATATTTTGCTGAGTGTGTGGCTTATTTTGCTGAATTGTAAACTGTTAACCTTTGACGAGTGACTGACCCTTGTCACCCTTATTGCTAGGCAAGGCAACTATGTGATAATAGAGGAACAATATCCCAAAAAGCGGAACAATAATCCAAAGATAGCAATAAGATCAGGATCATGACTAGATAGCAAGACGAAAGCGGTCACACAAATTGGCCTCCTTAAAAAACTACCTTGAAAAGAGTCTTGTGGTTAAATGAGTAATGTTAAAACAAACTGACCATCTTGTTTTTTTTGAAAAACGACCTTGCAAAAGGGTCTCGTGGTTAGGTGAGTAATGTTAAAAACAAGCTGACCACCTTGAATTTTTTGAAAAACAACTTTGTTAATCCATAAGGGTCTTATGAGTGTTGTTCCATATATGGTGTAAGTTTCCTGCCAGGAGGGCATAAAAAGCTCAGGGCAGAGGGATCAGCGAAGACCACCAGCTGTCGAAAGAACACTTAGCTGTCTGAAGAGGACACCGCAATTAGAAGAACACCTGACTATCAGAAGACTACTTCACTGTGGGAAAACTTGAAACGACCACATCACCAACTTAATTAGGGCCTCTGACCAGAGATCAAATGGGATAATAGTCTTTGATCTTTGTTGTCTAAATTTTTAATACCTTCACATGTTTGATTTGATTATTAATAAATGAGACATTGATTACCAATTGGTGTCACCTCTGAATCTGTTACAGTTGGCACCCACAACTTAACGTATGCATTTGCATGGTGGCGAATTCAATGGTTTTGGCACAATTGATGAATATTTAATCCAAAACTATAATAAGTGAACTCTAAAACAAACACTAAGGCAGCAGAGTGAACTATCACAGTGATCTTTGGCATTTTAGGTGTTCAATTCAGTAAACAAACTCTCTGTTGGCAATCCAATGACTTAAAGGTCACAGGCTCTCGGTATATTGAGAAAAGTAAGCATTCACAGCCGAATCTGCCTCATTATTTCAACGTCAGATTCTTCAGCTGAAAATGTGAAAAACAATTCAGATAACAGCAAAACTGTAGCGAAGGGCATGCTTTACAATATTTCTTCTCTTCGGGCCATAACTGACCTAGGAAGACTCATTGAGATTGCAACTGATTGAAAAATAAAGAATAATTAATTTCTCAGTATGGCCAATTTCACCTCATGAGCCTCATTTAATAATTAAATTTTTAAAAAATTATCAGCAGTTCTGTAAATCTGTGAAATGGAGATTTTAAATATGATTATTCATAACAGCTCATGCTAAATTCAGACATAATTTACTCTTAAAAATATCATTAATAATGTTTGTACTTGGAACTTTAGCTGATTTTGAGTACAGTGCACTCTTAATTCAAAGTCGCTTAATTCAAATTATCTGTTCATTTGAATTTCATCTGCAATGCTTAATTCGAATTACTAGATAATTCAATTTTTTTCATGCAAAAAATGATGTAAAATTTATCGTAGTAAACTGCATAAGAAGATTACCCAACCACTAGAGTGTAGCGTTCTCACTTGCTTGTGAAATTAAAACTTTAATTTGATCCACATACAGTATACGATGTAGCACATCATCACTCAGTCTGTCCTTCATTTATATCTGTCGCTATAAAGCCAAAATCTGGCAAATAATGGCCTAAATGATTTTGGGGTCCCAATTAATCATTTGCTACATGCAAAAAGTACAGCAGGAGCTTTGAGTAGCTGGTTACTTCATTAAATATTGGAGTCCAGGCCAATATCTATCCCTCAACCAGTGTCACTAAAAACAGATTACCTGGTTGTTTATTTCTTTGCTGTTTGTGGGCTCTTGTTGTGCGCAGATTGGCTGTCACATTTCTCTACATTACAACAGCGACTTCAAAAAGTACTTCATTGGCCGTAAAGCGCTTCGGGACATTCTGAGGTTGTGCTAGGAGCTATATTAATGCAAGTACTTTCTTTCATTATCCGTTGAAGAGAGTCCCTGGGAGTGTAAGTGCATCAACCTTCCATGTTACACAGAACTGTGAGATAAATAAAGCCAATAAAAACCAGATTGTTTCTTAACGTTAGTTCAAATTAAATGGTACGCATGAAGAATTCAATAAGAATTAATAAATACAAAGAGGCCCACCCTTTTTACTTAACTAGAGTGAAGAGTTCAAGTTGTTAGGTTTATTGGGTAAAAAGCAGCACAAACCTAAGTTAGACAGCTATCTAATAACAGCCACATCCACTAGAACTGGCAGACAGCCTGTTCGGAATTCAAACTGTTTGAATTGGGATTTTTTTTTTTGGAAAGACTGCATTTTGACAGAATTCCGATTCAGATTCCAGGATTCAGTGCTTCAAAATTATAAAGCAAAAAAAAACAGCTGAGGTTAAGCAATTATTGCTGAAGAATCAGCTGATATTAGATACAACCATAGATGGAGTACCAAAAGACTTTTAATATATCAGCAGGATGTAAGCAAGCTAAACAATAAACTGGTAAGATTGAGATCGATAGATTTTTCTTAGGTTGTACCACAAGGGATATGGAGCAAAGGCGAGTAAATGGAGTTGAGATGCAGATCAGTCATGATCTAATTGAATGACGGAGCAGGCCCGAGAGGTTGAATGGCCTGTGCCTGTTCCTAATGTTACCATATTACTAATAGATTCAAATTGAAGCCATATAGGCCAGGAAGGGTACAGGTTCAATTCCTGGTCTGTTCTGAGTTAGTCCACCTCAGGCAGGATAGCTGCAGGAATCTAAGGTTAGCCTTTGTGGCTCTAGGGGACATTAACCAGAGTATCTACTCCTGACCACTATGCAGTGGTCCCTGCTGGAATATGTGTGGGGATGTCAATTGATGCTTGGCCATGATGTGTCCCACCTACCCACCTACTGCAAAGAATGTGCTGACACTCACTGGCTTTGCTCACACACTGGAGGGCTACCAGTACCCATGGAATCATACTCTGCGTAAGTCACCATCTTCAACAGAGGACTACAGAGCACTCTGCATTATTGAGAAGAGATGGAAATTGTGAATAATTCATCAGCAATCTCATAACAATTTTTGTCTTTAAGAGTTGGAACATTTTAAAAATGATGACAAGCGTCACACACAAGCAATAAAATAGCTGTAAGGACAGGATTGAACTATATCACATGCATATTACTTTTACATTCGCGTCTTCCATCTCCCAAAAGCATATTATAAAAACAACCGGCAATTTGTCACAGCTAAAGAATACACGAAGCAATAACCACCTCCCCATCTCCCCAGAGCATTTCTTTGTACTCCTATGAAAATGATGATTATAAATGGCTTCTCATTCAAGATGTTCTTGATGTAGGTGTCACTGTATCAACATTCAACAAATAAATAAAGACAATTACAAGGGGAGCGCTGTCGTGAAGCAAACACATCTAAAATTCTGAATTATTACCGCTATGGCATTGCTTACAATAAACAGTTGTCCATGTCACTTGGTAATTTATGCACATAATTATGAAAAATACAACATCTACTATCCCTTGTGTTCTTTGGATCACTTCCACTCGACTCTGAGTCATGTTGTTGGATAAACTTTCTGTCAGTTCCCTAGACCAAAGGCACCAGGAAGTCTGTATTATGTTAGCTTTTCTGGGCCTTCAATTCCTAGAGGGAAATGTTTTCCAAGCGTAGCTTTAATACAGGTGCTGTGCACTTTGCATTTAGTCTTTGAAGGTTAATTTAGGAAAGGGAGACATAAAACAAATCAATTTGTTTCTGTCCTGTGGCAGAGCAATTCATGAATCTTCAAAAAACAAGAGTGGGTCAATAATGTAGTCATATTTGTGAAGGACAAATTATGATTGATAAAATTAAAAGGGAAAAGAAAAATTGCATCAGACGGTATAAACAAAACAGAAAATGGGTGTGAAGCTGTGCTGTATTACTGTGACTCCCTCGTTACACAAAGTGGCATTAGCAAATCCCCACTTGAATCATTTGTGACTGCATTGCAGGAGCAGGAAAATCTCATCCAATTTTAATGACATAGCTATTTCTGACACCTGATATGGTATAGCGTGGTACACAGAGGTTGTATGCCAATCTTCCACCATCTACTTAATAGAATTTACAGAGTGAAGACAGATTACAGTACTGCCGATTTAGGATTAGTGTTATCACGTACAGCTGTGTGACTCTATCAAGGACTGAGCTTCATTCCCTCAGATTGTGTTCACACGGTTATCAAACTACCTATTCAGCAGTGAAAAATACTAAGAATTTAGCACATCTTTGAGGTGTGTAATTGGATTCCAGAGGACACCTGCAAAGAAATGAATTTTCTACTACTGCCATTTCCTTCTTAGGGGTCGTCTTCATATTGTATTTTCACCCTCTTCCCTGCCATACATGCCTTGGCATTAGCATGGTATTTGGCAAGGCCAGTAACACGACAGGACTGAGGTGGGGCGGAGCAAATGGTCCATCGTTTGCGGCTGAACGCACGTCACTGAGTTACTGTAACTGTAACCCCATTCCCGCAATGCAACCTTTGAACGGCCAGTGCCAGTGCGGAAGCGATTGACGCATTGTCAGAGAGAAGAAAACATTCTTAAAATAATTCTTAAAGATGCCATGTGGACACTATTGGGAGTGTTTACTGTAGCCGCATACCTTCCATAGAAGCACAGAGATCATGTTCCAGCCCCTTACGTAAGACATGGTCTGGCTCCCATTGACACTAGTTATTTACAACAGTCTTCAAGTCTTCATTCTGTTCTGTTGATACACTTCATCCCGTTCCGATTGAAAGTTTGCACTGTGTTTACAACACAGTTTGGTCAAACTTTCATAATAAACAGCAACCAAAAATATTTTTCCATAGATGCACTGCCAATGGAATAAAGAAATTGCTTTGGCAAGACCATAATTCATATTTTCAGAGCAACAGAGATCAGTTAACAGTTTCTTGTTGATCATGATGATATATTATAATCCAAAGTGTTTAATCCCTTTTTTATTGGTATAACTGTTAGTGGAATAAAGTAGCAATGGGTAATTGCTTCCCTCTGTGACACTGCCAGAAGGCCACTAGCTTTTTAATGCAGGCATTTGATTAGAGAAAGATTATATTATGATTTACAAAGCAAATTAGGTACAAGACTTCAAAATCCTCATCATCTTTAAGTAGCTCCAAGGCCTTGCTCTACCCTAGCTCTATAATTTTCTCTAGCCCTCTATCCCAGTTTGTATCTTCCACTCTTTGGGGGTGATTTTAAACCACAAGAACGAATGAGTTGGGGACGGGTGGGAGTTGAAAATAGTTGTTTTTTTGTGTTGCAACCGCAAAATTTTCGGACCTTGCATTCCCAGTGGGAAGCTTGTACTTTTACGCACCGACGTTAAATCCGGAAAAAAAGCCGGGTTGCGGTTGTGACGCAAAAAACAACTATTTTCAACTCCCACCCGCCCCCAACCTACCCATTCTTGGGGTTTGAAATCACCCCCTTCGACTCTGGTCAACTGCAAGTCGCTGCCTCCTTCACCAATGCCAGAGCCCTCAGCCCCCATGTCACTGCACTCTGACATTCTCTTGCTACTCCTTATTCCCATCGTACCCGCCTTCCCACCTTCCAAAGTCTCCATCAAAGCTACCTCACTGACCATGCCTTCAATAACCCCCTCCCCTAACTCTTGTCCTACTTTCTGCACAAGTCATCTGTTTCCCCCTCCCCCCTGTAAAGCATCTTGGGACATATCATTAGATGAAAGACAACATAAATGTAAGTTGCTTTATAGGGTAGCTCAGGGCTGCAGCAAAAATAATGGCATCCTTACCCAGTTGAAAACTGTAACTTTATCAATTGTTTTCCAAGGAATACATGGGGCTCAATTTTAAACATCTATTGCGGGTGCGTTGGTGGGGGTGGGGGGGCTGCGAGAATGGCAGAAATGCAGAGTGGGTTTGGAAGCCGGCTCCTGAGTTTCCCACGGATGTACCTATGTGCGTGCGGACGTCCTGAATCTGGAAGTCCCGCTGGCAATTAAAGCCGGCGGGATGATAGGTAAAGAGCCAAATGTAAGACACTGTACTTGTGACATATTAGGTAGTTGGAACGATTTTTAACTTACCTGGGTGGCTTTCCCATGGCTTCTGATTCACACCTGGTGAAACCTCCTCTCCGATCTCCCCCTCTTCACCGCCACCGCCACCCCCCCCCCCGATGCCCCACCCCGATTCTCCCCTCTCCCCTCCGATCTTCCACTCTCCCCCCACACTGATCTTCCATTCCAGCGCTGGATGACATCTCACTCTCTCTCTTTCTCTCCCGCCCACCTCAGCGTTGCAACTCCTGTCGGCAGCCAGCCTGTCAATCAGGCTGGCTGCCAGGTGCAAAACCCAGAAACAACTTTAATCACTGTGAATTACATTGCGATCGTGTCGGAAACGGTAAGTTTTTTTTATTCGGGTTTGCCACCTGCACCTTCACCCACCCCGCTGCCAACCCGCCACCATTTCAAAATTGAGCCCATGGAGTAAATGGAAATGTTAAAGGAGAGATTAATTTTGAAATTAAAATAATACCTCGATAAGATATCCGGAATAAAACCTCTTACAGTTTGACAGGATTATTTGTGGACAATTTTATGTGAATAAGGATTAATTTGCACAATAACTTATGTCTGATTCGGTAGTAGCAGAGAAGATTCTGATCAATTCTGAGGGGCTTATTTCTATACAACACAACACAAGTCTGGTATGAGAGCAGTACCTTATTAATCTGGATGTTAATCAAAGCCAGAATACTATAATTCTCACAGAGCTGGGGAAATATCTGATGCTGCTTCCTACATCTAACGTCACAAGATATTTGATGATTTAAGAACCAGATAACACTGACAAGTGAAATTTATAGTGGATTTCGGAAAATGCTGGAGAGAACCTTAAACATTTCAATTGAGGTTCCCAGAAGGTTCAAAAGGTTTTGGATGCTGCAGGTTAGCTAGAACCAGTTGCATGAATTGTGCCAGTTGTGGAAACTGTAACAGTCCGAATCAATTCTAAAAAATAAATTCTAACAACGAGAATAAAGCATTTTGAGTTGAAAACTGACATGAAAACAATCACAGAGTTAAAGTGAATGGCCGGCCCAATAAATATTCCTGATGTTGCTAACCTAAATACTATATATATTATTCCCAGATTTTTGTGCTTTATTGAAAAACTGGAGAAATGTCTGATTTTCATCATAACTTCAATTCATTAACGACATCGCGAGGTTGCACAATTTTCAAACAGATGCTTTGACAACGCAATTTCATTAGTAATAATAAGAAAAATAGCAGAAATTACAAGATACTTAGAATAATAATCCATTGAGTCTTCTCAAGCCATGTTGCTGGTATGAACGTGGAGAAGTTCATTAATGCAGCTATAATCAATGCAGTATTTGTGGACAATATCCATGAAAACCGTGACAAGTTCACTTTACTGAGCAGCCCATGCTCGTACTGGTAACCTCTGTAACAGAGCGTCGCACTGAGATTTTTAATGGGGTGGAATAGTGCTAAAACATGCTAAGGAGGCAACCAGAATTGGGCATATGTCACTGAAAGAGATAACTTCATCTCAACTATCTTGAAATCAGTTACACAATTTAAACACCACAAAGGTAAGTTGTGAATATGATTATAAAGTAGCAGCACAGAACCTGTTGGAAAGTAGTATTGTGATATGTGAAAAAATAGTTCAGACACAGAGAAATATTAACAAGTAAGATGGCAGAAGTAAAAATAGCAGGGTTAAACAAATCACATTATTTACGTCACGATGAGAAAGAGAATGTATCGCAGAAAGGAGTTTCTACAGACCGAATCATTCAGACTGAATCTCTACTGCAAAATTGGGACATGACAAGAAGGCAGAGTGCAACAGGTTGTGGACTACATGACCAGACAAAATTCATAACATGCTAGGAAGCAATAAAGAAGTTATTGAGAGGTGTGGGAACTCATCCTGGGATGAGAGGGTTGTCCTGTGAGGACAGATTGAGTAGAATGGGCCTATATTCTCTGGAGTTCAGAAGAATGAGAGGTGATCTCATTGAAACATATAAGATTCTGAGAGGGCTTGACAGGGTAGATGCTGAGAGGTTGTTTCCCCTGGCTGGAGAGTCTAGAACTAGGGAGCATAGTCTCAGGATAAGGGGTCGGCCATTTAGGACTGAGATGAGGAGGAATTTCTTCACTCAGAGGGTTGTGAATCTTTGGAATTCTCTACCCCAGAGGGCTGTAGATGCTCAGTCGTTGAGTATATTCAGGGCTGAGATAGATAGATTTTTGGATTCTAGGGGAATCAAGAGATAAGGGGATTGAGGCGTTGAAGCCAAAGGTCAGCCATAACCTTATTGAATGACGGAGCAGACTTGAGGGGCTGTATGGCCTACTCCTGCTCCTATTTCTTATGTTCTTAAGTTCTTAGAAGTTGGAGGGGTACGAGCCATACTAATCATATAGTCTATGATTGGTCCAACATGTTATTTCAATATGTTCATACATGTTGTACAAAAACGCACAATGATATATGTCGTGATAATGGAGCAGTCAGAATGTCCTCTTAGCTTATCACTACAATTTCATGCTGATTAACACTTCAGGGCTGAATTTAACCACTGTCTTCCCCCCCCCGCCCCCCGCCCCCCGCTAATAATGTGGGCAGAGGGGTTAAGATGGAGGATAGAGGAGGCGCAACGTCCCGCCCTCCACTGTTTTTACTTGCCTGAGTTCAGGCACACAAAGGCCACTCACCCCAGAGGAGTAAGGGCCTAATTTAAATGACGTCATTGGAGCGTCCATGCCATTTTAACCCCGGGCCCGACTAAGGACTGCACAGTCTCCAATCCACCAGCAAAAGCTGAACGGCAACAGGAACCAGGCCACAGGAGGCCCAGGTTAGTGTTTTATTTTCTAATTTTTAAAAAGGTTTCCCTACAGGGCTAGGAGAAGCAGGAGTGTTCCTCCAGACCCCACAAGGATATCTTGGGCCTCCCCTGCCCCAGGCACCAATCACAGACTTGCCAACCCTCCCCTCCACCAACAACGCCCCCCCGCCACTCTATATTGTTACTTACCTTGCCAGGGACTGTTTCAGTCGGTTCCCAGGCACAGCTTGATCCACCCATCAATTTGGACTCCCGTCCGTCGGCGGTTACATAATTCCCACTGGATTCTGGTTCCGGGAGGCCGGATTGTTTGCAGCCCGCTTCAGCCCCCGTGCCCTCGATTCTAGGCCTGAGTTAAAATCAGCCCTTTCTGCTCTTTCCTCCTTTGCCCCCTTTAACCAGGTACAACTGCAGATAACACACAGTGACTGAGCTCCCTGATACCCGCGTAAATATGGGAAGGGTTTGTAATTACTCGAATACTCTTCTCAAGTCTTCTCAGTTTTCAGCCACCTGAATAGTTAATTACTGATCTAAGAACTCACAATGGGACCCAACAACATCAACCCTAGGACCGGGCTAGTGGTGGCCCTGGTCAGTGTCTTCTTGGTGTTTGGTTTTATGTTCACGGTATCTGGAGTTAGAGGAGAGTCAGAGGGACATCATTCCGATAGCCATCGGGCCTGCCGTCTACTTGCCAGGCGTCGCTGCCATCGTCCTGGCTGACGGGTGTGGCAAGGGACCTCCATGCCAATGGACCCGCTGCTGCTCTACCAGGGAAGACGCGGAGGACGAATTTCTGGATGATCTGAACAACAAAGGGAGCTGCCAGGATGTGTCCAAGATCTCCACCAGAGTCTAGACTAATGAAGTCGAGGATGGAGGACCCACCAAGAGTCTGATCAGGAAAAGCGACCAGGAAGCAGCCAGGAGATACCTGGAGACTACTATCCGGCCAGTGTCTTCAACTGCAGGGTGGTCAACCAACTCTGTTCCAACAAGAACATCGCTTTCTACACTGGTGTCTATTCTATCCAGGAAAGTGTGCCCTACAGTAGATGTTACTGCTGCTACCAAAAGAGTGTTAGGCAAATTTGTTGTTGAGGGCGAGGGGGGGTGGTGGGGAGAGAGGAAAGTCCTGTGTCACATTTATTACCAGTCCCAGAGAGCCTCGACAATTTCAATCCAAAGTTTACTGTATTACCTCTGATAGTAATCAGCCTTTCATTGATAATTTACCAATCGATATTGCCATAAAGTTAGTTTAACACTTACTAAGGCAGTGCCTCTTTGAGCTTGTTGAGGTTCTTTTCCTGTAGGTCACCAGCGTCATCCTGGTTTAGTCTAAGTATCAGCGACAATCAAAGCAGCGTTAACCCGGCATGTTCGTGATCGCCATTGATTTTATAGCTGTGAGCGCGGAGCTACGATAATTAAATTCCCACCGTCTCGGCGAGGGTAATGGCGGAGTGGCACAGAAGGTCCCATGAAATTTTGGGGTGGCACACACAATGGCGTGAGTCACTTACACCATATTTTTATGGAAATTTTTCTCCATTATAATGGCAAACGCTGTAGATGCGCTGTTGCTATAGCACAAGTTTTCAGGAAATTCCAGGCCAAGGTGACCGTCAGTTACTTACGCTACTATATATGGTCTCAGTCACAGTTACCTTGCCTAACAATATATAGAAAAGAAAGAAAGAACTTGCATTTATATAGCGCCTTTCATGACCTCAGGACATCCAAAAGCGCAATAAAGCCAATGAAGTACTTTAGAAGTGCAATCACTGTGCTAATGTCGGAAATAGGTCTGAAGGACAACCATATTTTGCAATTATGTTACATAGCCTAATACGGGTTGTCTCACATTGATGTTAATGGCAATTCAAGGAGATATAGATGTCAGCTTTTGTTTAATGACGAGTTTCAGTAAACAGTTGCAGTCAATTGTTTGAGTAAAAATTGCAATTGAGGCAGTTTATTCTCTACTTGAAAGGAGTCTAAATCAGGATCTGCAGCGAGCAAGTTGTTACATTTTGCAATTTCTCAATGCCCAGCAATATATAAAATGTGCTGCAACCTTCACTTTACTCTGTGAGATTTTACCTCGTGCAATGTGTACTGTCATTGCAAAAATAAGGCAGCTTTTGAAAAGCAACAACAGAATTGATGTAGAGTTGCAAACTCCTCACCCCTTATAAGAACATCACAATGGAGATCATTGGGTAGGAGGCAATGCAGGGACAGGCGCTTATGTGGATCCTAACATTCAAAGATTTGTGCAAAGTGAATCACATACATTTAGTGCACCAATGAATGCCATGTGAATCACGTGTCTGCTCCTCACGCAAATGTAGCTTATACTGTTATTGTAACAACTAAATGCTTTCAAATGCCTCGTTGCCAATCACGTTTTTCGTTTCTTCTTGCAGAAATAAGGGGGTCGATTTTAGCACCCGCGATCGGGTGCGTTCCTGGCGGGGGGCTCCGAAAATCGGGGATTCCCGGGGCGGGTCAGGAGCCCAGTTTCAACCCGACCACTTCCGGGTTTCCCACAGATGCGCTGACATTAAAGTATTTATTTTGGTATTTCAGGTCGTTTACAGACCTGATTAACGAGATATTTTAGGAGGGTTGGGATTTTACAAACAACTGGGACTGTTTCCTGTACTGGGGGAAACACTCCCAGTTCAAATGGACATGTTGCAGCCATCAGCCTGTGGCAGCTGCAAAGGTCCATTTGACAGGTTGTGGGGGGAGACCCTCGCTCATTGCAGGAGGCCACTCTGTCACTTTGGACAAAGTTTGGCCTCCCCCACCCTCCTCCTAACAATAAAATTCACCAACTTTCACACTTACCCTGGTGTCCAGACACATGTACCTACCTTGCGGACCCCCTCAGATGTACATCTTCTGGATGGGGGCCGCCGTAGCTGCAGTCATGACCTCCTCGGAGGGCGAACAGCAGCACCAGCCTCGCCGGCCATGCCGTCCACCTCTGACACGTGGAGCTCCACAACACAGTGCTGTGACACATCCACCTGCACAGCAGGAGGGAGGGCAACCGCAGAGAGAGATGCGTCGCAGAGGGCACTACCCTCGCCACAGGGTCCACAGACCGAGGCTCAGCTTCCTGGACCTCTCTGAGCAGCAGTGCACATGGAGGCTCAGAGTCACTCGACCTGTAGTCGTGGACATCTGCAGCCTCCTTCATGCCGAGCTGCCCCCGGCTGGCCCGAGCACCATCTTCTTACCTGTCGCTCTCAAAGTCACCACTGCCCTCAACAACTTCTCCTCCACATTCTTCCAGGGTGCCACCGGGGACATCGCCGACGTCTCTCAGTCGTCTGCACAAAAAAGCCCTACAAATACACCTACACCCACTCTGCAGTGACACAATGGGTGGCATCAGTTGTGGGTCTTCATTGTGATCCTCAGGAAAGGGCATTATTGCACAAACCAGACAAGATTCGCAAAAACATGGCAGTAGTGGTGACAATATAATATGTAATGTGAGTTGCTCAGAAATTAAATATAAGTAAAAACCATGACAAACCCTCAAACACCCTTGTGCACCCCCTTCATGCTCACAACACATTTGCCTTACGCTGCCTACTGCACATATGTGATGCATGCCCTGTGGCTGCAGCACAGGTAGTGGCAGGTTGAGTGAGGCTGATTGTGAAAGAGATGCATGAGATGGGTGAATATGAGATAGAGCCATGAGATTGTATGAGGATTGGGTTGAGTGGTAGTGGCGGGTTTGAGTACTGGCGAGGTGAGTAAGTGCAGGTAAGATGAGGATGAGCTTTGAGTGGGTGTGAGGGGTGATGTGACAGAGTAGTGTTGGCAGTGCAGAAGGAGATGTGGGGTGGGGGCGGTGATGTGGCAGACGGAGTGTAGGGGAATGAGCAAGTGTACTCACTTCGGCTGACCTACTTTGATCATTGCAGCGCCTCCTGCACTGTATGCAGGTGGGCGATATGTTGGTGGTGCAGGTGACCTCCTCTGCCACCTCAAGCCAGGCCTTCTTGGTGGCAGAGGCAGGCCGCTTCCTCTCGCCCGCCAGGGGGGGGGGGGAAGATCTCTGTCCTCCCCCTCCTCCTCACCCCATCCAATGATACCTGGAGTGAGGCATCATTAAACCTGGGAGCAGCCTTCCCCCTGGGCTGCTCCATGCTGTAATTTTTCCTATTTCTTGCAGCATCAGTCAGTGGAGGACTGCCCCTTTAAATAGGGCTCCTCCAGCTGACAGACCTTACTGCGCATGCGCAGTCCGCCCGCCGTGGTAAGTGGATCCAATTGGCCTGCAATTGCGTTCTGGGCAGACTGATTTCACTGGGCGCGTTACCCACGCTCCCAATCGCCCCCCCACCCCCGCTGCGAACCCACCGCCATGGTAATATCGGGCCCCAAGGTCTGCAAAGTGAGTTATCCACATCACTCAAGTCAGACACACGCCCAGTGACGTACATCTTGGAGGGTCGTTGTGAGTTTCAGTGGTAGTCTTTAGGCACAGGTGAGGAAGAGCCAGAGGGGGGGTTGAGACCAATGGATTGGCTGCTGCTGAGAGAAGGTCAAGCATGGCTAGAGACCCTGCTGAGTCACTTTGTGATTACGTCCTCACAGGTTTACCCATGAAACACATTCCTATATAAGTAAGAGTAGGTGAGCAAGTCTCTTGCGTCAGTACAGGAGACGCTTCAGTGCCAAGAGTTGACTACTCTGTGGGCTACAACGGAGCCAAGAGCACCATGAATAGCTTCCTCAGAGCAGAGCTCAGACATACAGGATGAGAATACAGAAGCCATATCTCTCAGGAAAGCACCTCCTGATCTTGGCCTGGTGTGATGCTCCACGTTCCATGATTGCTGCTGGTTTCAGGTCATTGGAAGCGTACCTACCAGATAGGCAATTAATACCTGCCATTTATGTCCTAGCAATGCTGGGCACAGGTGCACCTGTGCGTCTCTGGTGTTTAATCTTTCTGAGGCCCTGGGAGGGGCATTTAAAATTTAAAAGGTTGGTTTCATCAATGCAATTAATCGTACAGCTGCACCAATTGCATTACCAAAACTGGCAGAAACAGGAACTAGGGGTTTACAATTCTGACATCCTCATTGGCCCCACTAACGCTGTAGCAAGCGAATCATTGGTGACGAGCACCTACCAGCAACATGACAATGTCGCTGACCCCATGGTTATGGGCTGGGGTCAGGGTGCCTCCATGGGGTCAGTGGAAGATTCCCTCACTTCCCAGATTCACCCCATGAATACCTCCCCCAAAATCTCTGGCCCTACACCTTTGCTGAAGCACCATCTCCTCCTACACTGGTTTTTATTGAGTGGCTGAGATGGAAGTGGCACAATTGGTACCTCAAGTACTTGCAAGGTCTGAAGATCCACCTCCTATGTCTATAAACCTTCCCTGCTGTCCTTGCTCCTCCTCCATATCCAACAATAGACTCGATGTAGCTTAAAGTCTCTTGTTGCCAATAACCATTCGACAATGCAAACTCTGTCTGTTCCTTCAGCTGCTTCAACTCCAGATTGAAATTGAGGTAATCGATACAATTTGAGAAAACAATGAAGACAAAGTAGCAAATATGTCTAAGGTTTGCACATTTCCCATTAATTGCTTCTTAACAAGCAAGTAACATGGAAAATGGGCTTCAATACTAGATCTGTGCATGACACTATTTTACTCCAGGAGGAATTTTTGATGCTGATGTTAATGGCCCAGAAATTGCTCAGTGAACCAACAGTGCTCGCCACTCCACAGGTTTATGCTAACCCACTAATTTACTGGGTGCACTTCCTCCAATAGGAAGCGGAGAAGAGCCCAGCGTTAATTCCAGTGAAGCTAGGACCCATGGGAGAAGCGAGAGGAGTGATCTCTCCCCTCGACCAATCAGATTGCAGCATTTTCGACACGCTGCGAAGAGTTTCTGCAGGCTAGAATGTAAAATCCAGGAAGTGAAAGATACAACACTAAAATCATTTGTAAAAACAGTTATAGACAGCAAAAAAAAGGGAGGGCAAGAAATAATCAAATTAAATAAAAGAGACAGAAGGGGAAAGTAAAAAAAACATTTTTTAATTTTTAAAAATAAAATGTTTTTAATGACCAAAAACTATTAAAGTAAGGAGTAACAAGACTCCACATTTTTAAAAGTTAATTTTTAGTTGTTTGGCAATCATTAAGAGTTACGCACTGTTAAACCTCAGTTTAGACCTGGTATTTTTAAGCGCACCTGTTTTTGTGCCGATATTAGTTACTTCCCAGCTGGGCAGAAGAGCAAGTTGTTGCTGGTCCGTTGATTCCATTGATTCCAGCCGGCGATATCCCTTTAATTCGAAGCTGCCATATTGCCGGCGAACTAAGAGGAGCAACTTCCAGATTTCCGCGTTTCACTGCGCATGTGCGAACGCCGGAACTTGCTCCTCGATTTCACCACTAAAAAAGGTGAGCGCTGTGGAGCTCCCTGTTCTTTTTTAAGCGATTTCTAGGCCATTAATGTATTGTACTTCAATGCAACTCATTAACTTTCTCTTCCTTAATGTACAGTTACCACATGTACTACCAATAATTCTTAGAGAAATTAGAGCTCTGTCTATACAGTCATCATCTTGCACAATGATTAGATAATTCAACATGTTAGATGCAGAATGTTTTATATTTGCACTGATACAGGAAAGAGAGCTCGTACCCTGTGGTACTAATACTATTTAGCAACACACAAACTGCCATATTTTAACCAACCGATATGGAGTGTAGCAAATCCCCATTGTGAAATATGGCAAAAGCCCCCAAAATAATATGGAAAAACATCGCTGGGATCTTAGCCTCAAAAGATTTCCTTTGGTTTGTTAAAGCCATTTAGAAATCAGGAGACTAAAGAAAAGTAATTTACAAAACTCAAATCGAAAAACTAAAAGAACTTCCATTTTTTTAACCGCCTTTCACAACCTCAGGACAACCCAAAGCAATTTACAGCCAATCAAGTACATTTGAAGTGTATGGAAATGCAGCAGCCAATTTGCACACAGCAAGGTCCCACAAACAGCAATGAAATTTATGACTAGATAATTTGTTTGCTGGTGTTGGTTGAGGGATAAATATTGCCCAGGACTCTAGGAGAACAATAGTGCCATGAGGTCTTTTATGTCCGACTGAGGTGGCAGATGGGGCCTTGGTTTAATGTCTCATTCGAAAGGCAGCACCTCCGACAGTGCAGCACTCCTTCAATATTGTACTGAAGTGTGAGCCTAGATATTGTGCTCAAGTTTCTGGATTCGGGCTTGAACCCATGACCTTCTGACACAGAGTGCTACCACTGAGTGCAGGCTCACCAAATAGCGACCATATTTTCTATCTTTGTTCAGGCAGTAAGATCAAAACCAGACAAGAAAACTAATTATCAAGAATCAGTCCCTGATATGCTTCAAATCTCAGAAATGAACTAATATTCTGAATTCAATCACAGATTGTGGTCGGAAAAAACATTTTTTAAACTTGGGAAATCACACGGAAGGATAGAAGTCACTGGTGTTGAAGTTATTATAAAAATGCATAATCCGATCACTCCGATCTCCTCCCTCCACTATTGATCAGTTATACAGCCAGTTTGTTTGTTTTCAGGAGCGTTCATAGAATCATACAGCACAGAAGGAGGCCATTCAGCCCATCGTGCCTGTGCTGGCTCTTTGAAAGAGCTGTCCAATTAGTCCCATAGCCCTGCAGATTTTTCCTTTTCAAGTATATTTCTCTTTGCCTCATCTGAAAAAGTTCCAAAGGCCGATTTTCGGTGTATGCATTGGCGATGGGGGACCTCACCCACTGACACAGTATATTGGAACGTCGCAGGCAGAGCCAGGCATTTATGCAATAAAATCACCAGGACTGCTTTCAACCCTCAGATCATGCACTCCAGTAGAATATCTACTGAAAGTCTCTTGCCTCGATATTACGCCTAGGATTTTCCTCTTTAGCAGAATCCTGGCACATCCAGGGTGGGATTTCCACCAGCACCTGAGCGCAGCAATTTTCCAGGCTCTGGCTAACACAGCCCTTCCATTTTTAAATCCCCCACTCCCTTCCGTTTGGGCAACCCTGGGCGCCAGGAACTCACGTGTCCCTAATGCCCAGCCTTACCGGGCACAAATGATGTAAAATACGTTGAATGAAGTGTTCACATCATTTGCACACCATTACAATAGGTTCACCCCATTTTTGGGCGGATGTATTGCATGTTTCCAGTCAGGAAAATCCTGGAAGAGGGCAGGAGGGATCCAACGGAATAGCTCCCAGAGAATTTCCTGTCGGAGTTGCATCAGACAGCCGGCCAAACTCCAATAGGAAATGCAGTAAAATAAGAGCAAGAAAAATATATTTTTGTAATGTAATACTCCTCAAAGTTATCAATATTTTGTTCTTGCAGCATCACTCCTGTGTATGGGCTGAAATTTTCCTGGATTTACACCCAGGCACACTGGGTCAGTCGGGCACAGGGAATATCAGAAAATCAGAGCACACTGTAAAGCAACCCCTCCAAATTTCCGCAGACCCAGGAAAATCTCCCCTCATAAATCTCAAACATAATAGCCTGCATGGTGGGCCCCGATAATTTAACTGTCTTCAGCGCTTTCGGTAAAATTGATATACTGCCATCTTAATTATTGTGTAACACTCTGATGCAAAATAACTAGAAGAAAGTAGGAAGAACTTGCATTTATATAGCACCTTTCACAACCCCAGGATGTCCCAAAATGCCTTCCAGCCAATCAGGTACTTTTGAAGTGTAGTCACTGTTGTAATGTAGGAAACACGGCAACCAATTTTAACACAGCAATGTGTAAATGACCAGATAATCCGTTTTAGTGCTGTTGGTTGAGGGATAAATATTAGCCCAGGACACCAGGGAGAACTTCCCTGCTCTTCTTCGAAATAGTCTTTTATGCCCACCTGAGAAGGACAGATGGGGCCTTGGTGTAACGTCTCATCTGAAAGTTGTGCATATAATAAGTTTTACAAGTAATTAAAAGTGACAACTTTCATAGCGCCTTCCACGAACTGTCCCAGGGGGACAGTGATCACGGAGCAAAAATTAAGGGAGCTGGCTAAAGGTATAGACAAAGAGGTAGGTTTTGAAGAAGCTTTTGAAGAGAGGGAGGTAAAAAGGGTTAAGCAAGGAAATTCGGGAGCATGTTGGTGGAGCAGAGGGATTGGGAACGTACCTTGGATTAGAATCAGATGAGCAGAATGTGCTTGCCAGGAAGTAGAGCTAGAGAAGATTTTGGAGGTAGAATGCAGTGATGTCACGGAGGGATTTGAAGATGAGGATTTTAAAGCTGAATGAGGGGCAATGTTGATGAATGTGCAGAACACCGTAAGAGATAAGATATGGGCTGCAGAATTCTGGCTGAGTTGGAGTTTGTGTGGGTTGAAGTTGGACAATATTGGAAAAATCAAGCAATGATTTGATGAAGACATGGAGGAGGGTTTCAAATACAGAAGGAGTTAGGTAGGAGCTCAGATGTGTTCTTGAGATGGAACTAAGCAGTCTTGGTAATATATCAGATGTTAATCTTTGAAGCTTAGCTGTGGGTTCAACAGGACACTGAGGTTGCGCACCTATAGATTCAGTTGGAGTGACCAGGTGAGGAAAGAGATGGAATTGGTACCTGAGGTGCAATCTTCCTGGCAGGGACTCAACAGAATTGTTTCTGTTTTTCTAATGTTGAGTTCAAGAGAGTTGTGGATCATCCAGGAATTGGTGCCATATAATCAGAGTTGAAAGTAGAGAGGTAGAGCTGTTGTTTTATCCAGGAATGGACAGTGAGGGTAGAAGGCTCAAGGTATACAATGAAGGAGTAGGTGGAAAGGAGATGAGAAAATAGTCAGACATGACCTTGTTGATGATCAGGACCTCAGAGGCCAAGATGCCTTGTGTAAGGCCAACGTTGACGGGGTGACTGTAGGTGGGAAAATTGATGGGCCAGGGTGAGAGTGAGTGAGAAAAGTCAGAGGGGGAGAGACAGGGTGAGCTTAGGAACAGATGATGAAGAGACTAAGTGAGGATAAAGACTAAGATTACACCACATAAAAGACAAAGCGGACTTTATAGAAAATTAGAAAAAGCTAATTAGTTGAGTGTTGGTGTCTTAGCCATTAATTAAGGCACAAGATTCATGGTGTGTACACAGTAATAATCACTGAGCAATTTGTTAAACGCCAAGACATTACCCTTTGGTTTCTCACACAAGTAAACATGATATAATTGATAAATAAATATAATTGACTCCTGATTTGCAAGAGGTAAAGAATCTTTAGCATGGTTTTATCCTACGATTCACCCAGGTATTTCCCCTGTAAAAATGTAAACCAATTAAAAATATACATTGGTGCAGAACCTACTCTCAGACTTTACACTGCACAATTAACAAGTATACACTGTATTAGCAAGCGTTTGAAAATCTGTAAACCATTGACGATTAGGAAGGTTGCATTGTAGATTTTGTTTCTCCTTTTCAGAAAATCAAATCATTAGATCAGAGGCACACAATGGTGGCTCGTGTACAAATCCAACCAGTCAGACAGTTTGTACTGACCCAGCAAGCCAATTATTTTCAAATACTAACCCACTGGGTACCTACCAGTTGCTGTTTGCACTGTGAACAGCACGTCCCCTGCGGGAAACTACTGATTTGCATTGCTCCCTGGAGTGATGTCCTTAGAGTGGGAGTGTCTACCTGTAGTGCACAAATACTGCAGAATGGCTGAGGCATGTTTTAACGCGGGACGGGATGGGTTTGTGGTGGGGGACCCGAAGCAGCCGGATGTTAAGAAGGAAGCGACGCCCGGGCGATTTTAACGGCCGCACCTCATTTTAATTTTTCATATCTGTCTCCCACCCGGAGCCGGAGGATGGGAGTGGGAATTGGGGTGGGAGCCAGATGCCGCTGCGGACTCAAGGAAACGGTTTCCGGCATAAGGTGAGTGATGGGGATGGGATTTCCCAGACATACGCCAGTGTGGTGAGGGAGAGGGAAGGTAGGCACAGAGGCTTCCTTCCTGATCCTCCTGGCCCCCAAGGAATCCTCCCGAAGAGGTATCACAGTCAAGTCAGTTTGTGTCCTCACCCAACGTAGGTGTCAGCCGTGGTTCAGTCGGTAGCACTTTCGCCTGAGTCAGAAGGTTGTGGGTTCAAGTCCCACTCCAGAAACTTGAGCACATCATCTAGGCTGACACTCCAGTGCAGTACTGAGGGAGTGTTGCACAGTCGGAGGTGCCACCTTCTCAGGTGGACATAAAAGATCCCATGGCACTATAGCATGGAAATTCTCACTGGTATCCTGGCAATATCTATCCCTCAACCAACATCAGTGATATGATGTGGATCATTCGGAGATTATAACGTAGATCATTCAGAGATATGATGTGGATCATTCAGAAATATGACGTAGAGCATTCGGAGATTATAACGTAGATCATTCAGTGATATAACGTAGACCATTTGGAGATATGATATAGATCATTCAGAGATACGACGTAGATCATTCAGAGATTATAACGTAGATCATTCAGTGATATGATGTCGATCGTTCAGTGATATTGGAGGTACAGGCTCCCTGCCCAATTTCTACTTACTAAGTGATCTTAGAATACATGAAAGGCTGCAAATCTGGGCTGTCGTTCACATACCCTGTAACGTCAGGAATGACAATGAAGCTATTAAGTCTGCTAGAAGTTATTTCTCAGCATTTGTTTAACATTCTAGTGCGAGATGTGCAATTTGTGAAGCCAACAGACTTGCTGCCAGATTAAAATTTAAAATTTTAAATAGGCAAATGGTGTTACCCTGAAAGATAAAAAAGCACTGTGACTTGCTCCTTGGGGCATTGTGTCTAATCCAGCCTGCAATAGATGAAAACTGTCTGAACTTTTCAAAAGCTAGAACTGAGTGCAGCTGTATAATCAGACTGAAAACAAAGCTTTTATCTACTGCAACACTGCATAGCGGAAACATCTTCTGTAAGGTTTTTCTCCTCATCAATTTGTTCACAATCGCCTACGCCCTCGCCAAACCGAAACACAAAAGATTTCTTCCGGGCATTGCAAGATTTTGCTATTCATAATCATTCTTTCAATATCCTGGGGGCCAATATTTGTTTGTTCACACATACCTCAAGTGTGATGGAACTACAAGAGAACACAGCAATGGGTTAATGGTCCAAGCTCTGACCAATCCTTTCCCTCAAAAACAAGATGTTGAAAATGCCTTTGAAAATTTAGTCAACTGAAGTTGCTAGTGCCTTGAAAACGTCATGAGGGGACAGTTCCGTAGTTGTGGAGGTGGATCGAAAATTCTCATCCGTGTTTTCAAAATGCCCCTCCCTATCTCTGTAACCTCCTCCAGCCCTACAATCCTCCAAGATCTCTGTGCTTCTCCAATTCTGGCCTCTTGCGCATCCCCAATTTTAATCGTTCCATCATTGGTGACCGTGCCGTCAGTTGTCTAGGCCCTAAGCTCTGGAATTCTCTCCCTAAACCCCTCCACCTCTCCACCTCTCTCCTCCGGTAAGACACTCCTTTAAACCTACCTCTTTGACCAAGCCTGTCCTAATATCTCGGTGTCAAATTTTGTTCGATTACACTCCTGCGAAGCACCTTGGGATGTCTTACTACGTTAAAGGCGCTATATAAATACAAGTTGTTGTTGTTGTTGAAAGGTGGAAGCTAAGCCATCATGTAGGTGGGGTCATGAACCCAAATAGCTGTCAGTAGATGTGATTGGTGGAGGAATTTTCTCACGTGAGCATGAGTGTAATGGCCACCGTCTGACATATAATGTAGGAGGAGAAGAGGGATGTTCAGGAGTATAGAACTCATGAGTAGCAGCAGGTACTACACCAGTCGGTGGGTCTATTGCAATAAAGTCCGATACCTGGACATAACAGAACCTCCAAATAGAGGGGACGGTGTTGACAATGTTAGCAATATATTGCTTGGCATCCTCTATGCTTGTTGGGAGACTGTTGTCCCCCAAAAGAACATCCCCAAATCTCTTCATAACTGTGAATAAGTAGATTAGATAGTCAGCCATTTCCAGGATTCCAAATGACTTTTGCCCTCATAAATACAGTTGTGAAATAACCATGAACTGTAAACAGCCCCACAGGATACTTGTATTTGAATTGACAACTTTTGAAGATGGCAATGAAAGGGACAAGGAGTGCTAAATTGGGCCGTGTAGCTCCCGTTTATTTGGCGCTACATGGCCTCTCTGACATCCAAGATGGTGTCTTGGATGCGCCCGCACGTTTCCAGCATGACGTATGCCGGACGCCATCTTGGTATAGGAGTTAGCGCAGGCGCAGAGAACGAACGCTGGAATCATGTAAAGTAGGGAGAAAATGGCTTCAATCAGTGTGCAACGCTGATTTAAAGTGATAGACACCATTTTGGGACTTAACGCTCAACTCAATGCACAGTCTTAACCCTGACAATCTGAACGTGTCTAAGAGTGCCTGGAGGACTCCCACAAGCGCTATTTAAAGGGACCATGCAGGATTTACAGGTTAGTGGCTGGATTATTACTTCTGGCTGCCAAGACATAACCAAACATTTAGAGCCTGGATGTGCAGGAGTGAAGTTAGGAAATGCTCCTACACTCAAAGGGTGGGAGACGTTTGGAACGCTCTTCTGAAAACGGCAGTTGATGCTAGCTCATTTATGAATGTTAAATCTGAGATTGATAAATTTCTGTGAACCAACGGTATTAAGGGATATGGGGCTAAGGCGGGTATATGGAGTTAGGTCACAGGTCCACCATGATCTCACTGAATGGTGGAACAGGCTTGAGGGGCTAAATGCCACTGCCACTTGCTGCCTCCTGATAGGCGCCACATTCTCCTGCAAGAAAGTGGGACGTGTGTCTGGGTAATGTGCCTGTCATGGTTGAATAGCTGCCAGTGTGTGTGGCCTGTGAGTTGTGGGTGGGCGGCTTGAAACAGTGGTAATGTGTGAGGGTGAGAGGAAGCATCTGGTTGGAAGAGTTGAGTACTGATGGAAAGAGTTTATTGGTATGTGGGGGATGGGGGGTGTAGTGGGTGGTGCAGTTGGTAGGAGACGCCACTTGACAGTTGACCTCACTCACCTTGACCACTCATGTCAAAGCATTGAACTTCTTCCTGCACTGCATCCATGTTCATGATGCTGTGCACCTGGCATTGACTTCGTCCCTCATTGCCTCCCACTGCCTTTTGGATATATGTCTGGAGGGCCTCTTTCCCCCCCCCCCCTCCCCCCACTGCAGATACAGGATGTCCCTCCCTCCGTCCACCTCTTGCACCAAGTTCTCTAGTGCATCAGCAGAGAACCTTGGTGCATGCACTCTCGCAGGCCTGGTACCAACTCAGATTGACAGATTGGTGAGGCCTGGCGTGCAGATTGGAGGATGTGGGATTTAGTAGTGTGCAGCCTTTATTCAATGTTTTAACATAACTCATCAGTGTGTAAACATAGGGATGGGACCTGCATCTGTGATTTACGCGAGGTCTGATCTCCGTTCAGACAGTAGACTATTATTTTCAGCAAATAACAGGTACCAGCTACCTTTAAGAAATTTCTAAGAAACATCCTCCCTTTAAGAGATTGAGCACCCCCTGGTGGTGGAAAGTGCAAATTGCATTGATTCCATGTGCAAGGCCCAGAATGGAATGCTGATTGCAGGTAAGTCCTTGGACTGGCCGAAACTCGCGTCCTGCCTGCGCAGGGGTCACTGGGCGCGGGATAATAGCGCATCACACTACCTATGCCTAAAAACGGCCCTTATCCCATTTTTATCCCCCTATATTTCTGAAAACCTCACGTCCTTGACCCCTCCCCCTGCCCCCAGGATATAGACTTTCCCTATTCACTCTATCAAAGTCTGATTTTAAAAATCTTTATTAAATCTCCTCTTAGCCTTCCAGTGGAAACAGTCCCAGTATCTCAAGTCTCCCATAATAACGATAGTTTCCCATACCTGGCATTATCCCAGTGACTCTATGATATATGCTCTCTATGGATTTAATATCCTTTCTGTAATGGGACACCCTCCTGCAGACATCACTGACAAAAATGTTACATCGAGTCTACAGCGCAGAAACAGGCCATTCGGCCCAACTGGCTATGCTGGCGTTTATGCTTCACTCAAGCCTCCTCTCTCCCTACTTCATCTAACTCTATCAGCATATCCTTCTATTCCTTTCTCCCTTGTGTGCTGATCTAGCTTCCCCTTTAATGCATCTATGCTATTAACCTCAACTACTCCTTGTGGTAGCACATTCCAAATTCTTACCACTCTTTGGGTAAAGAAGTTTCTCCTGATTTCCCTGTTGGATTTATTAGTGATTATCTTATATTTATGACTTATTCTTTCTGTTACTTCTTCAAAGAATTCAATAAGGTTGGTCAAGCATGACTTCCCCTACTGAAATCCGTGCTGACTATTCTATTATATTTTCGTTTTCTGGATGTTTTCCTATTACATCTTTGAGTAAAGATTCCATTATCTTTCCTACAATAGACGTTAAGCTAACAAAATTCCCTGGACTTTTTCTATCTCCCTTTTTAAATATAGGAATCGCATTAGCTATCCAACAGTCCTCTGGCATTTTTCCCTTTTCTAATGAATTTTTAGATATATGTAATAGTGCCTCTGCTATCTCTTCCCTAACTTCTTTTAATATGCGTAAACCATGAGTATTATCCTCTCTAAGTTTGATTAGTTTAGAAATTATCTCCCCCCTTTCTATCTTAAATGTCTTTATATCTTTTTTGATTTCCTCTTCTAATGTCCTGCCCACCTTGTTAGTCTCCCTGATAAATACTGAGATAAAATAACGATTCAATATTACCACCATTTCGCTGTCATTATCTGTTTGTTTATCTTGTGCATCCCTTAGTGGCCCTATCCATATCCTGATTTTTCTTTTGTTACTTATGTGTCTGTAGAATACTTTACTATTTCTTTTGATGTTCCTCGATAATTTAATTTTGTAGTTCCTCTTTGCTTTCCTAATTTTTTTTAAAACTTCTTTCCTAACCTCTTCATATTTCCTTTTGTCATCCTTTCCTTTATTATCTATGCACTTAGAGTATGACTTTATCTTTAGTTTCAATTTTACCCTTATCTCTTCACTCATCCATGGTGTTTCATTGTTTGTTCCTGTTTTTGAGAGGAATATATTTCTCCTGAACTCTATTGATCACTATTTTAAATATTTCCCACTGCTGTTCTATCTCTTTGTCTGTCAAAATGTTTTACCTTTCCTAGTTCCATTCTAATTTCCCTCAAAATTAGTTTCATCCAATCTATTACTTTGGTCTTCGTCTTTCTTATGTCTTTTTCAATGATTATTTTAAACCTTATTATGTTATGATCACTGTTGCCTAGATGTTCCCCGATGCTTACTTTTTTTATCTGCTCTGGTTTGTTTCCCATTACTAGATCCAGCAGTGATTCCTCTCTCGTTGGGCTTCTTATGTACTGGGTAAGAAAGGAGCCCTGTACACACTGAAAAAACTCCATTCCCTTCTCCCCTTTCCCTACCTCTTCTTGCCAGTTTATTTGGTGGGGGGGGGGGGGGGGGTAGTTGAAATCTCCCATGATTATTATTCGATGTTTTTCACTCAATTCATAGATTTGCCAGCATATTTCTTCCTCCACTTCCCTTCCACTTTTGGGTGGTCTGTAGAATATCCCTATTAACGTGATCGATCCCTTCTTATCCTTGACTCAATCCATATGGATTCTGTTTCTATCTCATTACTTATGTCCATTTTTCTATTGCCGTTATGTTGTCTCTAATTAGTACAGCAAACCCTCCCCCCGCAACCCCCCCCTCCCCCGGCATTCTTCCTTCCCTATTCTTTCCAGATACGTTATATTCTGCAATATTTAACTGCCAGTCCTGTTCTTTATATAGCCATGTTTTAGTTATCCCTACTACATCTGACTCCACACTATGAATTATTGCCTTCAGTTCTCCCATTTTGTTTTGGATGCTGTGCACATCGCTGTACAGGCAATTTGTTTTTAATAAGTGTTCCCCACAGTCATTTTGAACTTAGAAGCAGATTCAATAGTAACTTTCAAAAGGGAATTGCATAAATACTTGAAGGGAAAGAATTTACAGGACTATGGGGAAAGAGCAGGGGAATGGAACTAATTGGATAGTTCTTTCAAAAAGCCGGCATAGGCACGATGGGCCGAATGGCCTCTTTCTATTCTGTACCTACTGTGATAATATGTTTTATAACGTATGTATTTGTCATGTATTTGTTCCCTGACTGTTTATGTTACCCTTATTCCTTACCTTGGTCTGACCTTTACTCTCATCTCCTATTTCTTTTATCTTTAGACTTATGTTGTTTTCACCAGATCCGTCCCCCTGTCTTACTAGTTTAAATTACTATCCACGACCCTATTTATCCTTTACACTCGGACACCAGTCCCAACGGTACAGCTCCTTCCTGTCCCAGTACTTGTGGCAGTGTCCCATGAAATGGGACCCTTCCTTCCCACACCAGTCATTCAGCCACACATTCACCTCCCTGATCGGTCTATCCATATGTCAATTAGCATGTGGCTCGGGTAGTAATCCCGAGATTACCACTCATGGGGTCCTGTTTTTTAATTTAGTTCCTAAATTCTGATATTCTCTTTGCAGGACCTCCTCCCTTTTCTTCCTTATGTCATTAGTCCCAGCATGGACCATGACAAATGGATCCTCCCCCTCCCTTTCCAAGTTACTCTCCAGTTGCTCTGAGATGTCCTTTACCCTTGCACCAGTAAGGCAACGCACCCTCCTTGGCTCTCGGTCACGACTGCAGTGGACGCTATCTATCCCCCTAATTATCGAATCCCCTATGACTATAACCTTTCTATTCTGCTCTTCCTTCCGCGCAACCCCCCCCCCCCGCCCTTTAACTGCCTCCTGCTCCACAGTGCCATGGTTAGCATTCTGGCTGTCCATCTCGTAGCCTACGTCCTTAACATCACAGATAGTAAGTACATTATACCTGTTGGATAGGACCAGTGTCTGCGGGACCTCTTTCTCTGCCTCCCCTTGGTTCCCCTTACCCTACTGACGAACAGTCACACTCTCCCCTTCTTGTACCTACACTTTTCTCTGAGGTGTGACTGTACTCTGGAGAAAACTAGCCAAAAATTCCTCCCCCTCCCTTATGTGTTGGAGTGTCTCTAACTCACACTCCAGCTCAGGGACTCTGCGCTGGAATGTCTCAAGGCAGAGACACTTCCTGCAGATGTTGCAATCCAGGACAGTCTTACTGTCCTCAAACTCCCACATGCCACAGTCCCAACACATAGCTTGGACTGCCATTTCTAGTTTTTATCTATCTATCTATATCTTTGTTTATTTATTAGTAGCCATGATGTGGAGATGCCGGTGTTGGACTGGGGTTGACAATTGTAAACAATTGTCAACCCCAGTTGAATGTTGTGGAAATGAAATCCTCGAGGATTTCATTTCCACAACATTCACCTGAGGAAGGAGGAAGCCTCCGAAAGCTTGTGAATTTCAAATAAAATTGCTGGACTATAACTTGGTGTTGTAAAATTGTTTACAATTATATTTATTAGTAGAAATTTAATTCTAGATATAATGCAATTATTTAGTAGATGGATTCAGTTTGATTTCAGATTAATTTGTAACTAATTAGTCTTGTTTTTTGTTTATTAACTTCTTTATTTTAATATCCCCTTAACTCATATTTATTATTTATTTGTTCCAGATTTGTATTTAAAGCAATTTAGATCCCTTTGGTGTTGGTGTCCTCTATTTAGTTAATTTTAATTTTATCCCCTTAGATCTAATTAATTACGCTGATTATTTATTTACTGTTGTCCTTTGGTTTAAATCACTTAGCACCTACATCCTACTCTCAACTAATTCCCGTTGTCACTCTGTTTAGCAAGTCACTCCATTTAGTAGATTCACCCAACTCTCACCCAGCTCTGTGCTTAAAGCTGTTTCAATTTTTGTCACAATAACTCGCATTAATTCCTCTAATTTCACCTAAACCGTATGTGTCAGCATTGTACATCGAATATATTCATTAACAACGTGCACAAGGAAAAATATTTACGTTTCTACATGCAGGCGGGAGCCTAGATTAAAGGCCCCAGATATGTTCCTTCAACTAGTGAGGTAAAAATAAAAAGCATCCAAGAGGTCTTTAGAGAAGATGTAAAGTTGTGTCAGATTTAAGTCTAATATGTCGTAATTGCCTTCATTGATTCAGCTTAGCACATCAACATGCAGCACTCAACAATAGCTACACAATTATTTTAACTGCCTGGGTTAGATGTTGCAAAAACTTTGTGAAGTGTAACTGGTAGATTTAAGTGCTGGAGTAACTTAGACTCAAATGTCTGACCACCGGGTCAGGGAATTAGTTTTTTGAGCACACTGTCACTGGTAAGTAGGAACATAGGAACAGGAGTAGGCCATTCAGCCCCTCGTGCCTGCTCCGCCATTTGATAAGATCATGACTGATCTGTGATCGAACTCCATATACCCGCCTTTGGCCCATATCCCTTAATACCTTTGGTTGCCAAAAAAGTAAGTATATTAGAATAAATTCTCTAGTAGATTTCAAACTGATTACTCGGTTGAATGATATAGTCAATTGACTGTTACCGATCAAAAAATATGCTTTTGTCTCTGCACAGGCATATAGAATACAGGACTCTCTCGCTCACTCTCTTCCTCACCCTCTCTGTATCAACAGTAAAACAACAAAAGAAAAATAATGGTTTCACAACTGAAGTATTGATGGTGAACTTCGAGAAAGTATTGTATTCTTTTACCAGCTCTGGCCAGATGGGTTTTCTTATAAACTACTATTTCTCAAACAAAGAAGAGCATTTATGTAATCTAATCCACTTGGTATGAGTGCAGGACTTGCCTTCAGTTCCTTTGTTACATGATACAGAAAAGACCTTTTCATCAGAAGATAGGAACAAGAAAATTGCGTTCAAGCCACCTCATCCCTTTGTTCAACTTCCTGCTCAGGATAATACCCTTGTAGAGTTTATTGTTGATAACATCTTCACACGTTCCAAGAAGTCAACACCAACCTGTATTTTCTTCAAATTAATTAATTTACTCTCTGATGTGTTATCTGTGATAGAAATTACTAATGGTTTAGGCCCAGTTGCAGTTAGATACCGAAGCAATATGGCAAAGATGTCTGATTCTGCTTCTACTATTTCTCACACCCTACGTAGAGCTTACATGAACTTACAAGGATATTGTAGAATACAATGTACATTTGTGACTGTGTTAACAATCCTAAAAAGCTAGTTCCATTTTTCCTGAAGTTTGTGGAATTTTTTTCCTCTTTATCAAGGTTAAAAAATTAATTAGGGGATGTCAGAAATACAATCCTTTTCATTACCGTCTTCAAAAGTTATCAGAGATTCCTTTATTTCCTACTTTAAAGTTTTGAGAGGATTTAAAGTCTCTTAGGATTGACTAAACGAGGAATGAAGGGCAAATTAAAATCAGATAATGATAATACAGTAATTAATTCTCAAATTAATTCTCATTTCAGTTTAAAACATCCAACAACTTGTTCTGGCAACATAATTAGGTTCATTGCTGGCTTTTTAAGGGAAATAAATCAATTATTGTTAACCAGTTATGTGACTGGAAGCAGGTCCCCAACTTCATTCCCTTATTGCTGGGTCCATATAGAAGGAAGGTCACACCATCTGTATTCATTAATTTTTTTAGCATATGTTGCCATTTTAGACCTACAACAACTACTTGCATTTATATAGCGCCTTTAACACAGTAAAACATCCCACGGTGCTTCACAGGAGCGTTATCAAACAAAATTTGACACAGAGCCACATAAGGAGATATTAGGACAGATGACCAAAAGCTTGGTCATCTGTCCTAATATCTCCTTATGTGGCTCTGCTTAGGGTCTATGCAGCTGAAGGCACAGCTGCCGATGGTGGATCGATGAAAATCAGGGATGCGCAAGAGGCCAGAATTTGAGGAGTGCAGAGATCTCGGTTTTATGGAAACGAGGACAAACAAATGAGCACTTATTAATGGGAGAAAATTTATACCCTAAAATCATTGGGGTAATTTTGAATTTGCCCACCTGGGTGGTAATTTGATGGACTGGATCGGCCGCCCGTTGTAGAATGTGCCTGATTTTCATTTCACCGAGGGTATTTTTTTTAGCTTCAGCACTTGGCAGTAAATTAGCGGAGAAGATTGTCCACCCGTTATAGAATCTGCCAGATTTTTATTTCCAGTTTAGGGCGGTGGACGTGAAAATTACCCCCATTGAAGTCAATCGAATGAAAACCATGCGGGTTCTACCACGGGCGGGCGATCCACTCTGCCAGATTACCACCCAGGGTGGGCAAGTTAAAAATTGCGCCCATCCAGTCATTGTTTCCCCATCTCATACTTTATTGCACTGAGACATTCCAAATGCTGAAGCCTCAGCATCTGTTCTCTCAATCCTGCTTTACATTTTAAAAAAGTATTTCGTTTTTTTAAACTTCAGATGAACAAAGGAAAAAGAAACATATTCTTTCGAAATCTCCGTTATATTTTGAGCTGTTTCAACATTCAATAAACTGAACAAATTATAATGTAGAAGAATTCTACCCTAAAGGTCCCCAAATTACATGATCAGCCATAGGACAAAGGTATAGTAGGAACTGACCAGGGTTTACCTCTTAATTTTTAGAATTGGGTAGAAATACTTTATTATTGAACAGTACAGGGGTAAAGCACCTCTCCCAGCACGCTATCGAGGGATATGGGCCGAGAAATCGGTTTCTGCAAAGTGGGTGGCAATGGGCCGCAAAGTGGGTGGCAATGGGCCGCTAAGTGGGTGGCAATGGGCCGCAAAGTGGGTGGCAATGGGCCGCAAAGTGGGTGGCAATGGGCCGCAAAGTGGGTGGCAATGGGCCGCAAAGTGGGTGGCAATGGGCCGCAAAGTGGGTGGCAATGGGCCGCAAAGTGGGTGGCAATGGGCCGCAAAGTGGGTGGCAATGGGCCGCAAAGTGGGTGGCAATGGGCCGCAAAGTGGGTGGCAATGGGCCGCTAAGTGGGTGGCAATGGGCCGCAAAGTGGGTGGCAATGGGCCGCAAAGTGGGTGGCAATGGGCCGCAAAGTGGGTGGCAATGGGCCGCAAAGTGGGTGGCGGGCCTAAAATGCATGTCCAAAAACGCAGGCCCAAGGCTCGCTCAATATTGGTCCTCGGACTCATTTCCATAAAACCGGCAAGCTGCAATGAGCGTGACGCTGGCTAATTTCTCCACTATAAATTTTCCCCAAGAGGTCAGGTTTATCGTATAACTGATGAACGATTAATTACAAAGTGGTCTTATCTTTTTCATCTGTTTGATCAAGTTAAGAGAAATTTCCAGGCACTAAGAAATGTTTGAGGGAGGAATTTTGGGCAACAGTATCCCGGGCCCAATACCCCCATTCCTTGGAAGCGTGCTGGCTGCCAAATTGGAAGTCGGCTACCTCCGGGTGTCCAGGCTGCCGGCCCAAAATAGGTTTTAGGCCTCTCAAATACGCTATGTGGATGGCGCTGGCAAGGCAGAATTTACTGATTGTACCTACTTCCCCTTAGAGCATTATGAGTCAATCACATAGTGGGAGACTGTAATCGCATGTAGGTCATACTGGGCTGGGGAGGCAGGTTCCATTCTCTGAAAAACATTAGTGAATCAGTTTAGTTTCTGCCGGCCCGCAAATGACCAGACTTATTGAATTCAATTTCTTAACATGCCGTCATGGGATTCGAACTCATGGGGCTCGATTTTAAAAGGACGGCGGGATGGCAGCGGGGCGGGAGGGTGCGCCCAAACCGGTAGGCAAGTAAGCACGTTGCAATCTGCAACTTAAAGCAGGAAGAATGCCCAAACTTTAGTTAGGATTTTCCAAACAGTATTCATGGCAAAATAAACCACACTTTAGGAAGGATGTCAAGGCCTTGGAGAGGGTGCAGAGGAGATTTATTAGAATGGTACCAGGGATGAGGGACTTCAGTTACATGGAGAGACTGGAGAAACTGGGATTGTTCTCCTTAAAGCAGATAAGGTTAAAGGGAGATTTAATAGAGGTGATCAAAATTGTGAGGGGTTTTGATAGAGTAAATAGAATCATAGAAGTTTACAACATGGAAACAGGCCCTTCGGCCCAACAAGTCCATGTCGCCCAGAGAAACTGTTTCCACCGACAGGAGAGTCAGTAACCAGAGGATACAGATTTAAAATAATTGGCAAAAGAATCACAGGGGAAATGAGGAAAAACATTTTTATGTAGCAAGTTGTTATGATCTGGAATGCACTGCCTGAAAGGGTGGTGATTCAATAGTAACTTGAATATATACTTGAAAAGGTAAAATTTGCAGGGCTATGGGGAAAAAGCAGGGGATATTGGATAGCTCCTTCAAAGAACTGGCACAGGCACGATGGGCCAAATGGCCTCTTTGTGTGCTGTAACATTCTATAATGTAGGCCTATAGTTGCCACACAGGAAACAACATTATTTAAAAAAAATGAAAAACCATTCACAGCAGGGTATTCAAGACAACTTTCCTGTAACATTTATTTTTATTGTGTTTCAAGGTAAATTTCATTTACTTTTTCTCCTCAATATCTGGTCCTTGAAGACCATACACTAATTGTGGCTGAGTGAGTGGGCAGACAGCTCGCTCCTGCAGCCCTGCCATTGCTGCGATGAAGCAGCTGCTAAGTGGTTTGTGAAAGTGTCTCAGAAGTAACATTTTTCTCTGGCATCTCCTACCATTCTGTGAGAAGTGCCTCTCCACAGTAGCACAGCTGAGATCAGGACCTGAGCAGTGTGGAGGATTCAAATCATATCCTGGCACTCCACAGTGCCACTTGTTGATACTGGATCACAATGTACTCAGACAGTATCTTACTGGGAAAAGATTCATTATTTCAAGGATAAAGGTTGCCATTGAAACAAATCCCTTGTAAAGCTGGAAGAAAACTCCTCATAGACAATCCTCCTGAGCAGAGGGGTGGGAGGAACAGACAGTATGAGGAGCTTCAGAGAAGATAAAAGATATCTTCTGAAAAATTATACACTGAATCTCTTTTGTAATTTCCTTTGTAAATCCTTCTCTAAACGTAAAAATTGAATTTGTGTCCTGAAAATCTATATCCTTTGTTGCCCTGGGATATTTGATATTCATAACAAGTGTTTTATTTTTTGCTTTGAACACTTACACTGGATAAATCTGCCAATCTTCCACTGAAATGACGGCAGCCGATTGGGGGAACCCCATAGGAAATTCTCGGCGTTAGTGATTTAGTTAACCAGCCTACTCTCTCGTGAGTAAAGCACTGGAGCAAAGTCCAATCTACAGAATGACGAGAAAGGTTAGGTTAGGGAAAATTGTCTTTACACAGAAAGGTGTTGAGTCAGAGACCATTGCCTTTTCTAAAGGGAAGAGTATATGTACATTTGAAGCAGATGAACATACAAGGTTCTCGGGAGAGAGCAAGGAAGTGGCATTAGTTTTGGATTGCTCCAGCAAAGAACATGATTGGTTGAATGGTTGTTTCTGTGCTGTAAACATCATTGGTTCGAATCGAGTCCAAAGCTTCAAATTTATATTGGTAATCTTAAATTTGTGCGGGGGAATCTGAGACCTACTGAACTGGAATTGATCAACTGTTGCTAATGTGAATGTTTAGCATCTCATTCCAGGATCGCTGTCATTTCCCATCCTTCCTTGCAATGAATGGAGCAAATAGACTTCAGCCATATGCTATAGTACCATCTCTGAAACCTGGGTTATTGATAATATATTCTATAATTTACTTTTCTCATTTATAAGTAGGCACTTTTCCACGGAGCAAAGGTGCATTAAACTTCCACCTTGTAGCTTTGCTATTTTTAATGCAAATTGTGACATCCCAAACAAGACCATAGTCTTTTTTTTTATTCGTTCATGGGACGTGGGTGTCGCTGGCAAGGCCAGCATTATTGCGCATCCCAAATTGCCCTAGAGAAGGTGGTGGTGAGCCGCCTTCTTGAATCGCTGCAGTCCGTGTGGTGAAGGTTCTCCCACAGCGCTGGTAAGTAGTGAGTTCCAGGATTTTGACCCAACGACGATGAAGGAACGGCGATATATTTCCAAGTTGGGATGGAGTGTGACTTGGAAGGGAATGTGCAGGTGATGTTGTTCCCATGTGCCTGCTGCCATTGTCCTTCTAGGTGGTAGAGGTCGTGGGTTTGGGAGGTGCTGTCGAAGAAGCCTTGGCGAGTTGCTGCAGTGCATCCTGTGTATGGTACATACTGCAGCCACGGAGCGCCGGTGGTGAAGGGAATTAATGTTTAGGATGGTGGCTGGGGTGCCAATCAAGTGGGCTGCTTTGTCCTGGATGGTGTCGAGCTTCTTGAGTGTTATTGGAACTGCACTCATCCAGGCAAGTGGAGAGTATTCCATCACACTCCTGACTTGTGCCTTGTAGATGATGGAAAGGCTTTGGGGAGTCAGGAGGTGAGTCACTCTCCCCAGAATACCCAGCCTCTGACCTGCTCTTGTAGCCACAGTATTTAAGTGACTGGTCCAGTTAAGTTTCTGGTCAATGGTGACCCCCAGGATGTTGGTGGTGGGAGATTCGGCGATGGTAATGCCGTTGAATGTCAAGGGGAGGTGGTTAGACTCTCTCTTGTTGGAGATGGTCATTGCCTGGCACTTGTCTGGCGCGAATGTTACTTGCCACTTATCAGCCCAAGCCTGGATGTTGTCCAGGTCTTGCTGCATGTGGGCACAGACTGCTTCATTATCTGAGGGGTTGCAAATGGAACTGAACACTGTGCAATCATCAGCGAACATCCCCATTTCTGACCTTATGATGGAGGGAAGGTCATTGATGAAGCAGCTGAAGATGGTTGGGCCGAGGACACTGCTCTGAGGAACTCCTGCAGCAATGTCCTGGGGCTGAGATGATTGGCTTCCAACAACCACTACCATCTTCCTTTGTGCTAGGTATGACTCCAGCCACTGGAGAGTTTTCCCCCTGATTCCCATTGACTTCAATTTTACTCGGGCTCCTTGGTGCCACACTTGGTCAAATGCTGCCTTGATGTCAAGGGCAGTCACTCTCACCTCACCTCTGGAATTCAGCTCTTTTGTCCATGTTTGGACCAAGGCTGTAATGAGGTCTGGAGCCGAATGGTCCTGGCGGAACCCAAATTGAGCATCGGTGAGCAGGTTATTGGTGAGTAAGTGCTGCTTGATAGCACTGTCGATGAAACCTTCCATCACTTTGCTGATGATTGAGAGTAGATTGATGGGGCGGTAATTGGCCGGATTGGATTTGTCCTGCTTTTTTGGACAGGACATACCTGGGCAATTTTCCACATTGTCGGGTAGATGCCAGTGTTGTAGCTGTACTGGAACAATTTGGCTAGAGGCGCAGATAGTTCTAGAGCACAAGTCTTCAGCACTACAGACGGGATGTTGTTGGGGCCCTTAGCCTTTGTTGTATCCATGTAAGCAATCTTACAACACCAGGTTATAGTCCAACAGTTTTATTTGAAAATCACAAGCTTTCGGAGCTTACCTCCTTCGTCAGGTGAGTGAGGTTCTAAAATCACATAGCATATATTAGGGTGGGAAACGGTCACAGCAATCAAAGGTGTCGTTGGTGTTCAGACAGGTTAGCCACGGAAAACATTACATCCCGGTATACTGAATACACAATGGGTCAGATTACACAGACAAAGAGAGAAAGAGACCCGAAAGGCAGAGAGAGAGAGAGAGAGAGAGAATGTCCAGTTGTAATAAAAACAGATAACTTTTTTTTCCACTGGTGGGGTAACGTGTAGCGTGACATGAACCCAAGATCCCGGTTGAGGCCGTCCTCATGGGTGCGGAACTTGGCTATCAATTTCTGCTCGACGATTTTGCGTTGTCGTATGTCTCGAAGGCTGCCTTGGAGAACGCTTACCCGAAGATCGGTAGCTGAATGTCCTTGACTGCTGAAGTGTTCCCCGACTGGGAGGGAACCATGCAGACACTGCGACAACGGATGAACGGACACCACGCAACAATCGCCAGACAGGAGGGTTTCCTCCCAGTCGGGGAACACTTCAGCTGTCAAGGACATTCAGCCACCAATCTTCGGGTAAGCGTTCTCCAAGGCGGCCTTCGAGACACACGACAACGCAAAATCATCGAGCAGAAATTGATAGCCAAGTTCCGCACCCACGAGGATGGCCTCAACCGGGATCTTGGGTTCATGTCACGCTACACGTAACCCCACCAGCGGAAAAAAAAGTTATCTGTTTTTAATACAACTGGACATTCTCTCTCTCTCTCTCTCTCTGCCTTTCGGGTCTCTTTCTCTCTTTGTCTGTGTAATCTGACCCATTGTGTATTCAGTATACTGGGATGTAATGTTTTCTGTGGCTAACCTGTCTGAACACCAACGACACCTTTGATTGCTGTGACCATCTCCCAGCCTAATATATGCTATTCGATTTTAGAACCTCACTCACCTGACGAAGGAGGTAAGCTCCGAAAGCTTGTGATTTTCAAATAAAACTGTTGGACTATAACCTGGTGTTGAAAGATTGCTTACATTTGTCCACCCCAGTCCATCACCGGCATCTCCACATCTTTGTTGTATCCAGTGCACTCAGCCGTTTCTTGATATCATGTGGAGTGAATCGAATTGGCTGAAAACTGGCTTCTGTGATGGAGGGGATATTGAGAGGAGGCTGAGATGGATCATCTACTCGGCACTTCTGGCTGAAGATGGTTGCAAACGCTTCAGCCTTGTCTTTTGCACTCACGTGCTAGACTCTGCCATCATTGAGGATGGGGATGTTCACCGAGCCTCCTCCTCCCGTTAGTTGTTTAATTGTCCACCACCATTCACAACTGGATGTGGCAGGACTGGAAATGTTTCAACCTTAATTCCTGTGTTGCTGAGTGATGGAATAAGTAAATGCAATATACAAAGTGATTTCTTTCTGGAATGTGGGTTTGTGAAGCTGTACAAGAAGAAATGTTTCTATCAATGCTCTTCTCTTTACCAAACCTCAAAGTGGTTTTGCCCTTTCTTTCAACTAGATATAAGCTCCATTGACAACTTAAAGTGGCATCGGGAAAATATTCTGGTCACTACCCATCCTACCTCTTAACGTCTGATCCAGTTAGTCAGCCAACAAAAAATCAGAGGAAAATGGTCATAATTAGGGACATCCATTTTGGGCTAAACATACGATTTACATGAATTAAAGTGACTTATTTTACAATGATTGTACTGAAAAGCAGGGTGGAAAATAGTGAAACTAAGATGGTAGAGCTGAAAAGACTAAGGGGAGATTTGATAGGTGTTGAAAATCATGAAGTGTTTTGACAGAGTAAATAAGGAACAATTGTTTCCAGTGGCAGAAGGGACTTCAGTTACGTGGATAGACTGGAGAAGCTGAGTTTGTTCTTCTTAGAGCAGAGAAGGTTAAGAGGAGATTTAATAGAAGTGTTCAAAATCATGAAGGATTTAGATAAAGTAAATAAAGAGAAACTGTTTCCATTGGCTGAAGCGTCGAGAACCAGAGGACACAGATTTAAGGTGACTGGCAAAAAAACCAAAGGCGACATGAGGAAAAACTTTTTTTACGCAGCGAGTGGTTATGATCTGGAATACACTGCCTGAAAGGGTGGTGGAAGAAGATTCAGTCGTGGCTTTCAAAAAGGAATTGGATAAATACTTGAAGGGAAAATGTTTGCAGGGCTACGGGGAAAGAGCAGGTGAATGGAACTAACTGGATTGCTCTTGCAAAGAGCCAGCATGGGGTCGATGGGCCAAATGACCTCCTTCTGTGCTGCAACCATTCTATGATTCTAAGGGTCAGTAACCAGTGGGCACAGATTGAAGGTAATTGGCAAAAGAACCAGTGGCGACCTGAGGAAGGCATTTTTTACGCAGCGAGTTGTTATGATCTGGAATGCACTGCCTGAAAGGGTGGTGGAAGCAGATTCAATAGTAACTTTCAAAAGGGAAGTGGATAAATACTTGAAAGAAAAACATTGCAAGGCTAAGGGGAAAGAGCAGGGGGAGTGGGCTCTTTCAAAGAGCTGGCACAGGCACGATGGGCCGAATGGCTTCCTTCTGTGCTGTATGATTCTATGAATAAAAATATTCAATAAATTCCTGTCTCTTTCTCCACTTCAAATATTTATCCACTTTTCCCTTAAAAGGCATAATGGCCTCTGCCTAAAATATTTCCTGCTGCAAAGCATTTCATGCTAATAGAACCTTGCATGAAAAAACATTCTCCTAATCTCTCTCTTCATTCCCTTAATCTTAAATTGATAACTCCTCATCACCGATTCCTTAACCAGAGGAAATAGACTTTCCCTATAATAACTTCTCATGATTTTAAAATATTCTAGTAAATCTCCTCATATCCTTCTCTGCTTAGTGGAACTAGTTCCAGTATCTCAAGTTTCTCCTCATCACTAGATCTTATCCCTGGCATCAGCTGAGCCAACAGTCGAGACGCTAAACAGTGAAAGATTGTTCCCACTGGTAACAGAAGGCACAGACTGAGGATTATCACGGAAGGACTGAAGGGGGAAGTTAGAAGATTTATTTTTCCACACAGAGGGTTTTTAGAACAGGAAATGCTTTACTACAAGTGGCGATTGGAGGCGGAACTATAAAAGGATACAGGGAAAGAGCAGGTAAGTAGAATTGGAGTAAATAAAGAGCTAGTACCAGCACAGGCAGAGGGGCTGAATGGTCTCCTTCATTCTATCATCTATATTATAGCCTTCAGAACATGTTTATCACTGGGTTTAATTCAAAACTCTGTTTTTGTAAATTGCCTGGAATTGGATTATATAATTCTGAAAGGAATGGATCATCTTTGAAAACCATTACAAACTGTAAACAATCTGCTCTTTTTTCCCCATTTAATACGGTCCTGTAATCAGATAAATTAAATTCTGCCTTTTGATTAAAGAATATTTTAATATTTTTAAATAAGCTTTTAATCTGTCTGTACAGGCGCAGTTTGTTAGATGCAGTAGATTCTGTGTTTGCTTTCATTCAAGTCTGCACGGTTTCAAAAAGCATATGGGATCCTGGGCTTTATTAATAAGGCATAGAGTACAAAAGCAAGGAGGTTATGCTAAACCTTTATAAAACGCTGGTTAGGCCTCAGCTGGAGTATTATGTTCAATTCTGAGCACCACACTTTAGGAAGGATGTCAAGGCCTTAGGTGCAGAGGAGATTTACTAGAATGGTACCACGGATGAGGGACTTCAGTTATGGTGAAGAGACTGGAGAAGCTGGGGTTGTTCTCTTTAGACCAGAGAATGTTAAGAGGAAACTTGATAGAGGTGTTCAAAACCCCATGAATGGTTTTGTTAGAGTAAATAAGGAGAAACTCTTACCAGTGGCAGAAGGGTCAGTGACCAGAGCACACAGATTTAAGGTGATCGGCAAAAGAACCAGAAGCAACATGAGGAAACATTTTTTTACGCAGTGAGTTGTAATGATCTGGAATGCACTGCCTGAAAGGGTGGTGGAAGCAGATTCAATAGTAACTTTCAAAAGGGAATTGGATAAACACTTGAAGGGAAAAAATTTACAGGGCCATGGGGAAAGAGCAAAGGGTGGGACTAATCGGATAGCTCTTTCAAAGAGCCAGCACAGGCACGATGGGCTGAATGGCCTCCTCCTGTGCTGTATCAAATTAAGTTGCATTCTTTTCTCTTTTACCAACTTAATAGAATTAAGAGATTGGTGTCTGCAAGACTTGTAATGAACGTTCCTAAGAAATTCCTTTTAACAACCCAATTATTTTAAACGGATTAAAAAGAGAAATGTCATATGAACCCATTTACCGTTCACTGTTACAAATCCTGCTGGGGGCAATTTCATCACCTCAGTGTTAATCTAAACATGACCATTTTTCAAGATGTGCTTATATTTCTCTCCAGTGTTCCATTGACCTACAGAAACTGTATAACAAGAGCCCGAGTATCTTTAGATCTGCTGGACTTGAGCTAAGGTTTCATTGACTCACTTTATTGTGACCTTTACAGTCTGCTCTCTACCGAATAATTCCAGAAACCTTTGGATAAAATGTACTGCCTATGAAATGATTAATCTTACTCCAGTTCACAAGGTTATTAACTTGCTCAGTGATCAATTTGTCCTTCAGCAAAATGTTCAGCAAAGGTTCCAGCCTCAGTCTGAACATTGTCCTGTTTGCTTCAGTCTCAGAAGAGTTGGACATCTGCCCTTGTGCAATGTTTTCATTATTGTAAAATTTTAAGTGTCAAGTTTTGTCTGATAACACTCCTGTGAGGCACCTTGGGACATTTTACTACATTAAAGGGGCTATATAAATGCAAGTTGTTGTTGTACTAAGATGAAAATATATTATGGAATACTGGCAACAATAACTTTTTGGATAGTTTTCATTCCTATTTTTTTGTTCCAAATATATGTTTTAATTACATCACGTTGGATAAAGACATGTCCTCACACTCCACTGTGATAGAAAGGGCCTGATATTCCTCCGAAGCAGGACTTCTGCCCACTGCCCTGACCGGGATTCATTTTCCTCGGAATCATTGCTTGTGCAGAATGGGATCCCAGTGGGGTGCCTGCCACAGAGAGAGAGAGAGAGCCCACCACTGCCAATAAGGGAAATGTGGCAAGGGACACCCACTACAGCACCAAAGCGGTGGGGTGAGGTGGGGGAGGAGCTGGCATTTAAAGGGGACAGAAGAGCCCCCAAAGATTTTTTTTTAATTGTTTTAAAAGAAAGGCTGTCTATGAGTCACAGACACTCCATTTGAAGGGAAGGGGGCTGAAGGGAAGACAGGGGTGCCCACTGCAAGGCCCACTCCCTCCAACATTTGAAATGGTGAGATTGCTCACACTGCCCCAGGGCCTACCATCATCTCTCTTTGGCAGGCCCTGGGATTGGTGATAGTTGGGACAGGAGGCAGGGAAATCAGCCGGTTCCCTGGGTCCCACTTCCCTGCCATCGCTTACGTGCAGCGGGGCCCTCAAGAGCAGGTGGCCAACTTCCTTACTGTGGAGGTGGAGAAATATTCCCAGCAGCATTGGTAGGGGCGAGGATCTGGTGGTAGGTAAATTCCATTCATTTTCTGCCACTCTACTGCCTGATTTCGAGAGGTACAGCAGAGGAAAATCCAACCCACAATGTGGTGACATGGGGGTAGATTTTGGACTTCGCCATCTGGGTGGTAATCTGGCCGAGCGGATTGCCCAGCTGTGGCTAAGTGGTAGCACTCTCGCCTCTGAGTCAGAAGGTTGTGGATTCAAGTCCCACTCTAGAAACTTGAGCACATAATCCAGGCTGACAACTCAATGTAGGGTTGAGGGAGTGCCGTCTTTCGGATGAAACATTAAACCAAGGCCTCGTCTGCCCTCTCAGATGGAGAGATGTAAAAGATCCCATGGCACCATTTCAGAGAAGAGCAGGGGAGAGCTCCCCAGTGTCCTGGCCAATATTTATCCCTCAGCCAATGTCACTAAAGCAGATTATCTGGTCATTATCGCATTGCTGTTTGTGGGACTTTGCTGTGCGTAAATTGGCTGCCACGTTTCCTACATTGCAACACGACTACACTTCACAAAAGTACTTCATTGGTTGTAAAGCGCGTTGGGATGTCCTGAGGTCGTGAAAGGAGCCATATAAATGCAAGTCTTTTTTAAAATAAAAATTATTATAGCACTTCCTGATTGTCATTCCATTCGATTGGCTCTGCCAGATTACCAACCAGCCAGTGAAGATGAAAATCTATCTCACTGCACCTAAAACTAGATTTCCCTCTCCGATTATTGGCACTCATCTGATTTGTTCATCCACTTTACAATGGTAGATCCACACTTATAGCCTGCTGTAGGCAAGAGAATTTCAGAGAAGTCGGATATGATTGGAGCTGGGAACCTTTCGATATTCGTGTGGGGAACCCAGAAGCCAAATGAGTTCATCACAATCTGTGATCGCAATGCAATTGAAGGTAAGTATTTGTGCTCTGGGTTTCCCACGTGCCAGGCAGCCAGATTGACAGGTTGGCAGCCTGTCTGAAGTGAAAGGAGCCGCGAATTGGAGAGGGGGGAGGGAGGGAGAGAGAGAGAGAGAGAGAGAGGTATTGTGGGCTGTAGAACAAATCGGAGTGGAGGGGGGTGTAGGTAGGTGGGGATACGTAGACAAAATCGGGTGGGCCTTGGAGAAGATCGGAGGTTCAGCTTCGGTGGGGGGGGGGGGGGGTGGAGGGCGGGGCCCCGAATTTGGGGGGGGAGGGGCGGTTGGCCGATCGCGGGGGTCCGATCATGACAGCTGAGCTTGTTGCACCTGGATGAAGCACTCCTGCTCCTCCGGGTCCACAGGCAGTGCAATAAAGTCACTCACCTCATGGATTTGGACCTTCCTGCCTGCTTTCCACGGATGTGAATCGGAAGCGATGGGAAACCCGAACAGGTAAGGTTAAATTTGTTTGACATTTAACGGTCAAACCTGGAAGTGGGCGTGTTGGAGCTGGGATGTGGTCCCGCTCCAAAAATCAACCATTTTTACTGCCCACCCGCCCCCAAACCACCCGTTCTTGCGGGTTAAAAATACCCCCCGTGGAGTGTGCAAGGCAAATCTTCAAAGAACAAGAAGGAGCAGCTGACTTTGAATACCTCGGCTAAAGGCGCCACTCTAGAAAGAGTAATATGCCATGGCAAAGTATGGTCTGCTTCATTCCTTCTTCTCAATGTATTTCTGAGAGGGCCAGAGAGTTTCTTTAAGTGTATGAGTGTGAGAGATAGAATGAAAGAAAATAGAGATTCAGAAAAAATATACTGTACTCCAGGGTCAGATACACTTTTCAAGCTTTATTTAAAAGCAGTGTTTTCTATTAAATCTGCCAAGCAATTCTCTATTCATTTGAAGCAACAATTTCTAACAGAGTTTAAGTGAAGTTAGCATGACAACACTCAATAAAGCCCAGCATGATCCAATATAGTGGGAGAATGGGGTAGCAGTCAGTGAGTGTAGCTGTGGCATGGAGAGAGTGGAAGTAAGTTTGTCTGATCAGACCCACAGGAGGGGAAGGCTGCTAGCTGGCTAAAATAGAAGAACGCTTTGCAGGATTTACTTGTTGAAGGATATCTTTGTTACGTTAATCAAATTAAAAGCGTGTACCTTTTCTACAGTGGTTATAAGTCAAACATGCTGTATCTGCCCGATCAGTTAAAAATCATAACAAACCACATCACCATCATCTCAAAAAAATGATGTAAAACAATGGACACAGATGTGTCAGCTGTGGCTCAGTGGTAGCATCTTGCTGTGAGTCACAAGAATCAGCCATTTTTACCATTATGGATTCAAGACCCACTCCAGACACTTGCGCACAAAATCTAGGTTGACACTCCAGTGCAGTTACTGAGGAAGTGCCGCACTATCGGAGGGCCATCTTTTGGATGAGACGTTAAACCGAGGCTCCCATCCACCCTGTCAGGTGGATGTAAAAGATCCCATGGTGCTATATGAAGAAGAGCAGAGGAGTTCTCCCCAGTGTCCTAGCCAATATTTATCCCACAACCAACATCGAAAAAAAATTATCTCGTCTTTATCTCATTTTTTGCGGGATCTTGCTGTGCGCAAATTGGTGGCCGTGTTTCCAACATTACACAGTTTCTACACTTCAAAAGTATATTGGCTGTAAAGCACTTTGGGACATCCTGAGGTCATGAAAGGCACTATATAAATGCAAGTATTTCTTTTTTCTTTCAGATGAAATTTTGATTTTTTTATTGTTATATGAGTGTGTTCCTTCATTGGTCCCATCTTCCTTCACCAGTATAAAAACAATGGGAATTTAGTTTTGTTCATTATTATTCACCTCAATCAATGCTTATACAATTGAAAGAGTAAAGCCATTGAACATAAAATCTTCCCACTGTGTCACTGGACATCTACCAGTGTGTGATGAAGTACACTTGCTGAGCCAGCAGATGCCAAGGAGAGAAGGGCACTGTTTGGCCTGTTCTGTTGAGGCACACACTCCTGAGGGAATGGGATGCAGCTGAATTCCTTCTAAAAAGTTCAACGTACATATTCAGTTGAGCTAGTATTGCTTCTCTTGGAGCACCATGACCAATGATGTGTGAAAGTCACTCTCGCACTGGTAGAAAGAGCAGAACACATTGATCAACGGGCAATAAATAACCTACTTCATTCGGATTTGACAGCCCAGATATTCCTGTTGTGTGGAATTGGGAACACATCTCCAGTGGGGTGGGACTCTTGCCCCCCGGCAAAGATGTGTTCGTGACCCCCAGCTGTGGGAGGTCTTGGGAAGCCTGCCGCAGTATAGCATTGCTGGCTGTCTCCATGCCGTAGCCTCTCTATTTGATTGCACAAGCCTCCTAGCTTCTAAAAGCTGAACTCCACCACCCACCCCAAGTTGGCATAGCAACGCTGGAGATGAGGTACGAACAGGCATCCCTGGAATTCAGCACTGTTATGGAAGAAGATACAGACAATTTAAACGTCTCCCCGCAGCCCTCCCCCGCCCCCGGCCTTATTTCTTGCAGGAAAGCAAATTGATGGAGACACATCCCATTTTCCATCCTTATCCACTCCAGTTCCACTCAGAAGTTAACGGAGGAGGAGCCCAGCCGACATCACCAGGTGTGAGAAAGCCTGCCGCCATTTTGGGTACTTTTATTTCTCATCCATTTTTGCTTAATAGTGAAGAAAAAAAAAATCATTGCATCATATCATCTAGGGTTCATTTCTATAACACCCCATCCCTTTTTTGATATAATTAGAAGTTTTATAAATTATATTCATCAATTGGAGTGTACGCCTGACTCAAGTTAATGGCAGTCCTTTTGCATCATTAGTTTATTGTTGTTAATGTTCTGGTTAGGAGGGACTTCATTTTTATTGGATTAACTCTCCCCAAATTTTCCAGTGTCTTGCATGTGTTGTGAAAGTATTGGAATTAAATTACCAATAAAAAGAATCAGATAAAACAGCACAGAAATAGACTGAAGAACTTCCCATAGCTCATCCCAGGCACCCTGAATGCCCATTTTATATGGGAGTGCAGATCACTCAACATGCTGGAACGGAGAACTTTGATGTCACATAGGTTTTATTTAAATATTGTAATGAAGTTCACACCGATTTCAAGCCCCAACTCTCCCTCCCTTCCACCCTGCCCCCACTACCCCCACCCCCATTTTTTTCAATATTGGAGATCTAGCAATAGGGGTCTCTGGCCAAGTTTCTGTTTGGGTGCGTCCAATTACTGGGTGAACCTGATAAGAAAATACGCCCTCATAACTGTACCCCAAGCCCCCGACTATCCAAAGAGCAGCCCTGTGGAGATCTGCTGGTACTCTTCGAACTGCAATCGAGTTAAACTCTATGTGGTACAAAGTTACCTTGCCCAGGGATTCTCACACCCCTTCCCTCTGGATTCTGATCACAACCTGCAGTGAAAGCTTCTTCACAGCGACAGTAAAGTTGCAGTAGAAACACACTCCAAAATTCCAAGTAACCTGTATGACTTGTGGCCATCAATGATGCCACCATTCATAGAATCATACAAAGTCACAGCACAGAAGGAGGCCATTCGGCCCATCGTGTCCGTGCCAACCAAGAAAGAGCTATCCAGCTTAATCCCACTTTCCAGCACTTGGTCCGTAGCCCTGTAGGTTACGGCACTTCAAGGGCACATCCAAGTAGTTTTTAAATGAGTTGAGGGTTTCTGCCTCTATCACCCGCTCAGGCAGTGAGTTCCAGACCTCCACCACCCACTGGGTGAAAAAATTTCTCCTCAGCTCCCCTCTAATCCTTCTACCAATTACTTTAAATCTATGCCTTCTGGCCACTGACCCCTCTGCTGAAGGAAATAGGTCCTCCCTATCCACACTATCTAGTCCCATCATAATTTTATATACCTCAATTAAATCTCCCCTCAGCCTCCTTTGTTCCTAAGAAAACAACCCCAGCCTATCCAATCTTTTCTCATAGCCAAAATTCTCCAGCCCTGGCAACATCCTCATAAATCTCCTCCGAACACTCCTTAGTGCAATCACACCTTTCCTGTAATGTGGTGACCAGAACTGTACGCAGTACTCAAGCTGTGGCCTAACCAATGTTTTATACAGTTCTAGCATAACCTCCCTGCTCTTATATTCTATGCTTCGGCTAATAAAGGAAAGTATCCCGTGCCTTTGTAATCACCTTATCTATCTGTCCTGCTACCTTCAGGGATCTGTGGACATGCACTCCAAGGTCCCTTTGTTCCTCTACACCTCTCAGTATCCTCCCATTATTGCCTTGTTTGCCCTCCCCAAATGTATTACCTCACACTTCTCTGGGTTGAATTCCATTTGCCACTTTTCTGCCCACCTGACCAGTCCATTGATATCTTCCTGCAGTTTACAGCTTTCCTCCTCACTATCAACCACATGGCCAATTTTTGTATCATCTGCAAACTTCTTGATCAAGCCCCCCCACATTCAAGTCCAAATCATTAATATATACCACAAAAAGCAAGGGACCTAGTCCTGAGCCTTGCGGGACCCCACTGGAAACAGCCTTCCAGTCGCAAAAACACCCATCAACCATTACCCTTTGCTTCCTGCCACTGAGCCAATTTTGCTTCCTGCCAACTAGCCACTTTCCCTTGGATCCCATGGGCTTTTACTTTTTGACCAGTCTGCCATGTGGGACCTTGTCAAAAGCCTTGCTAAAATCCACGTACACTACGTCAAACATGTTACCCTCATCGACCCTCCTTGTTACCTCCTCAAAAAATTCAGTCAAGTTAGTCAGACACGACCTTCCCTTAACAAATTCATGCTGACTGTCCTTGATTATCCTGCGCCTTTCTCAATTATGATTTATGCTGTCCCTCAGAATTGATTCCAATAATGTGCCCACCACTGAGGTTAGATTGACTGGCCTATAATTACTCGGGCTATCTCTTTCTCCCTTTTTAAATAATGGTACAACATTAGCAGTCTTCCAATTCTTTGGCACCACGCCTGTAGCCAGGGAGGATTGGATAATGATGATCAGAGCCTCCGCTATTTCCTCCCTTGTTTCTTTTAACAGCCTGGGATACATTTCATCCGGGCCTGGCGATTTATCTACTTCCAAAGATGCTAAATCCCTTAATACTTCCTCTCTCACTATGTTTATCCTATCCAATATTTCACACTCCTCCTCCTTAACTACAATCTCTGCATTGTCCCCCTCTTTTGTGAAGACAGACGCGAAGTATTCATTAAGAACCATACCCACATCTTCCACCTCCACACATAGGTTACCTTTTTGGTCTCTAATAGCCCATCCTCTTTGCTTAGTTAACATCTTGCTCTTTATGTATTTATAAAACATTTTTGGGTTTTCCTTATTTTTACTTGCCAGTATTTTATCATGCCTTCTCTTTGCTTTCCTAATTTCCTTTTTAATTTCACCCTTGCACTTTCTATACACCACTAGTTAGCCTGTTTGGTTAGCCTGTTTGACAACTCCTCAGTTATTTTCTATATACAGCACTGAGTAAGTTCTGCCAGTAAGTGCAGTACAGATGGGATTTGGGGGGAATGCTCTGCTTCTGACATGGAGCCTCACTCAGTGGGAGCGGGGGTCGGAAAATCGACGCTACAGTATTGAGTGACCTATCTGCAACTCTACACTCCCACTGAGCAAGGTTCAGCACTGCGAGCAGGGCCGAGCAAAACTTACCCTTATATCAACAAGCACAGGGCATGTGAAGGACCAGGGAGGTAGTCAACAAAAGGACAGTATGGCAGATATTAATCATGGTAACATTTATATTTGAATAGCACACAGCGTTCTTCCTCTCTTGTCTTTCACAATTGCTTAAAATAATTAATTGTTACTATTTCTGTTCTTGCTTCACTTATTATGTACCTGCCTCCTTCTTGAATATTTCTCCTATCTTATTATTAACATCTCTCAGATCAATTTTGTCTTCCTTTTTCCTTTTCATTACAGTTGTAGATTTTCCCCTTCATTTCTCTGCCCTATTTCTGTTGTCTCTTTGCCTCAACTTACGCCCCACCTCCCTACAACAGATCTCTCTAAGATCTACAGTTCTTGCCATCAGCCACTTAAATAGAATTATATATATTACATAGAACATACAGCACAGAAACAGGCAATTCAGCCCAACAGGTCTAAGCCAGTGTTTATGCTCCACACGAGCCTCTTCCCACCCTTCTTCATCTAACCCTACCATGATATCCTTCTATTCCTTTCTCCCTCATGTGTTTATCTTTCCCCTTAAATGCATCTATCCAAGTCGCCTCAACTACTCCTTGTGGTAGCGAGTTCCACATTCTATCCACCCTCTGGGTAAAGACGTTTCTCCTGGATTCCCTATTGGATTTATTAGTGACTATCTTGTATTTATGGCCCCAAGTTCTGGTCTCCCCCGCAAGTGGAAACATCTTCTCTACATCTACCCGATGAAGAGTTTCATAATCTTGAAGACCTCTATTGGGTCACCCCTCAGTCTTCTCTTTTCTAGAGAAAAGAGCCCCAGCCTATTCAAACTTTCATGATAGATATAACCTCTCAGTTCTGGTATCAACCTAGTAAATCTTTTTTGCACCTTCTCCAATGCCTCTATATCCTTTTTATAATATGGAGACCAGAACTGTGCACAGTACTCCATGTGTGACTAACCAAGGTTCTATACAAGTTTAACATAACTTCTCTGCTTTTCAATCTGTTCATACAAAATACTTCTTTAAACACTTCATGTTCTCCTGGTTATAAATTCCTGCTTTCCTCCAGGCATCCTCCGCTGTGATCTACGGTTAGTTTGTTTACTCCAGCACTTTCTCAGCCCATCAGCTTTTGTTAATGTTTGCTGTGCCGCCCTGTTCCAAAAGTTCTATGAAATATAGGGCATGATTTTAGTGTGGTGTGGGAAGTCAGCGGGTGGATGGATTTGAGCGTGAGGAACCCGGAGGCAACTGAGCGTTTAAATCTGCGATCGTATCTCAATTGCAATCAATTATTTTTGCTTCCGGCTTTCGCGTCTCCAAGCCGCACAGTGTGCCTGCTGCGCACCCGAATGACGCAATTTAAAGCCCACTATTTAAAGGGCCAGTCCAAGAATGGATTTTGAAGGAGAAAGGAGAAATGGATTCCAGCAAAGCAAAGGCTGCCCCTAGATTGAATGATGCCCCCCTGGATGTACTGCTGGCTGCAATGAGAGCCAGGAGGGTGGTAATGTTTCCAATGGATGGCAGGAGAAACCTGGCTTTGTCATCAAAAATGTTTGGCTGGAAGTGGCAGAAGAGGTAAGCAGCAGGAGCACAGTGCCCAGGTCTTAGGTTCAGAGCAGGAAGCGTTTTAATGACCTAACCAGGTCAGGAAAAGTGAATATAGTTGCTTATTCACCCACATCCTGTGTGGTTCAACACCCCCCGCCCCCCACTTCACTCTATGTTGGCACGTCTACCCCATCACAACACTCCTCATACCCACTTAAATATCAGCAAATGGAGAGAATGGTAGCCTCCATTAAGCTTCAAGCACGGCTCTCTAATGAGTCCATGCAGGCCATGACAACAGCCGTGCGGACTCTGGATGCCAACATGTCTGCCGCCTGAAACAGGCAGACAGATACGGTAGCCATGGCCTTACAATGTGGCTCCTTGAAAGTGGAGTCACAGGTGGATAGGGTGGTGAAGAAGGCATTCAGCATGCTTGGTTTCATTGATCAGAACATTGAATACAGGAGTTGGGATGTCTTGTTGAAGTTGTACAAGACATTAGTAAGGCCACACTTGGAATACTGTGTACAGTTCTGGTCACCCTATTATAGAAAGGATATTATTAAACTAGAAAGAGTGCAGAAAAGATTTACTAGGATGCTACTGGGACTTGATGGTTTGACTTACAGGGAGAGGTTGGATAGACTGAGACTTTTTTCCCTGGAGAGTAGGAGGTTTAGGGGTGATCTTATAGAAGTCTATAAAATAATGAAGGGCATAGATAAGGTAGATAGTCAAAATCTTTTCCCAAAGGTAGGGGAGTCTCCAACGAGGGGGCATAGATTTAAGGTGAGATACAAAAGGGTCCAGAGGGGCAATTTTTTCACTCAAAGGGTGGTGAGTGTCTGGAACGAGCTGCCAGAGGCAGTAGTAGAGGCGGGTAAAATTTTGTCTTTTAAAAAGCATTTGGACAGTTACATGGGTAAGATGGGTATGGAGGGATATGGGCCAAGTGCAGGCAACTGGGACTAGCTTAGTGGTATAAACTGGGCGACATGGACATGTTGGGCCGAAGGGCCTGTTTCCATGTTGTAAACTTCTATGATTCTATCTGCTCACCAACCTCCGGGCCAGCGGAGTGGTGGGAGTGATGTTGCAATATATTTTTTTGTTATGACATATTAAATTTACTCATTATCACTACCGCTGCCATGTCTTGGCCATTATTCAATCTCTTTTGTGAATTTGCCCTTTCCTATGCCTCATCATGAATGCCAAGACATGATGCCACCTATTGGGTGTGGGTGCAATGGGTGTATGCGTGGTTGAAGGGAGAAGCGGGGGTGAAGCGGAGGGGGTTGGTGGATCTTCCAGGCGGCCTGAGTATTTCAAGTCTTCAATTTTCACATCTCAATACGAGAACCTATTAGAGATTAGGGCATCCCTGGCATCACGGGAAGCAATGTGCGCGGCTGCTCTGGCGATGGGTTCTCCATCCTCATTTTCCTCCTCCTCAGATGTACTGTGGAATAGATCCATTGCGTTCCCCATCCAGATCTCCAAAATGTAGATAAATTTGTCTGAACACAAGAATCTTCAGTCTCAACAAAGAAATCTCAGTCTAAACACAAAGAACTCCCAGCCGAACAGTCGTCTGAGAGAACTGAGTGCCCAGCTAAATACTTCACCTTTTATTGAAATGCATCAATCACTGGTTTAAAGGGCCAAATGAGCTTCGGCTGCAACTCGCCTCCGTTTCAATGGCGTGTTTCAGAAGGCACAGGAGACACACTGAAACGTATAAAATTCTGACAGGGCTAGACAGACTGGATGCAGGGAGGATGTTTCCCCTGGCTGGGGGGTCTAGAACGAGGGGTCACAGTCTCTAGAAACGGGTTAGGACATTGAGGACCGAGATAAGGAGAAATTTCTTCACTCAAAGGGTGGTGAACCTTTTTTTCTTATTCGTTCATGGGATGTGGGCATCACTGGCGAGGCCGGCTTTTATTGCCCATCCCTAATTGACCTTGAGAAGGTGGTGGTGAGCCGCCTTCTTGAACCACTGCAGTCCGTGTGGTGACGGTTCTCCCACAGTGCTGTTAGGAAGGGAGTTGCAGGATTTTGCCTCATCATGAATGCCAAGACATGATGCCCCCCATTGGGTGCGGGTGGAATGGGTGTATGCGTGGTTGAAGGAACGGCGATATATTTCCAAGTCGGGATGGTGTGTGACTTGGAGGGGAACGTGCAGGTGGTGTTGTTCCCATGTGCCTGCTGCTCTCATCCTTCTAGGTGGTAGAGGTCACGGGTTTGGGAGGTGCTGTCGAAGAAGCCTTGGCGAGTTGCTGCAGTGCATCCTGTGGATGGTACACACTGCAGCCACTGTGCGCCAGTGGTGAAGGGAATGAACGTTTAGGGTGGTGGATGGGGTGCCAATCAAGTGGGCTGCTTTATCTTGGATGGTGTCGAGCTTCTTGAGTGTTGTTGGAGCTGTACTCATCCAAGCAAGCGGAGAGTATTCCATCACATTCCTGACTTGTGCCTTATAGATGGTGGAAAGGCTTTGGGGAGTCAGGAGGTGAGTCACTCGCCGCAGAATACCCAGCCTCTGACCTGCTCTCGTAGCCACAGTATTTATATGGCTGGTCCAGTTAAGTTTCTGGTCAATGGTGACCCCCAGGATGTTGATGGTGGGGGATTAGGCGATGGTAATGCCGTTGAATGTCAAGGGGAGGTGGTTAGACTCTCTCTTGTTGGAGATGGTCATTGCCTGGCACTTATCTGGCGCGAATGTTACTTGCCACTTATGAGCCCAAGCCTGGACGTTGTCCAGGTCTTGCTGCATGCGGGCTCGGACTGCTTCATTATTTGAGGGGTTGTGAATGGAACTGAACACTGTGCAATCATCAGCGAACATCCCCATTTCTGACCTTATGATGGAGGGAAGGTCATTGATGAAGCGGCTGAAGATGGTTGGGCCTAGGACACTGCCCTGAGGAACTCCTGCAGCAGAAGGCTGTGGAGACCAAGTCACTGAATATATTTAAGAAGGAGATAGATAGATTTCTGGACACAGAAGGCATCAAGGGGTATGGGGAGAGAGCGGGAATATGGTATTGAGATAGAGGATCAGCCATGATCATATTGAATGGCGGAGCAGGCTCGAAGGGCCGAATGACCTACTCCTGATTCAATTTTCTATGTTCAGGTGTAGTTAAATCCATTTCTGTTGAAGAATCCACAGAAGGTTAAGTACCTAAACTGTTTCAACTACCTGAATTGGCCCTTTAAATATTGGTCCACCGGCTTTAAGTTGGGACGGGACTTCCGGGTGTCTTGTGCACGCGCATCCTAACGTGCCTGGGTTAAACCTGGAAGTGGGCGCATTGGTGCTGGGATGCAGTTCCGCTCCAAAAAGCTGCTACTTTAACCTCCCAACCACCCCCAACCCACCCGTTTTTGTCGGTTAAAATTACCACCATAGTTTCCGTATCAGTTGCTAACCCTAACAAACCTTGTTTATTTGTATAGAGATATATAAACACAACTGCAAGAGCGACAGATTTAATGCTTAGCTTCTGAGCTCTGGACATGCTGTTGCTCCCTCAGTCATTGATTTAGAACAATCTCCCTGAGCTCAAGAATCCTGTCAGCTCTTCTACGAGTGCAGGGAAACTAATATTTTAAACTATTCTTTTTAGTTCCATTTTTTTTACATATAAATGTGCGCTTTTATTGTCGCGGAAGGGGGGAGTCATTGTTAATCACTTTTCAGAGTGGGCTGTTGGCAGGAGTCCTGCACTAACTGGCTGATCTCCATCCACCAACTGGGATTCAGTCAGTCTACTTCTCCTTCAATACACATTTTCTTTGTGGTATTCCTAAAATACCAAACTATTATGTTGCATTGTGTACTGCAGCAGTAGTAGTTGTAACAGTAGTAATAGTGGTGGTAGTAGTAGTGATAGTAGTAGTGGTACAGTAGTAGTCGTAGTGGTAGTGGAGGATGGAGGATGGGAAACTGGCCAGGAGAGCATTGGATTAGTTGAGTCTGGAGGTGACAAAGGCATAGAAGAGGGTTTCAGCAGCAGATGGGTTGAGGCAGGGGCGAAGGCTGGCGATATTAAAGGTGGAAGTAGGAGGTCTCTATGATGGGAGTGGATGTGGGGTCAGAAGCTCAGATCAGGATTAACTAGGACACCGAGGTTGCAAACAGTCTGGTTCATTCTGAGACAGTGGCCGAGAGGGGTTTGGAATTGGTGCCAAGGGTATGGAATTTGTGGCAGGGGGCTGAAGATAATGGCTTCGGTCTTCCCAATGTTTAACATGAAGAAATTGCAGCTCATCCAGGACTGAGCTGGACAATGGAGGAGAGGCGTTGGAGAGTCGAATGGTGTGATTGACCGTGTCAAAGGCTGCAGAGAGGTCGAGAAGGATGAGGAGTGATAGTGCACATTGGTCACAGTCATAGCGAACGCCATTTGTAACTTTGACTAGGGCCGTTTCAGTGCTGTTAATGTTATCTTTTTCCTTTTGCTCCTTATAGTTTATTACATAGTTCCCTTTCATTGAATGAACATGCACACACAGTCACAATGCACCCACTTTGCCACGTGCCTGGTTTAGCCCAACTTTCTTTACTTCATGACCGTGTGACTCCTCATGGTCATTCCATTATGACCTCACATTGCTCACGCCAAGCACAAAACAATAAAACTACACAAGGTACATGGGACCCTTGTCTTGTGATGCACCTGCAGCTGCTGCCTGTGATCTGAGAGCTCGCAGACACAAAGTAAATATATTAGAAGCACCTACGGACTGTTGTAAGTCTATATTTTGAAACAGATATACATTTGAAGCAATGGAGAGACTAGGCCCTTGATCTCTTATACATTCAATAAAAGATATGGGGTCCAGCCTTTCCATGGCTCACCACTGGAAACAAAACAACTAACATAGCAACAACTTGAATGGCGTTTTTCATGCCCTATAGAAGTTCATCCCATTATCTATACCATTCATCATTCACAGTGCAGTGTTCCAAACAAAACATTTCAGGGAAGCTGAACTGCACTGGAATTTTCAATGGTACAGGACTTCATACATATTCTAATCTGCAAACATGTGGCTAAACTGCTCTTCCATTACATTACAATTGGATTCCTTCCAAAACCATTAAACTAATACAGCTGTGCACTCAACTCTCCTGTCCATAGATAGGAAAACACTTTCATTCACCGTCATCGTGTCTGGCATTAGAAACACATAATGACATTAGCAAACATCCGTATCTATTAATGTTCGGAAAGTAATCATTTGTTTGAACACTCCATTTCAAATTTTAAACCATGTCCCATTACTCTTCGTAACACAAGTCTGGGGATATATGTGCACAAATCGCTGAAGGTGGCAGGGCAGGTTGAGAAAGTGGTTAAAAAAGCATATGGGATCCTGGGTTTTATAAATAGAGGCATAGAGTACAAAAGCATGGAAGTCATGATGAACCTTTATAAAACACTGGTTTGGCCACAACTGGAGTATTCTATAATATGTCAATAAATATGTCTATAAATATGTCAAGAGAAAAAGATTAGTGAAGACAAATGTAGGTCCCTTACAGTCAGAAATAGGGGAAATTATAATGGGGAACAAAGAAATGGCATAACAATTAAATACATACTTTAGTTAACGGGATTGGACAAAGTCAGCATGAGTTTATGAAAGGGAAATCATGCTTAACAAATCTACTGGAGTTTTTTTGAGGCGGTAACTAGTAGAATAGATAGGGGAGAACCAGTGGATGTGGTATACTTGGATTTTCAGAAGGCTTTTGATAAGGTCCCACACAAGAGGTTAGTGTGCAAAATTAAAGCACATGGAATTGGGGGGAATATACTGGCATGGATTGAGAATTGGTTGACAGAGAGGAAACAGAGAGTAGGAATAAACGGGTCTTTTTCATGGTGGCAGGCAGTGACTAGTGGGATACCGCAGGGATCAGTGCTTGGGAAACAGCTATTCACAACATATATCAATGATTTGGATGAGGGAACTGAATGTAACATTTCCAAGTTTGCAGACGACACAAAGCTGGGGTGGAATGTGAGCTGTGAGGAGGTTTACCAGACTGATTCCTGGGATGGCAGGACTGACGTATGAGGAGAGATTGGGTTGACTAGGCCTATATTCACTCGAGTTTAGAAGAATGAGAGGTGATCTCATCGAAACATGTAAAATTCTAACAGGACTAGACAGACTAGATGCAGGGAAGATGTTCCCGATGGATGGAGAATCCATAACCAGGGGTCACAGTCTCAGGATACGGGGTATGCCATTTAGAACCGAGATGAGGAGAAATTTCTTCACTCAGAGGGTGGTGAACCTGTGGAATTCTCTACCACAGAAGGTAGTGGAGGCCAAGTCATTAAATATATTCAAGAAGGAGATAGATAGATTTCTTAATGCTAAAGGGATCAAGGGATATGGGGAAAAAGCAGGAACAGGGTACTGAGTTAGACAATCAGCCATGATTATTTTGAATGGCGGAGCAGGCCCGAAGGGCCGAATAGCCTACTCTTGCTCCTATTTTCAATGACTGCACTTTAGGAAAGATGTGAAGGCCTTTGAGAGGGTGCAGAAGAGATTTACTAGAATGATTCCAGGGTTGAGGGGCTTTGGTTATGCTGGGGTTGTTCTCCTTGGAACAGAGACAGTTGCAAGGAGATTTGATAGAGGTACTCAAAATCATGAAGGGTCTAGGCAGAGTGGATAGAGGGAAACTGTTCCCATTGGTGGAAAGGTCAAGAACCAGAGGACATAAATTTAAGGTGATTGGCAAAAGAACCAAAGGTGACATGAGGAAAAACCTTTTTACACAACAAGTGGTTAGGATCTGGAATGCACAGCCCGAGGGGGTGGTGGAGGCAGATTCAATCATGGCCTTCAAAAGGGAACTGGATAAGAACTTGAAAATAAAAAATTTGCAGGGCTATGGGGATAGGGCGGGGGAGTGGGACTAGCTGGAATGCTCTTGCATAGAACTGGCGCAGACTCGAAGGGCCAAATGGCCTCCTTCCGTGCTGTAACCTTTCTATGATTCTATGAAGTGGTGTGATTAAAACAGATACAATTGCACAAATTCACAAGGCTATCAACAGAAGATGAAAGGACCACAGAAAATAACACTTATACGAGAGGAAAGGGCGAGTAGCTGAGGAATAAATAAAAAGAGCAGTTATTATCATTCAATATAATGTTATCTATTAAGCAGATAGTAAATGTGCAGCCAACTCTTCACATATCAGAATAGGGGCCGAACACATTCCACTCCTTCAAATATTCCCCACATCTAAAAACACAGTAAGGATGGGACTTCTCCAATGTCTCAGTGTAACTATGTGAGCCACACAGACCAGTAAGAGCATCTGTTTCAGTGCATCTGGTTTCGGGAGGCAGGAAAATAGATTGGCCATGGGTCCTGCTCCTGATTATGGTGACTCCAATTGGATGTGCAGGCGTGAATGTTAGGGGAGGCAGGATCGGCCCCTGTGATTAAGTAGCCCCACTGAAACATATCGACAAGGATCACAGATGAACAATGGCCACTTGGGCAATGTGCTAGAGGATGACCAGTGCCCATGGAACTGTACCTCAGAAAGTGGGTGAAAGTCTTTGGGAGAGGACCAGGGGGGTGGGGAGGGAGGGAGAGAACAAAAAATTAAAACTGGTATGAAATAAATAAAATCAAATGTTTGCAAAGGACAGGAAGGCAATCGGTAGGGAGAACTGTGCATTAGCATTATGGAAAATATAAGTGTGAATTTAGTGATGCTACACTCCCGGCAAGGAGCCTCACTCAAAGGGAGCATGGATTGGAGAGTTGGATGTGGAGGGCTGCAAGTCTGTCTGCCTGATTCCTGCTCCCACTCCACGAGGCTCCGCGTTGGGACAGCAGCCATGCCCAATTGCCCTGTGGAGAACACGTCTGCTGGGAATTTGCTCGGAGCTGCTCCCGCTAACTTTGTTTATATGTGTCTCCGATGCACGTCCGGCAAATTTACAGCGGTGGAGCAGGAGCAGGAGCAGCACCGAGCAAATTCCTGGCCATAGATAAGGAACTGTCTGCATTTCCCGCAGTCCGTGCCTCGCCTCACCACTGCTCTAGGCTCCACCCATCAGTGCCTTTTCCAGCTTATGCCCGGTCCTGTTCCTGTTCCAGCGGATGGAACTCTGCGTCTCGTCACTCCACCATTGTCTTTTCAGCTGCCTAGGCCCTAAACTCTGGAATTCCCTCCCTAAACCTCTTCACCTCTCTCTCCTCTGTTAAGATGCACATTAAAACCTACCTCTTTGACCAAGCTTTTGGTCACCTGTCCTAATTCTTTACATGGCTTGGTGTCAAATTTTGTTTGATAATCGCTCCTGTGAAGCGCCTTGGGACATTTTACTATGTTAAAGGCACTTTATAAATGCAAGTTGTTGTTGTCGTTGTCGTCGTCATCGTCAGGAATTCTCCCTATAGTTTTGTGAGGCGTGCAATTCCCTCATATAGCAGAATTCCATGTCCCGAAGCAGTAGCTGCATCAATAGGCGCTGGGATTGATACTAAGAGGGAAATGGAGAAGGGTACAAGTGCAATCGAGGGGAGGGAAGCAGAACGACGGATGAACTTTGGAGAGGAGAGAGTGCAAGTATGAACTGCTGGGGGCTGTGGGGATGGAGGAAGAAACGGGCCAGCTTGAACTGAGAAGGAGAGGCTAGAATGAGCTAAAGTGGGTAGAGAGTGCCCACTGTGAACTGGAAGTGAGGGAAGAAGAAGAGTGGTTTAGTCAACTGGGAGGAGGGGGGGGAGGCTCATCAGCTTCCTTGAGGTTGCATCAGCTTTTACTCCTTTGTTGGTGAGCTAGATTCCAGTTATGGGAATATGATCCATTAGTAGGGCAAGACAGAAGATAATTTAATACATTTCATCATTCATGTGTCCTGATGCAAATCACTAGATTGATATGTAGTCGAGCTGAAGTCAATATTATTACAGCTTTAGCACGCACTAAAGAAAAAATAAACAAACATGATTGCGGCTTCTTCCAATCACGGAATAATAGGGTTGCAACTCTGGTTGGACATATTCCTGGAGGTTTCATCACATGACCTCCTGCCTCCAACTGCCCCGCCCTCACACTCAGGCCATTGGTCACTCGAGTTGTCCATCCTCACCACTTTCCCAAGCCAATTGGAAAGAAAACAGGCTCTTAATTCCCAATTGGATGATTCTTGACTGTCAGTCAAACAACCTTTTTATACCGTTTCCAATATTTTTATAACTAGTAAATGTTCAAAGAAATTTTTTAAAAATCACATACAATATTTTTTATTGTCCCTATGATTTTTATCCATAGCAGTGTCCTGGTGATTAATCTTTAACCCCTGGAGACTCCCGGACAATCCTGGAGGGTTAGCAACCCTACCATATATAGTGGAATGATATATCTCTCTCTCGGCTAAATGAGCAACTCGAATGGACAGTATGAGAATCCACAGGTATACTCCAGCAGGGGAGACCTGCAGCCCATGGTCTCGTGTTGCCCTCGGCAATCTGGCCCTCGAAGCTCAGGCAGCTCAGCCCAAACTGCGTTTCAATTTCTTATTTACCAGTCTGTCTTGTTTGGATGGTGTGGGCCGGGAGGCTTGGAAAGGGGTGCTTTTAATATTGATGCCTCATTGGTGGCTAAATCCCAAATCAGAACACAAAGATCTGTTAATATCCATGACCTGAGACATCTGAAAATCAATGGGAACAGAGATCTAAACTTTATTCAAACTGACCTGCTATTCCAACTGCTAGGGCATTTTTATTTTTAATTATTGAATTTAAAATATAGGCGACAAGTTCCCCCAGCCCTCTAAGTATATGAAAAGTGCAACATGCATCCAGCTCTCCCAGATAATGAGCTTCCTTGGTTTTTCTCCAACAGCTCAGCGATCTATTTCTGATGGACGCACGAATACGAAACTTGTAATCTCCATCCACAATGGACAGACATGTCAACCCAGACAACGGAGCAATCTTCTGATTGTCATTCAGATTTCCGATATATGAAATCTTGCTCCCATTGTTATGAGCTCTGCTCTGCAGCTGTCCTCGAGGTGCTTGGCATTGCCACTTGATATTTATTCCTCACTATCAGCCTCTTTAATCTTGACAAGTGCAAAAAAAAACTTTATTATTGAAACCTCTTCAACTAGCAACAGAGTCAACGGCTCTCACACATTGAATGAAACAGTCTGAAAGGCATTTTGTCCAAATTAATGACAGAATTCTTTCTTATAATTGTAAAAGTCAGCACAGCTTGCTCGCTATGATTTAAGGGCTGTCTCTTTGTGTTTTTCAGCATTAAGCACCAGGGAAGGTAAGTGCAGTCAAAGCCAAGAAACATGCCAGAAATATTTTTGCATAATACAGGTCAATTTCCTATGGTGTGCCACACGGGGCTAGAAATTTGGCTGCGCAGCACCTGTTTTTCGGGTGCTGAATGGCAACTTAAGCCTCCAATATGGCGGGCAGGAAGCGTATGCTCAGTACGAGCCGGATCTGTGCCGCCCGCCATATTGGTAAAGGCCAAAAAATCATTCTCCAGTGCCCACGCCTGAAACAGGCATTAGGCCCTTCATATGTTCAAATAAGGGACCCAAAGCCTGTTTCAGGCCCCCACTGATTGGTTTGACCTGATGCAGCCGGCACCGGCTGCACTCCGAAGAGCCGGGTCAACATGCGGCAGGGGCACCAAACCGGCAGTAGCGGATTGGCTGCCCGTTATAAACCCACCCAACTATCCTTTCCGCTGACATCAATGGAGAGGGAAATCAGTGGGGTGCATAATGGGCAGCCAATCCGCTACTGTCCCATTTTGCAATCCTTCCGAAGCTGTGGCAAATGGAATTCAATGTAGGCAAATGTGAGGTCATCCACTTTCGATCAAAAAAGGATAGAACAGGGTACTTCCTAAATGGTAAAAAGTTAAAAACAGTGGATGTCCAAAGGGACCTAGGGGTTCAGGTACATAGATCATTGAAGTGTCATGAACAGGTGCAGAAAATAATCAGTAAGGCTAATGGAATGCTGGCCTTTATATCTAGAGGACTAGAGTACAAGGGGGCAGAAGTTATGCTGCAGCTGTACAAAACTCTGGTTAGACCACTCCTGGAGTACTGTGAGCAGTTCTGGGCACCGCACCTTCGGAAGGACATATTGGCCTTGGAGGGAGTGCAGCGTAGGTTTACTAGAATGATACCCGGACTTCAAGGGTTAAGTCACGAGGAGAGATTACACAAATTGGGGTTGTATTCTCTAGAGTTTCGAAGGTTAAAGGGTGATCTGATCGAAGTTTATAAGATATTAATGGCAACAGATAGGGTGGATAGAGAGAAACTATTTCCGCTGGTTGGGGATTTTAGGAGTAGGGGGCACAGTCTAAAAATTAGAGCCAGACCTTTTAGGAGTGAGATTAGAAAACACATCTACACACAAAGGGTGGTAGAAGTTTGGAACTCTCTTCCGCAAACGGCAATTGATACTAGCTCAATTGCTAAATTTAAATCTGAGATAGATAGCTTTTTGGCAATCAAAGGTATTAAGGGATATGGGCCAAAGGCAGGTATATGGAGTTAGATCACAGATCAGCCATGATCTTATCAAATGGCAGAGCAGGTACGAGGGGCTGAATGGCCTACTCCTGTTACTATATTCCTATGTTCCTATGAATCTTACCCCCATGCACTAAAGTCCACTGTCCAGGTGCAAAGTCCACAAAATGGATATCACATACAGAACCAGGCTGAAAGCTTGGTTCTATTCGTCACCCTGATTATTTTTGGCATTCTCCAGAGAGCCCATGACTGCTGAATGATGGGATAATTTAGCCCTGTTTAGCAGGTTGTAGAAAAACCCCATCCTTTAGTGTTGGGTTGTGTGGAATTACAGTCATGCAGACCACTGAATTGGATGAAATGACCCATTGCAAGTCTATAAATATGCAGCTGACAACAAACATGCTCTCCTCTCACCGTCAGCTGCATTCCGAAATATAAAAGCACCACCTCTCCTTGCTGTGAGCCGCTGCCAGATTGACTGGTTCTGTTTCTGCCTGTTGTCTGATGGCGAATGAAGCCAAAGTCCACCTTCTACAGTGCTGGAAAAAAAAGCATGGCTGCACTCCAGGTCCTCTCGAAGATGGCGACCAGTGGGATAACATATGATTTACTGGCACTTAAACTAGGCATCTATGGTTATGCCAGGAGCAGAAAGGCTGCTGCAGGTGCATCTTAACATTGTGAGATTGCTGATGAATAATCCATAACTAAACAGGTTAAAGGTTTCATCAAAACGGCAGCCAAAGCAATTTCACATGAATGTATTGATGCTTTTTACATTATGAATATTCATCTATTCGAAGAAGAGCAGGGGCGTTCTCCCCGGTGACCTTGCCGATATTTATCTCTCAGCCAACATTAATAAAATAATAAATAATAAAACAGATGATCTGGTCATTATCTCATTGCTGTTTGTGGGACCTTGCTGTGCGCAAATTGGCTGCTGTATTTCCTACATTACAACAGTGACTACACTTCAAAAGCACTTCACTGGCTGTAAAGCACTTAGGGACATCCTGAGGTCATGAAAGACGCTATTTAAAAATGCAAGTCTATAAATATGCAGCTGACAACACACATGTCCTCCTCCTGCCGACAGCTGCATTCCGAAATATAATAGCATCACCTTATATCACACAGCGCAATCTCTAAAATCTTTAAGATTATGAAAGGGTTTGATAGGATAGAGGTAGAGTAGATGTTTCCACTTGCGGGGAAGTCCAAAACTAGGGTCATAAATATAAGGTGGTCGCTAATAAATCCAATAAGGAATTCAGGAGAAACTTCTTTACTCAGAGAGTGATTAGAATGCGGAACATGCTACCACAAGGAATGATTGAGGCGATTAGCATAGATGCATGGAAGTTCGAGAAGTGCTTGAGGGAGAAAGGAATGGAAGGGTATGTTGATAGGGTAAGATGAAGTATGGTTGGAGGAGGCTCGTATGGAGCATAAACACCGGCATAGACCTGTTGGGCCGAATGGCCAGTTTCTGTGCTGTAAACTCCTACGTAATATGTAATCTCAACCCAGAAGAGTTTGTGTGGAGTGAGCATTGTGCACTCTGATTCCACTGCCTATGGAGCTCTTTCCCAGCCAGTGTTGTCAACTGGAACTGTGACTTTTACTTGCAGATGTTTAAATGTAGAGCTGTCACTTGCTAACCCAGGATTGCTGAAGTATAGATCTGGGTGATGGAAAATCTGTGACTTTCTGACTGGCACCACCTCAATGTGTTTATCGCCAAGTCCCTTTAGTGCCTGCAGCAACCATTAGAATGAAACTTGTGAGACATCTGACTGTGTTGTGTTGTTAGATCAACAAATACATGGCGACATCCTGTGAAGAATTTTCATACTGGCCTAGAAATGAGTTGCTGATCACAAACATGTAACATGTTCTTATGACTTTCCTGCGTCCACTACTGTAACAGAGGCATTAACCTGGAAGAGTTCGAACTGTTAAAATATCAGACAGAGAAAGGCCATCAAAATCCATTCAGAGAATAGCAATGTTTCCCGTTGGTGGCATTACAAAATGTCTTAAAAGTAAAAATCAGAACAAGTTAAAGAAACCAAGCTCAAAGTAGATATCAGTTTACAAAGGCATTTACAAGCCTGGTGCGAACTTTACTTCTCATGACAGCTGGACCATTTCTTCTTCATTTCCAAAACCGACTCCATCAGCATGCTTTACAAGGCAGTTTCTGTGGATATTGCTTGCTTTTCCAGTATTACCATGTATAATATATGGTGGGCATAGAAATTCCCAGCAATAAATTAGATCCCAGAGCAGTGATGACCTTAGGATTAATTCTCCACATGAATATTGTCACTTATCAGTGTCCCAGACTGCATGGGCAGCTGGTGTCAGCTGTGAATTGCACTGTGACACATAAACAGACTCAGGATTAAATAAACCCTTCAGAAAAATTAAAACACTATGATAAATAATAACTCATACCAGAGAGAAAGGGAGGGGTCTTTTAAAACTGCACTCTAATTTTGAGGCCAATGACAGTTATAAACCACTTGAGCCTAATTCTTACCGTTTATTATATCAATGGAACTCTTCAATTTGATTACAGTCTCATAAATCACTCCACACTGTCCTGTATTTTTCAGCTCCTGATAAAGTAATAATCAGGCTGTCAAAAACTACAAATACACTCGTAGTCTATGAAGATGAGCAAAAAAAAAGTAACATATCATTTCAGCCAGACAAAACCAATTTATTTGGGTTTTGCATGGAGAGTAGCTGTGCCCTAAAGGTGCAATATATACAGTTTCCTAAAAGAACCTGTAAAACTGTTCAAACACCAACAGGTGGATTGCTTGTTTCACTCAGCAGTTGCTCCAAGCAGCAGTGCATCATGGGTTAGAAGACCCTTTGCAGGGCGAACATTTATCATTGTAGCTATCACTTTTCTCTGGGTCTGAACTGGAAGAATCTGGGTCATCCATTCTTGTACAACTGTCTCCTCCAACAAGATTAAAAAAGATTAGGCATGACATGGCCTGGAGCTAGGGGTTTCTGGCAGTTACAGCTGCCCGTTTCTACGATGATGCATCTCCCTTTCACAGTTGTGTTTCTCGCTACTTCATTCTTCCCCATAATGACTTTCCACTACCTCACCCCAACTCCCCCCCCCATCCCACGTTGTAAATTTTCCATACATTGGGAGACGGTTTTGAATCGAAGACCGCAAAACTAATCATCTCATAATTGTCCCTGTGTTCAGAAATGCATATAGTCAAATTGACTAGTTTTTTTTTTAAGATAGCACTTTATAGACAATGTACCTCAGCCATTTCATATTATCGTACACATGATTATCTATCACTGCTGAACAGTGGTTTCCAAAGGATCAACAACTTGCATTTATATAGCTCCTTTAACATAGTAAAATGTCCAAAGGTGCTTCACAGCAGAGTAATCAGACAAAAATTGACACAGTCATATAAAGAGATATTAGGTCAGGTTTGGTCAAAGAGGTAGGTTTTAAAGAGCTTCTTAAAGGGGGAGAGCAAGGTGGAGTGGAGAAGAGGCTTAGGGAGGGAATTCCAGAGCATAAATCCTAGACAGTTGAAGGCAAGGCCGCCAATCAATCACATTTCCTACCTTATGACTTGTTTGAATTTAAATCATGAAAGTTTAAAGTAATCGAATATAATCTACATTAAATATGTGTTGGAAATTTTCAGGAATATTTACAGTACTCATCGTGATTATATTAATATTTAGACATTGACTTAATACTTCCCTGGGCACAGTAATGGTAGGGTTCCATCTTAAATATATTTTTATCATTGGAATATTTTCAGCATTTAGTTTTTTAACAAAATTTACTCCTCTTAAACCAAAGTCACTTAATTCAAATGATCTGTTAATTCAATCTTTTTAAGCACTAAATTCCCACTTTCCTATATTAATAACATTGCTCAATTTGAATTATTGGATAATTCAAACTTTTTTAGTGCAACAACACCTCTGAATTATCAGGAGTAGGCTATGTCACACCAAGTGATAGAAATTCGAGTGTCCAGTACATTTGAACTCACATCTTTTTGAATTTAAGAGGATATTTCTTCGAGATTTGAAGATTCTACAGTATAATGTTATTCTGTTAAAAGCCTGTGTCATGAATACAGTAAGAAATAAAGAATCTCCTTGAAATAACGGAGCATCATTTTGTATCAATTAACCGGAGACTTAAAGATGTAAAAAATAGCAGCATTATACAGAGATGAGCAAACTCCCGAGGGGAAACTTACTCTGTGCTAGATGAAGTACAATTATAAACGTGTCCTTTATGAAGAGGTTTATTATTTTAACACAGCTAGTGCACAGAGGAAGCATTCCTCCTAAGTGCTTTGGAAGTTCAAGTCAAGCAAGTTAAATTCAGAATTTCCTGTTTAGCAATGCTTGAGTCCCAACCAAACCTCGATTGCAGCGTGTAAACCATTAACAGGCAGACACCACACCACCACAAGACTAAAGACATCACCACTCACTACGACATAAGCAGGGCTTGGATACGAATGAAAACAGCATTTTATGCTTCTTTTTAACGACAGAATTTAGCTGAAATTCTCACCCTTCCTGCCCCAGCCCAACCCACAGTGTGGAGTGGTGAGACGGCTTTTTTGACTTGGCACCGACTCTGGCGATGCTTCCTGGGTCAGGTTCATCTGCATACTTTTGGGGAGGAGGTGCTGCTAGGGAAATTTATACCTGTGCATGTGAGCTTCTCACTGCGGTGGGGGAGAGGGGAGGAGGGGCGGGGGTTAGGATATGGCTGCAGGAATCTGCCGCCTGCGGTAGCTTAAAGGACCAGGTAGCACCGCTGAGGAACAGCAGGTTGCAGTGTCCGCTGTAGAGTAAATAAGAAAGCTACTGAGAAATGCTTATCAATGGACCCAGGGTGACCAATCTGACTGGATTTAAAGGCGTTTGGCTCACCCAGCAATGCTAGGTGTCTGTTCATGATGCCGTTCTTAGTGCCTAGTGCTGCTGAAGCAATAATACGAACATACGAGAAAGACGGGTGGGAAAAGACCAACTGGTCCAACAAGCCTGCCCACACTCACGATGCCTAGAGCAAGGCTTCTGTTGGGTGAGCGGGTTTGACAGTGATCCCAAGATGCACTAAATGTGATAGAAATGTCACTGTTCTCATAATGAAGCATATTTTCATAGGCGATAGGACACATTCTTGTAACCTCACAGCTCTTGATTTCCAGCATCACTCAATTTACTGAATGACTATTTTTGATAATGACACAAATTCCTAGCTGTCTGCAATCTCCACATTACGTAAACCAACTGCCATAAGATGCACAGGAGGACTGCAGGTAGGCACAGTCTCTTTTTTTTCTACTTCTCTTCCTTTGGGATGTGCACGAACTTCTATTTATCATTTCGCCATGGAGGCCGCATGGAGACCAAAACGCCCTATGTAGTGAATCACAGATCCGTTGGGTGTTCAGAGCAATGAAAAAGAGTCACCCCAGCCCACCCCTCCCCCCCCAACATGATTAAAGAATGCTTCAAAAAGATTAATTGAAAGTAATTCACTCTGAAGCTAACATTTATTTCTACACACTAAAACTTGGACAGCTTAGCTAGTTTGTGAGACAATAGTTTGTTCAAATTTATCCCCCTCTTCTCCCTCCCCCTTCCAAGTGATTAAGGGTCATTTCTGATCTCGATTCTGCCAACTGGCAAAGATTTCACTTCCCACCCAGTTAATACAAATGCCGTCCAAATACCATACCTCTCCCTTCATCCTTTCTAAAATTAACAGTGATAAGAAATGACAAGTCTGTTCACTAGACATGGGCCTCCTTTCATGTCACAGCCAAAACATTCACACTTCAGCGTGACTTCATTTCTTGAAAATGAAGAGCGACAGATGGAGGGTAACAAGCAAAATATGATAACAAAAAATTGGACAGGGACTATGCTAAGCTGTGACCCAGAAACTAGATAGGACTTGTAACAGTGGACTTGGACATGAGACATCACAGCAACACAATGGCAGTTTGTTTGGTACACTTAATATTAAGTCAATCAATTCAGTCTGCAATTAAATGTGCAGCTCATCAGACTGCATCAGATATTCTTGGCATAAGTGTTGAAAAACTGGTACATCTGCTGCCTGTTTGAGAGAGTCAGGTCCTTGTCAAAAACAATCCAGCTTAGCTGTAATAATATGGAAAAAAATGCAAGTGAAAGAATACCACAGCAGACCAGCATCATTTGATTAAAGTTTCAAACAGATCTGGTGTTACACGTCAAGAAATGTTTGCCTCCAATGCTCTCCTGGTAAAGGATCCATATTCTGAAACGTTAGAGTCATAGTCAAAGGGAATTGGGCCTTAATTTTAAAATTCAGTTATGATTAAATAGCATCAACTTGCATTTATCTCCTGCTTTTAACATAAAGAGAAGTCTCAAGGTGCCTCACAAATCGGTGTAAGGAAACAGACGCCAAGACAGGAAGGGAGAAATTAGGATGGGTGACTTAGGTCAAAGAAATGGGTTAAGAAGATTTTTTTCAAAGAACATAAAAATGTAAGAATTAGAAAAGGCCCTCAACTCATTCAGCTCAGCCGGCATCCAGCAATCAGCCATCACCCATCACCTATTTCTAGACTCAATCTATTTTTCATATTTTCCTCTCCTTCCTGAATTGGAATCTATCCAATACCCATCTGAATCCTTCAACTGAGTTAGAATTTACTGTATTAGAGCACTGTCTATTCTATGAAACAATGGGCTCGATTTTACTGTCGGGTTTCCTGTGGGTTTCCAGCAGGCAGGCCCCGAAAATCCCGATATCCAGTCACGTGACGGGATCCCGCCACGATCCCGCCCACTTCCGGGTTCCCCGATGACGTGCGGGGGTGCGTGCGTGGCCCCCGCTGGTGGGAATCCCGCAGGCAATTAAAGCCAGCGGGATGCCACTTGAGGTTATTTATTTCGCTTGTTCAGGTCATTAACTGACCTGATTAAGGGACTGTGTGTGATTTTGGAGAAACATGGGACTGTTTCACACACTGGGGGAAACAGTCCTAGTTGAACTGGACGTGTTGCAGCTGTCAGCCTGTGGCAGCTGCAAAGGTCCATTTGACAGGTGGCGGGGGGGGGGCGGGGAGAGACCCTCACCCATTGCAGGAGGCCGCTCTGTCACTTGGGACAAAGTGTGGCCTCCACCACCCCCCTCCGGACGGTCAAAGTCACCAACCTGCACACTCACCCCGGGGTCCGGAGACATGTGCCTACCTTGCGGACCCCCTCAGATGTACATATTGCGGATGGGGGCCGCCGTAGCTGCAGTCATGACCCCCTCGGAGGGCGAACAGCATCACCAGCCTCGCCATCCACGCCGTCCACCTCTGACACGTGGAGCTCCACAACAGAGTGCTGTGACACATCCACCTGTACAGCAGGAGGGAGGGCTACCACAGAGAGAGACGCGTCGCAGAGGGCACTACCCTCGCCACAGGGTCCACAGACCGAGGCGCAGCTCCCCGGACCTCTCCGAGCAGCAGTGCATATGGAGGCGCAGATTCACTCGACATGTCGTCGTGGAGATCTGCAGGCTCTTTCATGCCGAGCTGCTCCTGGCTGGCCCCAGCACCATCTGCTTACCTGTCGCTGCCAAAGTCACCACTGCCCTCCACAACTTCTCCTCCGCATCCTTCCAGGGTGCAGCCGGGTACACTGCCTATGTCTCTCAGTCGTCTGCACGGAAGAGCCCTGCAAATACACCTGCACCTACTCTGCAGTAACACAATGGGTGGCATCAGTGGTGGGTCCTCATAGTGATACCCAGGAGCGGGCATTATTGGACACAACAGACGGGATTCGCGGAGACATGGCAGTGATGGTGCCAATATAATGTGTGCTGTTTGTTGCTCTGAAATTCAATATAGGTAACACCCATGGCAAACCCTCAGACACCCTTGTGCATCCCCTTCATGCTCACGACATGTTTGCCGTACGCTGCCTACTGCACATATGCGATGCATGCCCTGTGGCTGCAGCACAGGTGGTGGCAGGTTGAGTGAGGCTGGCCGTGAGAGAGATGCACGAGAGGGTGAGTATGGGATAGAGCCATGAGATTGTATGAGGATTGGGTTGCGTGTTAGTGGCGGGTGAGTACTGGCGAGGTGAGTAGGTGCAGGTAAGATGAGGATGGGGTTTGAGTGGGTATGAGGGGTGATGTGACAGAGTAGTGTTGGCGGTGCCGAAGGAGATGTGGGGTGGGGGCAGTGTTGTGGCAGTCGGAGTGTAGGGGAAAGACTACGTGTTCTCACTGTGGCTGACCTACTGAGGTCATTGGAGCGCCTCCTGCACTGTATGCAGGTGGGCAATATGTTGGTGGTGCAGGTGACCCCCTCTGCCACCTCGAGCCAGGCCTTCTTGGTGGCAGAGGCAGGCCGCTTCCTCCCGCCCGCCGGGTGGAAGATCTCTGTCCTCCCCCTCCTCCTCACCCCATCTGATGATACCTGGGGTGAGGCATCATTAAACTGGGAGCAGCCTTCCCCCTGGGCTGCTCCATGCTGTAATTTGTTCCATTGGTTGCAGCATCTGTCAGTGGAGGACTGCCCCTTTAACTAGAGAGCCTCCAGCTGACAGATCGTACTGCGCATGCGCAGCCCGCCCGACGCGCAGACCAGCAGCGCGGACCCCGGAGGAGCAGGTAATTGATTCCAATTAGTGCATTACCTGCTACGATCGCGCGGGCAACCCACTAATTTCACCGGGCGCGGAGGCCACGCACCCGAAACCCAACCCGCCGGAAACCGGCAGGCCTGCTAAAATCAGGCCCAATGTCTCTAGCCACAAAACTTTTTTCTTTTAAGTTTAACTTATTGTTGCTTGTTATTAATCATACTATCAGGTGTTCCCATCATTCATGGTTTTTCACAAAACACCTTTTTATATCCACTTTACGTATTTTCTTCATTCTTTTAAAAACTTGAATTGAATCACGACCTTTACGCCCAACTCCCCCCAACATTTGATTCAGTGGGTAGATTCACTGAGCGGAATAGCATCGAGTTTTTGGTGATGAATGGTTCCAGGTTCAATCCCGGGTCTGTGCTGAGTCAGCCAGTCTCATCTGGCATGATAATAAGGGATCAAAAATCTCCTTCAGCATATCAGGGTGACGTAGTGAAAATGAGTTAGGTTTCCTAAGAACATAAGAAACAGGAGCAGGTGTAGGCCATACGGCCCCTCAAGCCTGCTCTGCCACTCAATAAGATCATGGCTGATCTTCGACCTCAACTCCACTTTCCCACCTGATCCCCATATCCCGTGATTCCCTTAGAGTCCAAAAATCTATCGATCTCAGTCTTGAATATACTCAACGACCAAGCATCCACAGCTCTCTGGGGTAGAGAATTCCAAAGATTCACCACTCTCTGAGTGAAGAAATTTCTCCTTATCTCAGTCCCAAATCACCAACCCCTTATCCTGAGACTATGCCCCCTAGTTCTAGACTCTCCAGCCAAGGGAAACAGCCTCTCAGCATCTACCCTGTCAAGCCACCTAAGAATTTTATACGTTTCAATGGGATCGCCTCTCATTCTTCTAAACTCCAGAGAATATAAGCCCATTCTACACAATCTCTCCTCATAGGACAACCCTCTCATTCCAGGAATCAATTCCTGTCACTGATCACTATTGAATGATCTCTGCTGCAAGTGCATGTGCGTGATCGTTTTCATGGTTGAATGGCCTCCTGATATCCATTATCCAGGGCTACACACGTGAAAAGGGCAATGTACTGAAGGACCAGTGTCACCTGTGGAACTGTATCCAACATCAGTCGCCACCCTCAGAGGAGGTGGCGCACTGGGATAAGGTCAGATTTTAAAAAGGTCTATTTTTCAATGTGACTCGGTTTAAGCTTCTTCAGCCTCCTCTAACATTTCAATGACCCGGAATCATTTTTGTGATTTCTGAATCCTGTCAACTCCCACTTGATCTTTATGGAATAACACTGCCCACAGCTGTAAACAGTGCTCCAGATGTGTTCTTACTGATGTATTTCGATATGACACTATCATATCTTGGATTTACAGGATATGGATTTATTTACATGCCCACAATTTTATTTCCCTTGACAACTGCTGCCCAATCCAATGAGAATTTTCAGCATTTGGTAAACTATTATTCTAAATCTGGTTCCTGACTCACCTTATTGAGCACTACATCCTTTATTTTCCAATCATAGTTACTATTCATAGTACCAGCATGACCTTACATTTTTCAATATCAAGCATCATTTATGATTCATGTACACAGTTGCTAAATCACAACACATCTCTTTAAATGTTCTATCTTTTCTCTCAGCATCCTGCCCCCCACACAGCTTGGTGTCATCTGCAAAACCAGACTTTCTGCTTTTAATATCTTCTTCAAGATTATTTTTAAGTATTAGTTGGGCTCTCGTTACATTGCTCAAGGACAAAACAGAATGTGTGTCTGTCTTCCTGTAAATGTCTCTCTGCTTTTTTCTCACTCTGATTCTTTCTGTGTCTTTGTTGGTCCCTCACTCTCTCGCTCTGCACGGTTCTCACATTATCTGTAGCTACTAATTCTTTTTCTCATTCTTTCTCTCTGACTCTTTTTCAAAGTCTTTCCTTCCTTCTGTCTCCTTCCTCTTCTCAATGTCTCCCATTCTCTCTTTGGTCCCAAATGTGTTTCTTTACTCATATACTCAATTTCTAGCTCTCTCACTTTCTTTCAAAGCCCAGGGTGCTCGGCAAGATGCGAACTAACTCTTAGCAGGGCAGAAGTGGCCACCACGATCAGAAAGGGAGAAGCTGGCCAGGAGAAGTAACAGCACATGCAAGTGAGGTGTAAAGTTGGGTGGGGGAGGAGCTGAAGCTGGAAGAGATGGCTTCCAGGCTGGGACTGACAGGAAACAGAAAAGGTAGAATCTGGGAGCAGCACATGGAAGGGGGTTCAGGGGGGCGGGACGACTGAGAATAATCTGGGAATAGATCCGAGAGCACTTGGGATGAGGTCATTATGGTCTGCCACTTGAGAGCAATTGGATGGACTGGACCCTGAAGGTGCTTATGCAATGGGAACTGAGGACTGAAGCACTCAGGGGAAGTTGGCCCAATGGTGCTAGGATGTGGGGAACTGCTCTTGGAGCACTGTTGAGTCAATGGAGTCTGGGAGCATAGGGGGGCTGGGAGCATAGATGCAGCAGAGAATAGGAATCTAATGTCTGGAAGCACTGGACAGGATAATGGGGTCTGGAATGATTGGGGGCCTAGGAGAACTTGGTGGAAAAAGAGTTAAGTACATTGATGAGATCTGGGGTCTGAAAGGATTGAAGAGAAAGTATCTGGGAGCATTTAGAGGTGAGATGGGTTCTGGGCTCTGGGAATACTTTGCAGATGGGGTCTGGGAGCACTAAGGGAGGAGATGAAATCTGTAAACATTCACAGGGAGCAGGTTCTGGGAGCAACCTGCAAGGGCTTGGGAGTAGGTAGCAGGTAGAGCATATGTCCTGGTGCAAGTCTTGGAGCTGAGTACAGGCCATAGCTTGGAGGTGGCCAGACCAAGGAACACAACACAAAACCAGTCAGCAACAAAGTACAGGCACTGGTCAACAGTATAATGTGGATTTAACCTCTGTGGAATTTAATTTAATTTAACAGCAATATCTTAATATAGAATCATAGAATCGTTACGGCACTGAAGGAGGTCATTCGGCCCATCAAGCCCATGTTGGATGTTTGTAAAAGCAATCCAGTTAGTCCCATTACCCCGCTCTTTCCCTGTAGCCCTGCAAATGTTTTCCCTTCAATTCCTTTTTGAAAGCCACGATTGAATCTGCTTCTACCACCCTTTCAGGCAGTGCATTCTGGATCATAACTCCACTTTTGAACAAGGGTGTAACATTTGCTATTCTCCAACCCTCTGGCACCACCCCCATATCTAAGGAGGATTGGAAGATTATGGCCAGCACTTCTGCAATTTCCACACTTACTTCCTTCAGCAATCTAGGGTGTATCCCATCCGGACCACGTGACTTATCAAATTTAAGATATATAAATGTCCCAAAAGTCCTGTATGTTGAATAGTTAAAAATCCCCAAATGCAGCAAGCTCATTGTCATCTTCCACCAATTCTGCTACATCCTGAGTAAACGTTAATAAATTTGTTCCACATGATCGGCATTTTGCAAACCCAGTTGGGCTCGGTGCTTTTACTTTGTTAAATGTGATTGAATTTCTAGACGTCAAGCAAGCAAAGAGGCCGACCGTTCCCAGGTTCATGTTTCTGACTAAAAATCGAGAACACCGGTTATTTGTCAATCTTTTGCGACTGTCTCTGCAATTAGTGAATTATTAAAATGTTAGCCACACAGTCACTTACTTCACCCTAATGTGTGTAAGGATCAGTCCATCTGACCCATTTCCTCCATCTTCTCCCCACAAGTGCTCGTCCCTCATTGTGACCCACAACCACCGGCAATGTTTCTGTTTCATTCCTGGATTTCACTGACACCTTAATTTGTCCCAACACTGTAATGGTGCAATGCTGAATTTTTCTTGCCAAAAGTTTTAAGGAATAATATTTAGTTGCAGTTTACAAAAGAATAACGATTTGCTCGCGAGCTTTGAATTTGATAATGAAGATTTTCCACTCATTCATTCTCATAAAATCATACTGCACAGAAGGCGGCCATTCGGCCCATCGTGGCTGTCCTGGCTCTTTGAAAAGAGTTATCCAATTAGCCCCACTCCCTTGCTTTTTCCTCATAGTCCTGCAAATGTTTCCTCACCGGCTCCTCCACACCAGTTTGCTCAGCTTCCCACTGACTGGCTTCTAAACATTGACATATCTTCCCTCTCTATGCATTATTTATGGGGTGTTTTGTACATTTCTTACTTAGGTGTCCTATTTCTTTACACTGATGACATTTTGAGTCCTTGTAAAAATACAAGGCCATCACGTGGTTATTCTTCTCATTCAGCCTGTATTTTGTTCACTTGTCGGTCCCTGTTTGAATTCTATCAAGTCTTTATCAGCAGATTCCATGCTCATGGCAATTTTTCCTTCTTTTTTTGAGGTCAAATTAGCTTCAGTCAGAAGCTTTTATTGAATGGAATTTGAACTAAGGCTGCAAATTAATTCATGTCTCAGCACTTTATCTGGAAATGACCTGAATATCTGAAAGTTTTCTTAACTTTGTGAAAAACTGGTGGTGTCTTCTCCCTCGTCCTGCTTCGTCTAAGGGAATTTAAGACATTTAGTGGTGTCAACTGGCTTTAGGCTGAGGTGATTGTTCAACCATCAACCAATTAAACAGGCTATATCTGACACTATCAGGTTTATTTCACTGCAGGTTTAAGGTAGAGATATAGAATTACATAGAAATTAAAACACAGAAATAGGCCATTCAGCCCAACCTGTCCATGTTGGTGTTTATCCTTCACACAAGAGCTGTCGTCCCAATCCCATGTGCCCACTCTGTTTTCATATTCCTTTATTCCCCTTTCCTTCAATCACCTGTCTAACTTATTCCTAAATGTTGACATGGTCTCTGCTTCAATCACCAACACTGGTAGTGCATTCCACACCCTCGCAACCCTCTGTGTGATAACGTTTCCCCTGCTTTCTGTCCTAAATCTTTTACATTTAATCTTATATCTACGTTCCCTCATTCTAGACACGTCAATCACTGGGAACAGTGTGTTTCTATCTATTCTGTCTCATCCTTTCATAATTTTGCATCACCCCGTAATCTCCTCTGTTCTTAAAAACAAACCAATTTGTATCTGTGTTTTCTCATTCCAGGCAGCATTCCAGTGAATCTGTGCTATACAGTCAGTAAGATAGAAATATTTCTAAACTATTTTCAATCTCATTCACTTCAACATATTTTCCCATTCTCTCAGTAATTCACTCAAATATAGCTAATTTTTATAATCTCCTATTCTGTTTTCTCGTTGCCATTTTCCTTCTGTATTTTCAATTCAGTTGATGTTTGAAAAACTCTCCTCGTTGCCACTGATTCATTTTTGCTGTTTTATTTCAGAAAACCAGCACAGTTTATCACACCAGGAGTACATAACAACTGTCTGCTCCCATGCTAGCAACACACAATGAATTTGTATATAGCTTCCAGCTACAGAAACTACCAAGGGATACTTGCAAAAGGCATAATAATATTGGTTCCCCAACAATGATTGCCCAGAGGTGAGTTTCTGGTGTTAATAAGATGACATGAAAGGTAGACGAGAGGGATAAAATCAGAAAGTAAGTCAGGCCACTGAACTATCAATATCAGAAAAATGTTAGGCCTGATTTTCTAAACCAGCATGTGACAGAGATTGAAAACTAAAGATAGGGCTACACTTATTTTTTCAGAGTCATCAAAACTGGTCACATTTTTTGAACCAAAATGAATGATTGTAACTCCTCACAAACGATACCTGCCAGGTTTGCAGCTACCTCCTGATGACAGAGCAACATAAGCAAAGTCTGTGAACAGGTTACCTGTCACTCTCGCAGTCAGGGTTAGTGCTTGGAGAACTTCAGCAGATGGGAAGAAATAATTGATCAGTTTGTTCAAAAGGAAATTTTATTTTAAAAAATCCCCCAACTCTGCAGTGAACAACAACAAAAAAGCACTGCCTTAGTTCCTTCACAAGTTCAACAAAATATAATTGAAGAACATAAAACACTCAGTGAAGCAGATGATTAATCACCTTGCCTGAAACAGTTTCATGGACAGCTGATTCTCACTGGATAAAGCAACAGTATCAACCCAGGTTTGTCCAAACTTTTATTTTCATGGGCCACATAGGCATGTACCATGGAGACTTGGGGGGAGGGGGTGAGTGGCAACATATAACAACAACAAAAACTTGTATTTATAAAACGTCTCAAGGCCCTTCACAGGAGCATTATCAGACGATATGACACCGAACCACATAAAGAGATATTAGGACAGGTGGTTAAAAGCTTTGTCAAAGAGGTAAGTTTTAAGGGGCCTCTTAAAGGAGGAGAGAGAGAGTTTGTTAGGCGGAGCGGTTTAGGGAGGGAATTCCAGAGCTTCGGGCCTAGACAGCTGAAGGCACGACCATCAATGGTGGGGCAATAGAAATCGGGGATGCACAAGTGTTCTCTTAATTTCCATATCTCAAGTTGCTGATACTTACAGATTTTAATGTTCTGATTTTGGATAGAGCAATAATGCTAACTGTTGCCCTTTCCAAACCTCCAGATCTACAACGTAGAAGACATAAGTTGTATGCAGAACTGAATTTCTTGAGGTTCGAGGGCTGGTTTGCCAGGCGAAGCCTTGGTGGCTTGCATGTCCAGCTAATGCAAAGCAGCAATCAATAAAGCTAAAAGAATGTTGAATTATATAGCTATAACAGTGGAATACAAGTCAGAAGAAGTTGTGATCAAATTATACAGAGATCTGGTCAGACTACAACCTTAAATTCTGTGTTCAGTTCTGGTCACCGAGACACAAGAGAGACACTCTAGTGCTGGAAGTGGTGCAACGAAGAGCCATAAGGCTGATTCTCTAGCCATAGAATTTTGAGTTGTGAGGAAAGTTTGGAGAAACTTGGCCTTTTCATCTTGAAAGGACGCATTTGAGAGGTAATCTTATAGTGGTATACAAGATAGTAAAGGCTATGGAAAAGGAAAATTACTTCAAATTAACTTGTAAGTGTAGGACAAAAGCCCACAGGTTCAAACTAGTAAAAGGCAAAATTAGGAATTATATCAGGAAATTCTTTTTCACACAAAGAGTGTTCAATAAATGGATATAGTTTTTGAGGCGAAAACCCTGGAATCATTTAAGATCAAATGGGACACTACAATGGGGGTCTTTAGGGTAATTCTAGATGGATGAACTAAAATGGGCTGACTGGCCTTCCTCGTCCCTAATAGCTTGTAATGTTGTGACTTCCTGATACTGCAACATTGTAAACCATAACTAGCTGAACATTTATGTTGTGTTTTTCTTTCCTACTTTTGTAACATATTAAACATAGATAAACAACTATTTCTCACCTGAGCAAGCTATGGGGGAATGGTACAACCAATTTAAAGGGAAGAAACCCAACACAGTTGGCATCACAGAGCAACACTGAAACAGCAGACATAAAGCTGCTGGAAAGCACATCAGCCCAGCTTTTTTACTGAAGGAAAATCACCCGCTGACAAGCAATTCCCATGGGAAATAAAAGCAGGGCAAAAATTAAGCAAAGAAAAAAGGTAGGAGCGAGAAGGTAAGTAGCAATCACTTTTATAGGGAAGCCACACCATAGATTATCTGGGGCCAGTTGTGGTAAGGTAATTTAACGCAATATAAGGCACCACAGTGAGCAACAAATGGATTCCAAATTCAGCGAGCCTTAATAAATCAGCTAAGGCTGACATATTATAAAAGAAATGATGTCCCTGCATCTCCTCCATTTAAAGATCATGCTGCCTGCTTCAGTTATGCAGAAAGTATGTTTGTGACATCAAGTAACAATGATGGCTGGAAATTGAGTGTTCTTATGAGATTGGGGTTAAGGCCCACATTCAAAGGAGAGCAAAGGGAGTATTATTCTGCAGCTGGATGCAGTATGCCTGACGTAGGAATACTTGAGCAAGCAGCAGGTAATAACAGACACAGCTTACAAGCTTAGAAACTGAAATCCAGTATTTGCATTCATATTATTTAATTAGCAATAACAGCTGTGATCCAACCCACAATTAAATGAATGGAAATTCGGCATGATTATGCAGAAGTTAATGTGCAGGATCAGGTCCAATGACAAAGCAGTTTCATCTTAGTCTCATGCCCAGCTCAGATACACTGGGAATAGGGAATGCTGAAAGCATGGACAATGACTTATTTGACTTTGGGTGAGATAGGGACACAGGTGGGCTGAATGTCTAACAGGCTGTCAGCCAGCACAAGTCAGGGAGTTGAGGGTAGTGGAGGGAATGTAAAGCTGGGTGTTGTCCATATAAATATGGAACTTGACTCTATGTTTATGTTAAATGTTGCAGGGAGGCAGTATTAAGATGAAAAATTGGAGAGAGCTAAGGATGGAATCCCAAGGCCCATGGAGATGGGAGGAAAAGCTGTTGCAGGAAGTGTGCTGGCAAAAGGAGGCTGAGGCAGAACAGATAGCCTCAGTTTTAGAAGTGAAAAAATCCATGAGGTCCTCACACTTGGCATGGGAGGTGAAAGTGAAAGGGGCAGGTGAAAGAGGTTGAAGGGGCAGGTTTTTTTTAAATTTGTTCATGGGATATGGGTGTCGCTGGTGAGGCCAGCATTTATTGCCCATCCCTAATTGCCCTTGAGAAGGTGGTGGTGAGCCGCCTTCTTGAACCGCTGCAGTCCGTGTGGTGAAGGTTCTCCCACAGTGCTGTTAGGAAGGGAGTTCCAGGATTTTGACTCAGCGACGATGAAGGAACGGCAATATATTTCCAAGTCAGGATGGTGTGTGACTTGGAGGGGAACATGCAGGTGGTGCTGTTCCCATGTACCTGCTGCTCTTGTCCTTCTAGGTGGTAGAGGTCGCGGGTTTGGGAGGTGCTGTCAAAGAAGCCTTGGCGAGTTGCTGCAGTGCATCCTGTGGATGGTACAAGTGAGCGAGGTCGAAGGGGCAGGCGAGCGAGGTCGAAGGGGCAGGCGAGCGAGGTCGAAGGGGCAGGCGAGCGAGGTCGAAGGGGCAGGCGAGCGAGGTCGAAGGGGCAGGCGAGCGAGGTCGAAGGGGCAGGCGAGCGAGGTCGAAGGGGCAGGCGAGCGAGGTCGAAGGGGCAGGCGAGCGAGGTCGAAGGGGCAGGCGAGCGAGGTCGAAGGGGCAGGCGAGCGAGGTCGAAGGGGCAGGTGAGCGAGGTTGAAGAAGGCGATTTGTGGTGGAGGAAAAGGTTATTTTTGTCCCCCAGGATGATCCTGGAGTATTATGACAATTTGGCCACGGTGGTGGAGAGGGAATATTTCTTGATGTGACCAAGCAATCCAGGAAAGCTCCATACCATGTGCACTGATGTTTGTGTGCCTTTAATTGGAGATTTTGTACTCAGGAAATAATGGGAGATCTGGAGGGGACAAATGCATAGAAGACAGAGCAAGGCGGCTGTATAGCTGATGGAGTACAGAATGGTACAGAAGGTGGAGAGCCAGAGGAATGGGAGATGCGATCTAGAGAAGAAACTCTGGCAGGGAGCGGGGTGGGGGGGGTAACTTTTTCTAGGGAAAAGCATGGCGATAAGTAGTTGAAGGTGGGCAAGGAGAATGGTGAGGAAGATGAGGAAGTGTTGGTCATCATGAACATGGAAATGATAAGGACAAGGGAATGATCATGGATGTGAATGGGGAGCTAATATGCAGGTGAGATTGATACTGAGTGAAAGCAGGAGTGCGGTAAAGTTGGAGAAGCGGGGTAGGGAAAATTTAATTGCAAGTCATCAAGGGTGAGGAGTGGCAAAGTGCAAAGGTCAAGAGAGTCCTTAGTGTGGTGGTAGACTATGAGGACTTGTGAAGGAGAGCGAGAGGAATAGTAAAGAGTAAGATGCGCAAAAGAGGAGAATGTGCCTGAGTAGTTATGAGACGCTGAGGCGGGACATGCAGATGAGAGCCACAATACCGCCATGGCAGTTTGGTGCGGCATGTATATCTGGGTGGGGCAGTTTTGCTGAGGGAGGTGGGGGTAATGTGATCATCAGTGAGTCTTCTTGTTGATTCATTCGTGGATAGGTCTTGTCTTGTTCACAAGGGAGCAGACATTTTGCATGGTGATAGAAATTGGATGGATAGCAGAAGCCTTAGAGGGTAGCGAGGAAAATGGAAGGAAGAACAGGGAGGAGGAGGAGGAGAAGTAGTGCATGAGAAGGTTCAGGCTCTCTGAGGCATGCCACTAAGTATCCATAGTCTCCCACTCCAACTCCCATGTCTGCAGTAAGCCACAGTTCACAAAGGTAGAAGGGCTACACTGAGAAAATGTAACTAATTAAAACAAACGGTGGAGTGAAACCAAGAGAGATGCTGGGAACACTTTCTAAATGTAACTGTATGGATAGTTTCCTATTTCCATCATAATGTTATATTGCTATGAAGTCCCAAACCTCATTATAACTGATAGAAGAAAGGTGCACTAACTAGTTTAACATTAGATTGGTGCAGAATTGGAAAGGGATGTACATTATGAGAAAAGAACATGACAGGGAGAGTTAGTTTTAAATATTACGGATATTACATGGAGGAAGCACAACTGGAATTAATATAACACTTCAGCAGAGCCAGGCTGTTAACTAAAGGTTATCGAGAGTTAATGCCTTTTCTCTTCTGTAAATCTGTCCCAATAAGGTGAGGTCAAGCACTGCAGAATTTCAATAGAAGTTGCCATGGAAACAATTAAATCACTCAAGAGTTTGGATCTTTAACAGAATAACAAACCTGAATAATTATAAACAGTGTGTGATGGTGAGTTAGGGAAACACAGAGAAGATGATGGTGAAACTTTGTAGAATATACAGGAAGCAAATAGGAATACAGAATGCATTGCAAATGAAAACATTTTAGCATGTTATCCATTCCAGTTATCTGTCGAGTTATGCAGAGTAATAACTCTGCTCATCTAAAATGGGACAAGTCGGCGGGAGGAAGAAATAATTTTTTTAAATTAAATTTGCCACACATTGAAATGCATCAACTGTCTGTAGTTCCACATTCCGCCTTTTTAAATATTAACTGGCCTACGAAGAAACAAATTTATTAAGAAAATGTGCTGACTTTATAAAATTAAAAGTCATTTACAGGAAGCAGATTTTAAAAAATTAAGAATTTACAAAGTGCCCTTCATGTCCTCAGAATGTCCCAACGCGTTTCACAGCTAATAAGTTACTTTTAAAGTGTATTCACTGTTATTATGCAGACAAACAGCAGCCAATTTTTGTATAGCAAGCTCCCACAAGCAGCAATGAGATACATGACCAGTTGATTTCTTTTGGTGGTGTTGGTTGAGGGATGCATATTGGTCAGAACACCAGGAAAATTCCTTGCTCTTCTTCGAAATAGTGCCATGGGATCTTTTACATCCACCTGGGCAAGCAATTGATTTAACATTTCACCTGGAAGACGGCACCTCTGACAACACAGCACTCCCTCAGTACTGCACTGGCGTGTTAGCCTACATTAAGTGCTCAACCCAATTTATTTACTGAAAACATTTAATTTTAAATTTGCTTTGATAAATAAAAGGTAATTTAGAATGAATAATTGAAAAAATAAGGAATTTCATCAACTAATGCATTGTTTTACCTGACATTGGAGGTTCATATTTGTGCAATGAAAATGCAATGATAACTTCTGGAGTTTTAGATCGATTCTTGTTAAATTTTGCAATGTTTAATAACTATTTCAAACTACTTCAGTGCAGTACTGAGGGAGTGCTGCAACATCAGAGGTGCCGTCTTTTGGATATAAAAGATCCCATGCCACTATTTAGCAGAAGAGTAGGGGAGTTCTCCCCGGTGTCCTGGCCAATATTTATCCCTCAACCAACATCACTAAAAAAAAACAGATTATCTGGTCATTGCTCTTTGTGGGAGCTTGCTGTGCGCAAATTGGCTGCCGTATTTCCTGCATTACAACAGTGACTGCACTTGAAAAGTACTTCATTGGCTGTAAAGTGATTTGGGACATCCTGAGGCCGTGAAAGGCGCTATATAAATCCAAGTTCTTTTATTCTTGCTTCTTATTGGAACAAAGAGACCAATTGCAAACTGTTTTCTGAAATTTTTGCAGCCAGCTTGAAACATTATATTGTCTTATAACCAATTCGGCCTGTGTTTAATATTTAACGTTTGTTCATGTATCCCAAAAACATGAGAGAAACTATTTAAAAAGAATGATGTGGAGATGCCGGTGATGGACTGGAAGGAGGAAGCCTCCGAAAGCTTGTAGATTTCAAATAAAAATTGTTGGACTATAACTTGGTGTTGTAAAATTGTTTACAATTATTTAAAAAGAAGCACATAGGATTCCAAGACTAGTGTTCAGGGATATTTCTTTAAACAAGATCTTTTAGGACTTGCCAAAGTTTTATCAATGTGCTCCAGCAGTACTAAAGAACTGTATTTATAGCACAGAAAGAGCCCATTCGGCCCATCGTGTCTGTGCCGGCTCTTTGCTGGAGTAATCCAAAATTAATCCCATTGTCCTGCTCTCTCCCAATAGCCCTGTATCTTCCTCGGCTTCAAATATTGATCCACTCTTCCCTTAAAATGGTCTCTGTTCAAATAATCCCTCTAGGCAAAGCTAGCATACATAAAGAAGCGTCTCCTGCAAGCATCTCCTAGCCTCTCTCCTCACTCGCTTAGTGAGGGTTTTAAATTGATGAACTCCTCGTCACTGACTCTCCAGAAATAGTCCTTCTGTATTCACCTCAACACAACCTATTTTTAAAATTTCTTTTAAATCTCGCCTGCAGAAGAACATAAGAAATAGGAGCAGGAGTAGGCCATACCGCCCCTCGAGCCTGCTCCGCCATTCAATCAGATCATGGTTGATCTTCGACCTTAACTCCAATTTCCCGCCCGATCCCCATATCCCTTGATTCCCCTCGAGTCCAAAAATCTATCGATCTCAATATATTCAAGGCTGAGATAGATAGATTTTTAAAACAGAATTTTTAAAAACAAATACTGCAGATGCCTCTCTCCCTACCCACCCACCCCCCGCCATCCCTCTCCCAGTGGCTCACCAGAGTTCGATTGCCAGTCCCTTCATGGCCTCGCCCCTCCCTATCTCTGTAACCTCCTCCTGGCCTAGAACCCTCCAAGATCTCTGCGCTCCTTTAATTCTGGCCTCTTGCGCATCCCCGATTTCCAACACTCCACCATTGACTACCGTGCCTTCAGCTGTCTAGGCCTTAAGCTCTGGAAATCCCTCCCTAAACCTTTAAGTCACTCCTTAAATCCTACCTCTTTGACCAAGCTTTTGGTCACTTGCCCTAATATCTCTTTATGTGGCTTGGTGTCAATTGTTGTCTGATTACGGTCTCGTGAATGCGTTGGGATGTTTTGCTATGTTAAAGTTGCTATAAATGCAAATTGTTGTTATTGTGCTGAGTTAGCTGATCTCAGCTGGTGATGGCAATAGGTACAATATAAGTGACATCAGTTGCCTTGGATTTAAGAGAGAAGAATCAGACAGTTCCTATTTGCTCATCAGTGATACCTGCTGAAACAGGCTCTTATGAGGACATTGGGTGAGGACAGGATTAAGCTGCGATGCTCTTCATAGATGAATAGCAATCTTTAGTTAAAAAAACTGAATAGGGAAGAGGTGTTTCTTCTGAATCATTTAACTGTCATTTTCTGCCACCTCACCCAAGTGACCATTCTTTACGTGTAAGGCTAGACAGTTAAAATGAGAGTTGAATGATTCAGAAGAAGTATTCATCCCCTGTGCTTTCTAACGATATTAAATATCTCTAATGCTTGTCACTTTAATCTCCTAATTTATTTCCATGTGTTGAAAAATTACATTGCAGACCATTCAGATCAGTGTTTTCATAGCAGACACTCCCAGTCACTGCAATGGAATGTCAAGATTACAATTGTCTCTGTACGATCGTGCTTCAACTTAATATTTCATTAGTCACCCAAGATTACATTTGCTGCTCATCCGTACCATAATGAGTGGTTAAATCAAATAGTCTGGTGTTTCACGTTGAAGCCAATAGCAATGAAAATAACAGGTAGCCAAACTGAGACGTCAGTTTAACACACACCTGGGCAGCATGTTTCGACCCACTAGAGTCCAGAAGCCATACCTTTTCTATACGTTGTACGTGCAAAGGTCCATCTCAAGGGCTTGCAATAATCGGCTTACTGGACTTAATATAATTTCACACAATGTTACTGAATTCTCTTCAAAATGGTGGATGCTACCACGCAGCCTAGAGATTTATAGACTAAACTCACTAAAATAAATTACAAACAAACTTTAGGTGCTTTACCTGAATGCATGAAGCATTTATAACAAGATAGATGAATTAATGGTATAAATAGAGTTGAATGGGTTTGATCTAGTAGCCATTTCTGAGACATTGGGCTATAAATTGGGTCACGTAGCGTCTGTTTTGTAGGCGCTAGGCAGCCTCCCAAGGACCCAAAAGACCCAAAATGGCATCTGGAATGCACGCGCACACTTCTAGCGTGACGTGCGCCGAACGCCATCTTGGTAAATGCGTTTGCACACGCGCAGATAACATCAGCAGCATGTAAAGTAGAGAGAATGTGCAGTAGATCAGTGTGCAAAGCTGATTTAAAAGGATAGATGCGATTTTGGAACTCAACGCTCCAGCCAACGTCTTAACCTTGCACAGCTGAACAGGTCGTAAACAGCATGGAGGACCCCCCACCAGTGCTATTTAAAGGGATCATGCAGGAATTACAGGTTAGTTGCTGGATTATTGCTTCTGGCTGCTGATGCATTTGTACCTGTTTTTGGAGGTCTCCTATACTTGAATACTAGGACTAGGGGACAAAGCCTAAAAATTAGAGCCAGGATTTGCAGGAGTGAAGTTAAGAAATGCTTCTACATGCAAAGGGTGGTAGAAGTTTGGAACGCTCTTCTGCAAACAGCAGTTGATGCTCACTCAATTGTTAATTTTAAATCTGAGATTGATAAATTTTTGTTAACCAAAGGTATTAAGGGATATGGGGCTAAGGCAGGCTTATGGAGTTATGTCATAGATCAACCATGATCTTATTGAATGGCGGGACAGGCTCGAGGGGCTAAATGGCCTACTCCTGTACCTATCTTCCTATGTTCCTATAATAAAGTTTCAATACTCCACATGAAGTGGGCTGGCTACTGACAGGCAACAGCAAGAGCACTGGCAGAGTGGCAGGGGTGGGACAGGAATTCTGTCATCCTGAGAGAGGACAGCAGGTTCATGTTCCATGGAGACACTGCCACTTGCTGCCTCCTGTTAAGCGCCACCTTCTCCTGCAAGAAAGCGGGACGTGTGTCGGTGAATGTCCATGGTGATATGCCTGTCACGGTTGAATAGCTGCCAGTGTGTGTGACCTGTGAGTTGTGGGTGTGCGGCTTGTAACTGTGGTAACATGTGAGGGTGAGAGGAAGCATCTGATTGGAAGAGTTGAGTACTGATTGAAAGAGTTTGTTGGTATGTGGGTGATGGGGGTGTACTGTGTGCAGCAGTAGATGCGGCTAGTGGTGCAGTTGGTAGGAGACGCCACTTGACAGTTGACCTTACTCACTTTGACGACTCACGTCAAAGCATTGAACTTCTTCCTGCACTACATCCATGTTCGTGGTGCTAGGTGCCTGGCATTGACTTCGTCCCCTACTGCCTCCCACTGCCTCAGCAGCATATGTCTGGAGGGCCTATTGCCCCCCTGCGGATATAGGGTGCCCCTCCTTCTGTCCACCTCTTGCACCAAGGCCTCTTGTCCATCAGCATAGAACCTTGGTGCAAGCTCTCTCGCAGGCCTGGTACAAACTCAGATCGGCAAATTGGTGAGGTCTTGCTGCAGATTGGAAGATGTGGGATTTAGTCGTGCACAAACTTTATTCAATGATTTAACATAACTCAACAGTATGAAAACACAGGAACGGGACCTGCATCTGTGTTTTACTTGTGCGATGTCTGATCTCCCTTCAGACTCCGTGCGGACCCGTATCTTATATTTTGCAAATAAGAGGTGTCGGCTGCCTTTACGTACCTTATTCCAAAGTACTTGGCTTTTCGAAAAGAGAGACAAAATGGAAAAGGAGGGGAGGGGTAGCCCTAATAATAAAGGATGACACAAGGACAGTTGTGAGAAAGGATCTTGCCTTGGAAGATCAGGAAGTAGAATCAGGATAGGTGGAGATAAGAAATAACATGGGGCAGAAAACACTGGTGGGATTAGTTGATAGGCCCCCTAACAGTAGTTATACTGTTGGACAGAGTCTTAATCAAGAAATAAGTGGAGGTTGTAACAAAGATAATGCAATAATCGTGGGGGACTTTAATCTTCATATAGACTGGGCAAGTCAAATTGGCAAAAGTAGTTTGGAGGGTGAGTTCATGTAATGCATTCGAGGCAGCTTCTGGGAACAATACATCATGGAACCAACCAGGGAACAGGCTATTTTAGATCTTGTCTTGTAAAATCACAGGGTTAATTAGTAATCTCATAGTAAGGGATCCTCTGGGGAAGAGTGATCATAATATGTTAAAATTTCACATTGAGTTCAAGAGTGATGTACTTAAGTCTGAAACTAGAGTCTTAAACTTAAACAAAGTCAATTACGTAGGTATGAGGAGTGAGTTGGCCAAGGTTGATTGGGAAATTAGATTAAAAGATATGATGGTAGACATGTAATGACGAACATTTAAATAAATATTTCATAATTCTCAACGAATGTACATTCCATTGAGAAATGAAAACCTCCACAGGAAAAGTGATCCATCCATGGCTAACTAAAGAAGTTAAGGCTAGTATTAGGTTAAAAGAAGAGGCTTATAATGTTGCCAAGAAGACTAGCAAGTCTGAGGATTGGGACAGTTTTAGAAACCAGCAAAGGATGACCAAAAAATTGACAAAAGAGGGAGAAAATAGAATATAGAAGCAAACTAGCAAGAAATATGAAAAAAAATTGTAGGGGCTTCTGAAAGTATGTAAAAAGGAAGAGAGTAGCGAAAGTAAATATGGGTCTCTTAGAGGCTGAGACATGAGAAATTATAATGGGGAATAAGGAAATGGCAGAGACGTTAAACAAATATTTTGTATCTATCTGCACAGTAGAAGAAACAAAAAACATACCAGAAATAGTGGGGAACCAAGGGTCTAATGAGAGTGAGGAACTTAAAGTAATTAATATTAGTAAAGAAAAAGTACTGGAGAAATTAATGGGACTAAAAGCTAACAATTCCCCTGGACCTGAAGGCCGACATCCTAGGGTTCTAAAAGAGGTGGCTGCAGAAATATTGAATGCATTGGTTGTGATCTTCCAAAATTCCCTAGATTCTAGAATGGTCCCAGTGGATTGGAAGGTAGCAAATGTAACACCGCTATTCAAGAAAGGAGGGAGAGAGAAAACAAGGAACTACAGGCCAGTTAGCCTGACATCAGTCATCAGGAAAATGCTGGAATCCATTATTATGGACGTGGTAACAGGGCACTTAGAAAATCATAATATGATTAGGCAAAGTCAACATGGTTATATGAAAGGGAAATCATGTTTAACAAATCTATTAGAGTTTTTTCAGGATGTAAATTAGCAGGGTAGATAAAGAGGAAACAGTGGATGTAGTACATTTGGATTTTCAAAAGGCATTCGATAAGGTGCCACATAAAAGGTTGTTACATAACATAAGGGCACATGGGGTTGGGGGTAATATATTAGCATGGATAGAGGATTGGTTAACGGACAGAAAACAGAGAGTAGGAATAAAGGGGTCATTTTCAGGTTGGCAGACTGTTACTAGTGGGGTACCGCAAGGATCAGTGCTTGGGCCTCAGCTATTTACAATCTATATTAATGACTTAGATGAAGGGACCGAGTGTAATGTATCCAAGTTTGCTGATGATACAAAGCTAGGTGGGAAAGTAAGGACACAAAGAGTCTGCAAATAGATATAGACAGATTAAGTGAGTGGGCAAGAAGGAGGCAGATGGAGGAAATGTGAGGTTATATTCACTTTGATAGGAAGAATAGGAAAACAGAATATTTTTTTAAATGGTGAGAAACTATTAAATGTTGGTGTTCAGAGGGATTTGGGTGTCTTTGTACATGAAACACAGAAAGTTAACATGCAGGTACAGCAAGAAATTAGGAAGGCAAATGGTATGTTGGCCTTTATTACAAGAGTAAGGAAGTCTTGCTGCATCTGTACAGCGCTTTGGTGAGATCACACCTGGAGTACTATGTACAGTTTTGGTCTCCTTATCAAAGGAAGGATACACTTGCCTCAGAGGCAATGCAACGATGGTTCACCATATTGATTCCTAGGATGAGAGGGTTATCCTATGAGGAGAGGCTGAGGAGAATGGGCCCATGCTCTCTGGAGTTAAGAAGAATGAGAAGTGATCTCATTGAAACATATAAGATTCTGAGAGGGCTTGATAGGGTAGATGCTGAGAGGTTATTTCCCCTCGCTGGAGAGTCTAGACCTAGGGGGCATAGTCTCAGGATAAGCGGTTGGCCTTTTAGGACTGATTAGAGGAGAAATTTCTTCCCTCAGAGGGTTGTGAATCTTTGGAATTCTCTACCCCAGAGGGATGTGGATGTTCAGTGATTGAATATATTCAAGACTGAGGTCAATAGATTTTTGAACTCTAAGGGAACCAAGGGATATGGGGATCGGGTGGGAAATTGGAGTTGAGGTCGAAGATCAGCCATGATCTTATTGAATGGTGGGATACGGCCCACTCCTGCTCCCATTTCTTATGTTCTTAAACAGCAATAGAAGCCTAACAAATGGTAAATGTCAAAAATCTCAAGAGTACAATATCTGATTACTAAATAAACACAATGATAATGTCTGGAATGGGTCAGTTGCCCTCAGTAAGAATGGCTTTTGCTTCAATTCAAGTATCTCTGGCAATTTGATAAATAAAATTCTTTATATTTACTGCAAATCCAGTCCAACTCTACTCCAGCCTGAACCTTAAAACTCGGTGACAAATTCACAATCTGTTCTAATCGACAACATTCAAAAGCACCCCTCTGGTATCTCAAAACTCCGAATCTTAACTACTAATCTTAACCTCCCAAAATACATAACTTAGGGCAACAGAACATTTAACAGATAAAAAGACTTTGCACATCTACGTCAAACATACAAATTATCAGAATGAAACAAACTAGATGAAGAATTTTAACTCCATTTGCCCGGTAGAAACTGGGCCGAAAAGAAGTTAAAATCAAGGAGCAAATTTTAACAGGGATCCGGCAAGAAAAGGAGGTTGGGGGGTGGGGGGGGGGGGCGGTATTTCCGGACAGGAAGCCCAAAAGTATGGGTTTCCCAGATGTCCTTACGATTTTGACGTAAGGTCGTCTTTCAATTTTTTTCAGTAGGTTTCCCGCCCTTCAGCCAGCCTGCTTGATAGGTTGGCTGTCTGTCAGATGGGAGAGCAGCCATGGAGCATGTTGCGGGGTTGGGGGGGGCGGCCTCAGTCATGGGGAGAGGTCATCGGGGGGAGTCATCGGGGGGGGGGGGGGCAGCGGTTGGTCATCAGGTGCTTAGTCATGGGGAGTCTGGGATCATGGGGGGGGGGGGGGAATCAGCGATCGTGGGGGGGGTCGGAGATCGTGGGGTGGGTTCGGAAGATCGTGGGAAGAGTTCGGGAGATCGTGGGAAGAGGTCGGGAGATCGTGGGAAGAGGTCGGGAGATCGTGGGGAGGGTCCAAGATCATGGGGGTGCGTCGGAGATCGTTGCGGGGGGGTGGGAGTCGTCGACCCATCGCGTGCGTGGGATTGTGGCAGATAAGCTTGTTGGGTCTGGAGGAAACATTCCTACTCCTCCAGCTCCAGGCCCACAAGCAGCACAGTAAAGGCACTTACCTGTTGATCTGGGCCTTCTCACTTCCTCTCACGTGACGTGGAATCGAAGGCCCAGGAATCCGGGCCCCCAGGGGTTAAAAATAACAAAATCTATTAAAATGGAGGCCCACAGCCTCCTTAAAAGATTTTACTGACCAACCCACCTCCTGAGAGCGGGTTGGTCGCCCGCCCCTCGACCCGCCTCTGTTAAAACTGGAAGTGGGCAGGTTGGAAGTGAGTTGGGGTCGGGTTTTACTTTTTTTTTACAATGTTTACCTTCCCGCCCACCCCCAACCCACCCATTCATGGGGTTAGAATTTACCTCCAATTGTCTCTTTTTCCCACTCCTATACTGCCCCACGCGATTGTAACGCTGGGAGATTGAGGCATCTCCCCGAGTCACGAATCATTAATATAAGCTAATCAGGGTCCTATCACTCAGATAAGACCCCAAGGCATTTTTAACGGCCTATGACCACCGTGGCAGCCCTGACCAGTGAAACTTGCCAGACAAGGTAAGTCAGGAATGATCCTCCAGGCCCCACGAGGGAAGTCTGTGCTTCTGTCGTCCCAGGCTCCCTTCCCTTCCCACTTACGGAACGCTGCCAAATTCACCCCCCACCCACCGTGCCATCCCGCCTCCCCAGACTTATCCGAATACCAGCAGGCTGCCTCTGAACTGCCCGATTTTCACCCGCTGGTAGCCAGCCAACTGCTTCTTTACACCCATTTCAGGCGGGCACCGGCCTTTAAAATCGGTCGGGTCTCCCACTGAGTCCCCCGAGCGGGAGGTTCTGCAACTCCCCCTTAGCTTTCTGGGAGGGAGTTAAAATCCCCACTTAGGTCCTTTTTGATTAAAAGGCACAATGCTGCTAATTAAATCAACAAACCATCCGATCTAAGATCAAAGACATCATTTGAATGTTAAATTCAGGAGACAACCTATTCAGATTTTGTCACACCACCAATTACCTTAATGAAGGCAGAGAAATGCAAGAACACATCGCAATTTTCTCCTTAGTTACTGCACAAGCAAGAAGCTGTCAGAGGTTCTTACATTTCACACAGATTGCCACACCACATTGTAGTCTTACTGTAGAAAGTTAGAGAGTAATCAACCTATACTGAGGGTCATCAACTACAAGTAGATGAAAAGTGCCTATTACACAGAATTATATAGAAATTACAGCAGAGAAACAAGCCATTCGGCCCAACAGGTCTATGCTCCACACACGCCTCCTCCCACCCTATTTCATCTCACCCTACCAGGATATCCTTCAATTCCTTCCTCCCTCATGTACTTATCTAGCTTCCCCTCAAATGCATCAATACTAGTCGCCTCAACTATTCCATGTGGTAGCGAGCTGCACATTCTAACCACTCTCTGGGTAAAGAAATTATTAGGTTCAAAAAGTTCTTTAAATCACAATTGGCAGCAAAGATCAATGTGTTATTGCACTATTGTGAATTCCATGGTGAAAGATTGATTTCACCAGCTCCGTCTTCATGCTCACAACATAAGGAGCTGTCTAAAGGTGAATCTTCGGGACTGAAGGGTAAATTCACTAACTCTGTGCTCCTAGCAGAGAGTCATGTTTGAAAGGAACCAGAGCCCAATCTCTGAGCTGTGCTTCCTTCAAATGTGACTCCAGTGAGAGCACAGGATCAGTGAACTTACCTACAGACATCATGGTAATATCAATCAGTTCCTCAAGCTTTCATTTGGAAGTCATGTACAAAACTTGTTGTAGTAAGGAATATGTCACATAGAGAAGGTGATTCCTCTGCTAATGAGAAACCCATAAATAATGTGCATCGTTTTCCATACCATAATGTGTCAGGACCATTATAGTGAGAAGCTATGGTTTACATACATGGTTAGAACACACATTACAACAACTATTTGCATTTATATTGCATGTTTAAGGTAGAAAAATGTCCCAAAGTGCTTCACAGAGGCATCAAAAACTGGATACCAAGTCGAAGAAGGAGGTATTACAAGGGGTGGCCAAAATGCTTGGTCAAAGAGGTGGGTTTGAAGGAGGGTCTTGAAGTAGAAGAAGGAGGTGGAAAGTTGGAGGAATTTAGGAAGTGGATTCTAGGGTGTGAGGATGAGGCAGCTGAAGGCACGGGCACCAATGACAGGGGGGAAGGGAGAGGGAAAATCCCAAGAAGCCAAAGTGAGAGGAGTTTGACAGACTTGTTTAAATTCAGTGTTTTACAATAGTCCACATTTTGATGAGGTAATTTACATAATGACAATAAGGACATTTAAATATCATTAAGAAAAAGTCCCTGTCTGCAGTTCTGTTGATTACAGAAATCCAGAGTTACTCTCTGTAATTCTCTCTTTCGTGATGCTCTTGGTGTTTCACTAGATTGATTTGCACTGCAGCAAAATCCAAGTAAGTAACCAGAACTTCGTTGTTAATGAAAAATCATGGTCCAACCTGAGATATCAGCCTTTGTTTTATCTGTGACTGAACAAAGTCCACAACAACAAGATCAAGAAAACAAATATGGGCCCCAAAAATCCACAATGAGGTGCATCTCAGTGTACATTTAATTGCTCTTTAACCATAAGCTTGACATCACCAAACCACAGTGTCTTGTACTCGCTCTTACTCTTTCTTTGAACCTGTTAGTTTTTTTGCAGGGTGCAATGTGTGTAGTTATTAACAGGGGAGGCTAGGGTTGCCAATTCTGGTTGGACATATCCCTGGAGGTTTCATCACATGACCTCCTGCCTCCAACTGCCCCACCTCCCACATGCTCACCATTGGCCGCCCGACATGTCCATTCTCATGGTGCACAGCCTTCCTACACCAATTGGAAAGTGAATAGGCTCTTCATTATCCAATTGGAAGATTCTTGACTGTCAGTCAAACAGCACTTCTGCCCCCCCCCGTCCAATATTTTTATAACTATTTTTTTGAAAACGCAATTTTTTATTGTCCCCATGACTTTTCTCCTGGGTTGCTCGCAGCAGTGACCTGGAGACTAGTCTTTAATTCCTGGAGACTCCAGGGCAATCCTGGGGAAGGCCTATCAGAGCCTAGCCTTAAGAAAGTGTGATTCTTTCTGAAGTTGGTGTATTTGATTCTTTTTCAAACCTGTGATTGATCACTTCAAGTCTGCATCTGGTTCTTGGTTCTGTGATTGAGAGTAACTAAGGATGAAGAGTGGGGAAACTTAGCACCTCCACTCTTCCTGTTACCAACCCCAGCGACAAAACTGCAAATCTCCTCCCAGTGAATCACTTTAGAACTGTACCTTTTATTTACTAGAGGTCATGTTCTTTAAGTACGTACTGTAGAGCGAGAGAGAGAATAAAATAATTGCAAATCACTGCAGCTCCATATTCATGGGTTAGTTATTAATTGAGCGGATGGAAATGTAAAAAAAAAGTAGTGTATATGTGAAGCCTTCTATGTGAATTTCCATTCGGGATAATGGTTTATTATCTCAACCAGTTGGGAGGAAAGCTCACTGATTTGAAATAAACATTTCCCTATCAGCAGAGGAATCTTTAGGGATTCCACAGTGGTCCAGGATCCCTTGGGTGTGCTGGGTTTCTGTTGAAATCCTGTAGAAGGCAATTGATTAGTTTGAATTGAGCCATGAGGAGAAGCCACTTCAAGACATGAAATTGTAATTCAGCAGGAGGTAAATGTGGTGTAATCAGCTGTTAAAATTATATTAATAGAGGGACAGATATTTGGACTGTCAGACATAAAGATAGTCTAGACAGTTTTCTAACGGAACTGTGTACATTTATTGTAGATCTATATGTTTGAATAATCTGATCCACTAACAGGAATCTGAAACAGTAATAGTCAAACAACAACAGCCTGCATTTATATAGCACATTTAATATGGTAATCTGCAGGCTGTACTGTCAGATTACTTTCCCGACATCCAGTCTTGGATGAGTCACAGCTTCCTCCAGCTCACATCGGGAAGACCGATGTTGTCGTCTTCGGCCCCTGCTACAGACTCCGCTCCCTTGCCACTGATTCCATCCCCCTCTGTAGTCACTTGTCTGTAGACACAACCAGATTACCCTGTCCGATCACGAGCTTAATTTCAGGTCCCGCATCCTTTCCACAACAAACGAATACTTACCTCTAACTCTGCCTCTACCTCAGCCTCTTCGCTGCTCAACCCATCATACATGCCTTTGCCACCGCCATACATGACTCCTCCAATGCTGTCCTCGCTGGCCTCCCTTCTCCCCATCCATCATAAACTCCAGCGTGTGCAAACCTCTGCTACACATATCCTGTTCTACACTAAGGGGATATTTTTAACCCCCCAGGATGGGTGGGGAGGGAGAGAAGTGGGAGGGGAGGTTAAAGATAAAAAAAATGGCAAACCCGAGCCCAACCTACCTCCAACGCTCCCACTTCCGGTTTTAATGGAGGCGGGTCGGGGGTCAGGCGACTAACCTGCTCTCCAGAGGCGGGTCCTGAATGTAAATATTTTTAATGAGGCTGCATGCATTCAATTTTAGCTGTGTTCCAGATTTAACACTAGCCAATTGGGTTTCCCAGGCCCAGGGAAACCCAGCAGCTGAAGGGGAGGCGAGAACGGCTGGATGGAACAGAATTAGTGCCTTTCCTGCACTGCTTGTGGGTCAAGAGAGGCAGGAGTGCTTCCTCCCGGACCACCAAGTTTACCTAATTATAAATTAGAATCTTAATCTAGCAACAGAAGAGGTTAAGGTGCCATCTTTATGACTAAAGATGGTCAACACTTGCAGAATAATAGGATTGTTGCTATGTATGCATCACAATGTTTTCTGAAAACATTCTCGCTTGGACCCCCGCCCAATGTCTAACCCACGATCTCCGACTCCCCACCACCCCGATGTCCGACCCACGGTCTCCGACTCCCCACCACCCCGATGTCTGACCCACGGTCTCTCCCTCCCTCCCTCCACTCCACTCCACTGCCCAGCTATGGCTTGGTGCTGCAGGCCTAACTGCCCAACTGCCGGCCTCTCAATCTGACTGCGGCTGGGAAACAGATTCAAAAAATTTATATCAATCCTGCTGTTAAATTTGGCAGGACCTCTGGAAAACCCGGATTTCCCGGTTTCCCAGCCGTTACACATCCCCCTCGCATCCCTGTAAATATCGGGGCCTAAGTCTCACTCGCCCGTCGCTCACATTAAACTACATTGGCACTGTCCTGCAGCACATTCAATTTAAAATCTTCATTCTCATCCCTCATTGGCCTCACCCTACTATATTTCTGAACTATCCTCCAGCCAAATATTACGCCCCCCCCCAACCCCACCTCAAACGCTGCACAGCTCTGATCCTTTCCTTTATGTATGCTGGGAATACATGGAGGCTGGGAAAGCATGTAGTAGGGGGGACTTTAACTGGGAGCAGGTTTCAAAGGGGCGGGGGCTGGGGATAGCATCAAACCTCACCGTCCCACCTAATTTAAAACCTGGGCTATTTTAACTCTTGGACTTCATTTACTTCCCGCCGGCCAGCTGCCCACTTGAAACCAGTGTCAAGAGAAATGGGGGTGGGGGTTTGGCAGGTTCTCGCAGGTGGGAATGGGGGGAGCCCAGGGCATCAAATGCTCAGACTTTCCTTTTGGGATCCGTATCTTCACCGACAGGTTTTACTGAGCGGGGCAACCATTGGGGTCCTAATGACATCATAGGACCCCAATTTGCACGTATTAACGAGACTCCCACCTCAGTCAGGCAGGTGCCTCGGCCACCTAAAAAAAAGGGTCCCGTTAAAGCGGCAGCTGACGGGAATGAAGCAGGAACAGATCGGCAAGAGCTCAGAGGCGATTCTAACTGCCCCATTCCCGCTGGGCAGGGTGGGTTAAAATCGCCTCCTTTTGTTAAGTTCGCTAAACGTCTAATTCTTTTGTTTACGGCCCCAAATTCCAGGAATTTCTCTGGGACTGTGATCATTTTCTGTATTTCGGGTCAAAATTGTTAGCTCTGTGTGGATTTAAATTGACAGCTGAGAGCATGATATTCAGAGGAGGATACCGATGGGGTTTGTGTCATCATTGTCAATTATTGACAGAGAAAACAATCAGCTCTTCATTGCACAGAAACTGTAAGTCCAGGTTATTGAATGCAGTATTTTCTCGACAGCAGTTTACAATTGCAAAAAATGAAAAACTATCTACAATAAAAGAGCATAATGTGACAGTCACTGAGGTTTGACATTTTAAATGCAATTTTTACATTATCTCTGCACTCCTCCAATTCTGGCCTCTTGTGCATCCCCGATATCCTTCGCTACACCATTAATGGCCGTGCCTCCAGCTCTCAGGAGATGAGTGGTTTCTCCAGAAACATCTCCACCTCTATCTCCTCCTTTAAGTCGCTCCTTAAAATCTACCTCTTTGACCAAGACTTTGGGTACCTGTTCTAATATCTCTTTATGTTGCTCGGTGTCAAATTTTGACTGATAACCCACCTGTGAAGCGCCTTGGGACATTTTACTTCATTAAAGATGCTATATGAATGCAAGTTATTGTTGGTGATGTTGTTGTGGATGATGAAAAAGCTTTTTAAAAAATTCTAACTACAAACAAGAAAACTGTAGTAATTAGCATCCTGAAAGTAAATGGTTTTTCACATTAAATACACAGGGTGGTTAAGTATTAAAATCTACCCCACTCATGCCAAAAAACACTTTCCAGGACAAAGCAGTCCTCTTGAATGGCACTTCACCCACTGTCCTGAACTTTCACTCACTCCACTACCGGCGCACCGTGGCTGCAGTGTGTACCATCTACAGGATGCACTGGAGCAACTCACCAAGGCTTCTTCGGCAGCACCCACCAGACCTGCGACCTCTAACACCTAGAAGGACAAGGGGCAACAGGTGCATGGGAACACCATTACCGCCAAGTTCCCCTCCAAGTCACACACCATCCTGACTTGGACATATATCGCCATTCTTTCATCGTCACTGGGTCGAAATCCTGGAAGTCCCTGCCTAACAACATCATGGGAGAACCTTCACTACACGGAGCACAGTGGTTCAAGAAGATGGTCCACCATCCCCAGGGCAACTAGGCTTGGACAATAAATGCCTACATCCAAATAATGAATTAAAAACAAGTCATTCCATCATAGGAATTAGGACCTATGCACTGTCTCAGTATTGAGAGCATAAACGGAGAGTTTAACAGTAATAGTGCATCAGCAAATAAGGTCAAAGCAGGGAAAAATGGTAAAAAGTTTTTATTAAAGGCTCTTTATCTGAATGCATGGAGCATTCGTAACAAGATAGATGAATTAGTTGCAAAAATGGAGATAAATGAGTTTGATCTAATAGCCATTACAGAGACATGGTTGCAAGGTGACCAAGGTTGGGAACTAAATATTCTAGGGTACTTGATCTTTCAAAAAGACAGGCAGAGTGAAAAAGGAGGGGGTATAGCCCTGATAATAAAGGATGACATAAGGACAGTGGTGAGAAAGAATCTTGGCTTGGAAGATCAGGAAGTAGAATCTGTATGGGTGGAAATAACAAGGGGCAGAAAACACTGGTGGGAGTAGTTTATAGGCCCCATAATAATAGCTATACCGTTGGACAGAGTATTAATCAAGAAATAATAGGAGCTTGTAACAATGGTAATGCAATAATCGCTGGGGACTTTAATCTACATATTGACTGGACAAATCAAATTGGCAAAGGTAGTCTGGAAGACAAATTCATGGAATGCATTCGAGACAGTTTCCTAGAACAATATGTCATGGCACCAACCAGGGAGCAGGCTATTTTAGATCTTGTAATGAGACAGGGTTAATTAGTAATCTCACAGTAACCATGTCTCTGTAATGGCTATTAGATCAAACTCATTTATCTCCATTTTTGCAACTAATTCATCTATCTTGTTACGAATGTTCCATGCATTCAGATAAAGAACCTTTAATAAAAACTTTTTACCATTTTTCCCTGCTTTGACCTTATTTGCTGATGCACTATTACTGTTAAACTCTCCGTTTATGCTCTCAATACTGAGACAGTGCATAGGTCTTAATTCCTATGATGGAATGACTTGTTTTTAATTCAAGGATCCTCTGGGGAAGAGTGATCATAATATGATAGAATTTCACATTGAGTTTGAGAGTGATATACTTAAGTCAGAAACTAGAGCCTTAAATTTAAATAAAGCCAACTACATAGATATGAGGGGTAAGTTGGCTAAGGTTGATTGGGAAATTAGATTTTAAAAAATAGCAGTAGATAAGCAATGGCAAACATTTAAAGAAATATTTCAATATTCTCAACTAATATACATTCAATTGAGAAATAAAAACTCCACAGGAAAAGTGATCCATCCATGGCTAACTAAAGAAGTTACGGATAGTATTAGATTAAAAGAAAAGGCCTATAACGTTGCCAAGAAGAGTAGTAAGCCTGAGGATTGGGAGAGTTTTAGAAACCAGCAAAGATGACCAAAAAATTGATAAAATGGGAGAAAATAGAATATGAAAGTAAATTAGCAAGAAATATAATAATGGCTTGTAAGAGCTTCTACAAGTATGTAGAAAGGAAGAAAATAGCAAAATTAAACGTTGGTCCCTTAGAAGTTGAGACAGGAGAAATTATAATGGGTAATAAGGAAATGGCAGAGATGTTAAACAAATATTTTGTATCTGTTTTCACAGTAGAAGACACAAAAAGCATATCAGAAATAGTGGGGAACAAGGGGCTAATGAGAGTGCGGAACTTAAAGTAATTGATATCACTAGAGAAAAAGTACTGGACAAACTAATGGGACTAAAAGCCAATAAATCCCTGGACCTGATAGCTTACATCCTAGGGTTCTAAAAGAGGTGGCTGCAGAGATAGTGGATGCTTTAGTTGTGATCTTCCAAAATTCCCTAGATTCTAGAACAGTCCCAGTGGATTGGAAGGTAGCAAATATAACACCGCTATTCAAGAAAGGAGGGAGAGAGAAAACAGGGAACTACAGAATAGCTAGCCTGACATCAGTCGTCGAGAAAATGCTAAAATCCATTATTAAGGAAGTAGAACATGGCACTTAGAAAATCATAATATGATTAGGCAGAGTCAACATGGTTTTATGAAAGGGAAATCATGTTTGACAAATTTATTGGAGTTTTTTGAGGATGTAACTAGCAGTGTAGATAAAGGGGAACCAGTGGATGTAGTATATTTGGATTTTCAAAAGGCATTCGATAAGGTGTCACATAAAAGGTTGTTACATAAGATAAGGGCACATGGGGTTGTGGGTAATATATTAGCATGGATAGAGGATTGGTTAATTTTCAGGAAACAGAGAGTAGGAATAAACAGGTCATTTTCAGGTTGGCAGGCTGTAACTAGTGGGGTGCCGCAAGGATTGGTGCTTGGGCCTCAGCTATTTACAATCTATAATAATGACTTAGATGAAGGAACCGAGTGTAATGTATCCAAGTTTGCTGACAATACAAAGCTAGGTGGAAAAGTAAACTGTAAGGAGGACACAAAGAGTCTGCAAAGGAATATAGACAGGTTAAGTGAGTGGGCAAGAAGATGGCAGATGGAGTATAATATGGGGAAATGTGAGGCTAATCACTTTGGTAGGAAGACTAGAAAAACATAATACTTTTTAAATGGTGAGAAATTATTAAATGTTGGTGCTCAGAGAGATTTGGGAGTCCTCGTACAAGAAACACAAAAAGTTAGCATGCAGGTACAGCAAGCAATTAGGAAGACATGTTGGCCTTTATTGCACGGGGGGTTGGAGTACAAGAGTAAAGAAGTTTTACTACAATTGTACAGGATTCTGGTGAAACCTCACCTGGAGTATTGTTTACAGTTTTGGTCTCCTTATCTAAGGAAGGATATACTTGCCTTAGAGGCGGTGCAATAAAAGTTCGCTAGATTGATTCCTGGGATGAGAGGGTTATCCTATGAGGAGAGATTGAGTAGAATGGGCCGACACTCTCTGGAGTTTAGAAGAGAGGTGATCTCATTGAAATATATAAGAGTCTGAGGGGGCTTGACAGGGTAGATGAGAGGTTGTTTCCCCTGGCTGGAGAGTCTAGAACTAGGGGGCATAGTCTCAGGATAAGGGGTCGGCTATTTTGGACTGAGATGAGGAGGAATTTCTTCACTCAGAGGGTTGTGAATCTTTGGAATTCTCTACCCCAGAGAGGGCTGTGGATGCTCAGTCGTTGAATATATTCAAGGCTGAGATTGATAGATTTTTGGACTCTAGCGGAATCAAGGGATATGGGGACTAGGCGGGAAAGTGGAGTTGAGGTTGAAGATTGGCCATGATGCATTTTGGTAGATCGAATCGGGCCAGGACCTACTCCGTTAATGGTAGGGCGTTGGGGAGAGTTATAGAACAAAGAGATCTAGGAGTACAGATTCATAGCTCCTTGAAAGTGGAGTCACAGGTGGATAGGGTGGTGAAGAAGGCATTCAGCATGCTTGGTTTCATTGGTCAGAACATTGAATGCAGGAGTTGGGATGTCTTGTTGAAGTTGTACAGGGCATTGGTGAGGCCACACTTGGAGTACTGTGTACAGTTCTGGTCACCCTATTATAGAAAGGATATTATTAAACTAGAAAGAGTGCAGAAAAGATTTACTAGGATGCTACCGGGACTTGATGGTTTGACTTACAGGGAGAGGTTAGACAGACTGGGACTTTATTCCCTGGAGAGTAGGAGGTTAAGGGGTGATCTTATAGAAGTCTATAAAATAATGAGGGGCATAGATAAGGTCGATAGTCAAAATCTTTTCCCAAAGGTAGGGGAGTCTATAACGAGGGGGCACAGATTTAAGGTGAGAGGGGAGAGATACAAAAGGATCCAGAGGGGCAATTTTTTCACTCAAAGGGTGGTGAGTGTCTGGAACGAGCTGCCAGAGGCAGTAGTAGAGGCGGGTACAATTTTGTCTTTTAAAAAGCATTTGGACAGTTACATGGGGAAGATGGGTATCGAGGGATATGGGCCAAGTGCAGGCAATTGGGACTAGCTTAGTGGTATAAACTGGGCGACATGGACATGTTGGGCCGAAGGGCCTGTTTCCATGTTGTAACTTCTATGATTCTATGATTCTATGATCTTAATGAATGGCGGAGTAGGCTTGAGGGGCCATATGGCCTACTCCTGCTCCTATTTCTTATGTTCTTGTGTCTCTGTTACATTAGTATTACAAAATGTTGCTCGTACTTGAAATGTAGAGAACAAAAAAGCATTATAATCATAGCAATTATCAAGAAATTTCATATTCAATGCTGTTTTATAAATGATAAATCCTTGAAGGACTGTAAATGATGCAAGCAGTAATTATTGGCCACTGTGCTGACCTGACAGGTTGAAACTGCCTTGCTAGAAATATGAACATGTTATAATTGCCTTTGTTACAATTTGCAATTCACAAGATGAGACACATTCGGATCTACTAATTAAAATACATTTTACACATCATGTGTCCAGTTCTATGGCAATAAAGGGTGCAGTTGCACTTGGTGTTTGTTTAGGTTGGATCGTGTGGGACTGGTGAAGAAGCACCTGCTGCCAGTCTTTAGATTGCTAAACCGAGCTCTCGTATCCCAGTGGCAGATACGTAGACCCACTTTTTTTTTGGGTGGGGTTTCTATGATTCTGCCAGAGATGCGAGAACTTTCTGTGCACCTTCAAGAGGGAACTGGACCGGTTCTTGGCAGAGGCAGGGATCGCATCATATAGAAGGCAAGTGGATTAAAAGTTAATGTACGCATGGTCAATGTGACCTCCTGGACTGGTTTCGATTGCCTGAGAGGGTTGGAGAGGAATCTTCTAGAGTATTTTTCCCTCTGGGTTTGTTTCCTGTTTTTTTTGCCTCTCCCAAGATCTTATATGGCTGCTGGAGGGTAGGAAGTGTCCAGTTATGATGCTCCAGCCATCATGAATGTGGGGCAGGCTTGATGGACCAGCTGGTCTTTTCCTGCCCGTCATTTTTGCACGTTCGTACCTGGCTTTATCAGTGTGAACTGGGAGGGACCGTCTCAGAGACACTGGTCTTCCATGATCCAAACTAAACGAGCACCACCGGAAGAGCACCTAACGTATGCCTTGGACATTGCAACAGGAAATTTAAACCATTGGAAGCTAATGTAGATCCAAAATAGTGTGGTGGGTGCTCCGCTACAGGAACACCAGTGCTCTGATAATTAGATGGCACTCGAGTTATCCAGCAGAAAGAAGCACAAATGTCGACAACACGAATGCTTTCACTGTACGACCAAAACAGTGTCAGTTAAGCATGAAGACCATACAATGGAGCTGATGAGTCTCACTCCAATTCAGCTGCACTGCATCCACCAAGACTCATACACAGTGATAAGCAGAAGGAACACTGCGTCTGTTCTTGGACAACAATTGGAGCTGAATCTACCTGTTGGTGCTATTCTGCCCTCTCAATCTGGTAGCTTCTGAATGCATGGATATAGTTGGGATAACTTACCGAGTACCTGGTGGTGCCAGGGAGCCTCGCCCATCGCCAGTATGTATTAAAAACCAACGGGGGCACTGTCCACGATATTCCAATGTGCGTTGATGTTGGGTAACGCTGATTACCCCCAATATAGGCGCAACCAGATTGTACACTATCCTGGACACCCTCTCCCCTCTGGAAGAATACGTGCCAGTCATCACGGGTGGGGGGAGAGACATGGCCGTGGTGAGTAGCAACGTTGGAGGAGACCCGTGCAGGGTTTCTTCACTCTGTACCTTCTTTTGTCCTTCTTACTTCTGTCTCACCCTACGTGACAAACTGCAACTGATTTCAGCAGCCACTCATCCCTCTTTGCTCTCCGTTCACACTAAAAGTATCTCTTTCATTTCAAGTGCTGAAAATGTTGAGGTCCCTGCACCACTTCAGGAAGAGGAGGCAAGTCTTGCAGAAGATGAAGCGTCACTCGATCTGACCCTACCAATCACCAGTTCAGAAACTGGCACCATATGTATTTTAGAGGGTAGGCTGGTGGGGTCTTCACGTGATGTATCACCGGGCACTACACAGGAACTAGGGCAGGGGGAATAGGACGCCAGAGCTGCCAGCTCACCAGAGGGCTGAATCATATATTAGATCTGCTGCAGAGGACTCAGATGCTGACTTCAAGGGCCCAGTTTGTCGAAGAAGACTGATGAGAATATACCAGGAAATGTTAGGTGAACTGGGCAGCCTGCCAATGAGTTTGCGTGCAATGGAGCATGGAGAGGTTCAGCTCCAATTTGTGTCGGGGCTTCAAGCAGAACATGGAGATCATTTGGCCAACATGAACCGAGTGGTGGGCTCCATGAACACAACAATGGCGCCCACCATGATGGAACCGCTGCTGACAGCTTCTATGGCAGCACAGATTGCTGTCATGGAAGCTCAGATGGCTGCCATCTTGGCTCTGGGGACCAGTGTTGACAGGGGCTTCCGGAGTGTCATATCACTACCGCGTTCTGTTTTCGCGCACAGCCATAGGATTGCTGAGGGACAGTCCCAGGAGAGTGGCCTTGGCTCACGGGGGAGGCACCTGCTGTCCTCTCTTAGGACGACAGCATGCCTGCTCTCCTGCCACTGACTTCACCAGTGCCCTTGTCAGTACCACGCAGCCCGCTGGTCCAGACTGCCCCTGCCCACACCGAGACGCTGCGCAATCCAATTTCTAGGGCACTGTCCCTTTATCTTTATGTCAGGGGAGTAAACTGATATACAAAACTGTCTACAGTTGTCCACTTTTTTAATCGCAGGGCCGAAATGCCGCCCACCGGCATCAAAGTGAGTTCCGGGGGAGGGGTGGGGTAGTCAGGGCCATTTCATGAGTGGGGCGGGACTGGCGGGGGGGAGCTAGTCTGAGGTTGCAGAAGCCTAGATGTTCCTTGTGGGCCGTGAAGGAGCACGCTTGCTCCTACAGGTCCTACTGAGGAAAGTTCTTGATTTATCTTGAAGGGCCTCCTCTTCTTCCCTGCTCAGTAGGCCGCTAAAATGCCATCAGGGTCCTATAGATGTCATAGAATCCCTGTTTAGCATATAATAACAAGGCTTCCACCTAAGTCAGGCGGCCCCTTGGCCGCCCAAAAAAAAGGGCCCAGTTAAGATAGCGGGGGGTAGGAATCAAGCAGAAATGGGGCGGTACATCTTTGCACAGTTGCTTTAACAGCGCCCACCCCGTTCCTCCCAGACGGAGTGGGTTAAAATTCCCCCCTAACATGTTGGGAGAGTGCCTGAAATGTAATGCTTCTGATCTAACCATAATCCTGACCTAAGCACTTTTCTTAGCAGTTACTCTTCAAATCATTATAATGAATAGGAAAATGTTAACTAAAAACAATTTTTGCAGAGGGCTGCACATGTAAGGGCTGGAAACATTCTTAATTCATGGATTTCATCGAACTCTAGCCCACACAGATGGGATTAAAAACTGCCTCTCTACGACATTAATGATTCTAAGTTCTGGGTAGTCTTAGTCCAGTTCCCCATAGGTTCCAGTCCATGGTGAAGAACTAATTGGCATTATTTCAGCTGTCTCACTCATCACAGGCATTATAAGAATAGACGGTGTGGGAAACAAGCCGCAGACTGCACTAGACCTGGCTCTTCTGAGGTGTAGGATTGTTCTTGTATTGTGTCTGGCCCGGCTCCTGTCTAATTAAAAATTGCCAGATGCTCTAACCCTGGTGCTACCAGTCCTCTCCTAGATGATGGTACAAGAACCCCCAGAAGAAAGAAACCTTTGTGCATAATCCTAAATATTTGACCCTTAAACAGATATTCTGATAGAAGTCCCTGTGATAACGAATATGAAACCAAATTCATTATATACGTGTGATAACATAACCGTGGAAATAATTTCTACCCTCCCCAACCCGACTACTGTCACATTTCAGCCTTCTTACTGTAGCCGTGACACACTTGTAGTTTGCAATATGGAACCGACATGGTAAAGGAGATTTTATTCCACCCACAGAATAGGCGATGGGGAATTGGAAAACAGTCTAATTTGCTGTGTTGATATGAGACACATGAGTTACATCATACTGACTCCCCGACGAACTGATGAAAGCTGTGATATCTGCAGTGTGGTGAGTCAGATTATGGGATAACATATCAGCATGGATAGAGGATTGGTTAATGGACAGAAAACAGAGGGTAGGGATAAACGGGTCATTTTCAGGTTGGCAGGCTGTAACTAGTGGGGTGCCACAAGGATTGGTGCTTGGGCCTCTGCTATTTACAATCTATATTAATGACTTGGAAGAAGAGACTGAGTGTAGTGTGTCCAAGTTTATTTATTGCACTGAAACAAAAGAGAAAACACAATTGAATAATGTCAAATTTTGTTTGATAACGCTCCATATGTGAAGCACCTTGGGACATTTCACTACTAAATGCAAGTTATTGGTGGTGTTGAATTTTTTAAAAACCTTTTCGTAAGGCATTTCGTCCACCTCTTTCAACTTTGGTTGTGCCACACCCCACTTACTAACTGAGAAAGACCAGTGGGTAACCCATTTCCATACCTCTGCCATGACTACTCGGCAAGTAGCTGTGAGGAAGGAAATGTGAACAGTGGTTCACATTGGTTAATCCCTCCCTCCTGTGGAAAAGCTGCTGATCTCCAACCAGCAAGGCACTCCGGCCTGGTTGAAACATGATGTGGAGATGCCGGTGATGGACTGGGGTTGACAATTGTAAACAATTTTACAACACCAAGTTATAGTCCAGCAATTTTATTTTAAATTCACAAGCTTTCGGAGACTTCCTCCTTCCTCAGGTAAATGTTCAGGATCTCCTTGAAGCCTACGCATTTATACATATAGAACAATACATGGTGTTTACAGACTGCCCCTGCAACTGCCCGTTGCCAAGGCAATCACCGTGTTCAGACAGAGAGGTGTCACCTGCAGAACCCCCGAATACACATTCAACAAAAAAACAAACAGGGAAAAAAAACAGAGAAGAAAAACAGAGAGAGGCAGAAACATCCGGAAGGCAGAGAGAGCCAGCAAATGACCCATTATATTAAAAACAGATAACATTCGTTCGCTGGTGGGGTAACGTGTAGCGTGACATGAACCCAAGATCCCGGTTGAGGCCGTCCTCATGGGTTCGGAACTTGGCTATCAATTTCTGCTCGACGATTTTGCGTTGTCGTGTGTCTCGAAGGCCGCCTTGGAGGACGCTAACCCGAAGGTCGGTGGATGAATGTCCATGACTGCTGAAGTGTTCCCCGACTGGGAGGGAACCCTCCTGTTTGGCGATTGTTGCGCGGTGTACCTTTTCATCCGTTGTCGCAGCGTCTGCATGGTCTCGCCAATGTACCATGCTCTGGGGCATCCTTTCCTGCAACGTATGAGGTAGACAACGTTGGCCGAGTCACAGGAGTATGAACCATGCACCTGGTGGGTGGTGTCCTCTCGTGTGATGGTAGTATCTGTGTCGATGATCTGACATGTCTTGCAGAGGTTACCTTGGCAGGGTTGTGTGGCGTCGTGGACGCTGTTCTCTTGAAAGCTAGGTAATTTGCTGCGAACGATGGTCTGTTTGAGGTTGGGTGGCTGTTTAAAGGCGAGTAGTGGAGGTGTGGGGATGGCCATAGCGAGGTGTTTGTCCTCATTGATGACATGTTGAAGGCTGCGGAGAACATGGCGTAGTTTCTCCGCTCCGGGGAAGTACTGGACGACAAAGGGTACTCTGTTGGTTGCGTCCCGTGTTAGTCTCCTGAGGAGGTCTATGCGATTTTTTGCTGTGGCCCGTCGGAACTGTCGATCGATGAGTCGAGCGTCATATCCCGTTCTTACTAGGGCGTCTTTCAGCGTCTGTAGGTGTCCATCGCGTTCCTCCTCGTCTGAGCAGACCCTGTGTATTCGCAGGGCCTGTCCATAGGGGATGGCCTCTTTGACGTGGTTAGGGTGGAAGCTGGAAAAGTGGAGCATCGTGAGGTTGTCCGTGGGCTTGCGGTAGAGTGAGGTGCTGAGGTGCCCGTCTTTGATGGAGATTCGTGTGTCCAAGAAAGAAACTGATTCTGAGGAGTAGTCCATGGTGAGCTTGATGGTGGGATGGAACTTGTTGATGTTATCGTGTAGTCTCTTTAGTGATTCCTTGCCGTGGGTCCATAGAAAGAAAATGTCGTCGATGTATCTGGTGTATAGTGTTGGTTGGAGGTCTTGTGCAGTGAAGAAGTCCTGCTCGAACTTGTGCATGAAAATGTTGGCGTATTGGGGTGCGAATTTGGTCCCCATGGCTGTTCCGTGTGTTTGGGTAAAGAACTGGTTATCGAAGGTGAAGACATTGTGATCCAGGATGAAGCGGATGAGTTGTAGGATGGCTTCCGGAGATTGGCTGTTGTTGGTGTTGAGTATTGATGCTGTCGCAGCGATGCCGTCATCGTGGGGGATACTGGTGTATAGTGCCGAGACGTCCATCGTGGTGAGAAGTGTTCCTGGTTCAACTGGTCCGTGGGTACTGAGTTTTTGTAGGAAGTCTGTAGTGTCGCGACAGAAGCTGGGGGTTCCCTGTACGATGGGTTTCAGGATGCCCTCGATGTATCCAGAGAGGTTCTCACACAGGGCTCCGTTGCCTGATACGATGGGACGTCCGGGTGTGTTGGCTTTGTGTATCTTTGGGAGGCAGTAGAAGTCTCCCACGCGGGGATTACGTGGGATGAGAGTGCGTAGGATGCTTTGAAGGTCTGGATCGAAGGTCTTGATCAGTTTGTTGAGCTGGTGGGTGTGTTCTTTGGTCGGATCTGCGGGTAACCGTCTGTAGTGTTCCTGGTTGTCCAGTTGTCGGTATGCTTCTTTGCAATAGTCTGTTCTGTTCTGTATGACTATGGCTCCTCCTTTGTCCGCTGGTTTGATGACGATGTTGCGGTTGGTCTTGAGAGCGTTGATGGCGTTGCGTTGTGCTCGGGTGACATTCTGGACTGTCTTCTGAGTGCGGCTGATGAATCTGGCATTGACGCATTTCCTGACAGCTTGAGCATACATGTCCAGCTGAGGGCAGCGACCCTCCGGAGGAGTCCAGTTTGACTCTTTCCTCTTCGGTTGCTGTACCGCGGATCCCTCTGTCTGCTGTTCCGGATCGTCGATTGTCTCATTGGGTTCGCTGCTGAAATCTTGGGGTTTGTGGTAGAATTCCCGGAGCCTCATTCTCCTGATGAATTCCTCTGTGTCCGCCGCGAGACTAGTGGGGTCCATTTTGGTAGTGGGGCAGAAATTGAGCCCTCGGCTGAGAACTTCGATTTCGTCTGGTTGAAGGGTGTGGTCGGATAAATTGACAATAGACTTCCCTGTGGTTGCAACCGTGGTACCAGGGGAAGCTTGGTCGTTGCTGGTGGTGATGCCGAGTTTCTCAAGCTTCCTGCTCTTGGTTTTCATGTAGGCAGCGTAGTTCCGTTGCCTCGTCTGTTTGGCGGTATAACGTAGCTGGTCTGCTGTGTCCTGAGTACAGGTTGAGAGTATGGACTCTATCTTGGTTTCGAGGTTGTGGCGTCTGCTGTAGAGTTGGTGTATGAGATGGTTGCGGAGTGTGCGAGAGGTACGGCGGCAGAGTCTCTCAGCGTAATCCGAGTTGTATGTGGACTTGAGTGGGTTCGTGATCTGGAGTCCTTTCGGGATCTTGTCTGCTTTCTTGCAGCTCTGTAAAAACTTGATGTCTGTGTCTAAATGCGCGATCTTCTTGGATATCCTTTCCACTGTGAGCCGGCAGTTTGTGGTGTCGATGGTAGTCATGATGTGGAGATGCCGGTGATGGACTGGGGTTGACAATTGTAAACAATTTTACAACACCAAGTTATAGTCCAGCAATTTTATTTTAAATTCACAAGCTTTCGGAGACTTCCTCCTTCCTCAGGTAAATGTTCAGGATCTCCTTGAAGCCTACGCATTTATACATATAGAACAATACATGGTGTTTACAGACTGCCCCTGCAACTGCCCGTTGCCAGGGCAATCACCGTGTTCAGACAGAGAGGTGTCACCTGCAGAACCCCCGAATACACATTCAACAAAAAAACAAACAGGGAAAAAAAACAGAGAAGAAAAACAGAGAGAGGCAGAAACATCCGGAAGGCAGAGAGAGCCAGCAAATGACCCATTATATTAAAAACAGATAACATTTGTTCGCTGGTGGGGTAACGTGTAGCGTGACATGAACCCAAGATGGTTGAAACAGGCATAGAACTAGAGACAAAGACCCACCGCTCTGAGGCACAGGTAGCACAGAGTGATCGTGCCTCTGGATGACGAGAAATTATATTTCACAATAAATATATGTACATAAAGGTGTTATTTAAGAAGAATACGCAACACCATGTTCTTCTAAAGAAATTTGTCAACTCATTCCTGTGTTATTTGGGTTCCCTCATTGTGATTATAAACTGCCTATCCCTATATTCCTCACTGTGCGTCTTCAGTTGAATCCTGATAAACCAATGGCTAATTTGTCGAGAACCGTAGGGTGTCGATCTTCGTATCTGGTTTACTTTGGGCGGGCGGAGGGCGAGACGACCGATCAGTCTACCTGTCCGATGAGGTCGGTGGAAGGCCCCAATCAACGTTCGTGGTTGGCTGCCCGAGCTACCCACGCTGTTTATAGGCAGCTTGTCGTTGGGGTGGGCGGGAAATCCAGCAGGGCAGAGACTCAAGTGGGCCTGCAGCAGCACCTTAAAGGGGAGGATGGAAAGATCGGGTGGGGTGGGGGTGGGGAGCGGGGAGTCAACAGAGCAGCAGATTGAAGTGTCAGGGAAATGTCAAGAGTGCACACAGCAGCAAGGAGTTGAACATAAGGGACCTTTAAAGCTTAAAAGTCACATAAATAATGAAGAAAACGTTATTGCCAGATTTGCTCCAGCTTTACCCGGCTGCAGCTTGTGATCCCTTTAAGTGGTACTGTGAGTGGCCACCTCCTGATCTGTACTGCCCAGCAACAGTGCTCCTCTCGGCCCCACAAGGAAAGCTTAGGCCTCCCCTGCTGTAACCCAGCCCTCCCGCCCTCCTAGAACCTAGTCCTCCCCCTCCTGATCGTGGGACCCCACGGGTCAGCCTGGCAGTCGATCCCTCCACTTGCCTGCCTTTGGCCAGCGGCTTCTGGGCTCCATGATTTTCTGCTGCTTCCCGCCTAGAATGGGGGTGGGGGGAAGTTGCTGGGGGGATATAAATGAGGATTGGGGTGAAAATACCCCGGGCCTCATTTTTGGAGGCAGACTGAGGAAGCAGCAGTGGCGGCACCGATTAGCACCAAAATTGCTCGGTGACCTAGCTGTGTCATTTGAGCCCTATTTAAATATATTAACGATGCCTCTGCCTGTTTCTGGTGATAACGCTGGCTGCCTAAATCATGGTCTACGTGAAAATCTGAACAGGTAGATCTCCAGTGGTAAATCGGTGAAGTATTTTTAAAATTTTCATCCCGCAACTGCTTCATTTATAACTAAATACTTAGTGGTAGCGGGACAACAATTGGCCCTGTGGTGCTTGGTTCAGGGTTTCCATAACCTGCATCCCATAATGACACATTCTCGAGTCTTTGTACCACAGACTCTGTAATTATTCATTCAGAAATTCAATCGAAACACTAAATAAGACGATATTTTATATATGATTAAACGTCAAAGTGAAAAGCCAACTCTAATGGCACCATCAGTCACACTTTCCTGCAGGTTTTTACAACCTTTAAACAATGATGCATCAGTCTTACCAGATTTTCACTTGGAAAAACATGGGTTAATTAATGACAACCAACACGGATTTGTTAAAGGCAAGTCATGTCTGACTAACTGAGTTCTTCGATGAAGTAACGGAGAGGGTTGATGACGGTAATGCGGTTGATGTTGTGTATATGGACTTTCAGAAGGCCTTTGATAAAGTACCATATCGTAGTATCATAGTAGGTACAGCACAGGAGGAGGCCATTCGGCCCATCGTGCCTGTGCCGGTTCATTGAAAGAGCTATCCATTTCGTCCCATTCTCCTGATCTTTCCCCATGGCCCTGTCATTTTTTTCCCTTTAAGTATTTATCCAATTCCCTTTTGAAAGTTACTGTTGAATCTGCTTCCATCACCGTTTCACACAATGCATTCCAGATCATTACAACTCACTGCTTAAAAAAATGTTTCCGCATGTCGTCTCTGACTCTTTTGCCGATTCAGTTAAATCTGTGTCCTCTGGTTACCGACCCTTTTGCCACTAGAAACAGTTTCTCCTTATTTACTCTATCAAAACCGTTCATGATTTTGAACACCTCTATCAAATCTCCCCTTAACCTTCTCTGCTCTAAGGAGAACGTCCCCAGCTTCTCCTGGTACCAGTCTAGGAAATCTCTTCTTCACCCTCTTTAAGGCCTTGACATCCTCCCTAAAGTGTGGTGCCCAGAATTGAACACAATACTCCAGCTGAGGCCTAACCAGTGTTGTATAAAGGTTTAGCATAACTTCCTTGCTTTTGTACTCTATGCCTCTATTAATAAAGCCCAGGATCCCATATGCTTTTTTAACAGCCTTCTCAACTTACACAAATCTTTGAAGATGGCAGAATATGTGCACCCCCAGGTCTCTCTGTTCCTGCACCTCTTTTAAAATTATACCCTTTAGTTTATATTGCCTCTCTTCATTCTTCCTACCAAAATGTATCACTTCACAATTCTCTGCGTTAAATTTCATCCGCCATGTGTCTGCCCATTTCACCAGTCTGACAATGTCCTCCTGAAGTCTGTTACTATCCTCCACATTGTTAACTACATTTCCAAGTTTTGTGTCATCTGCAAACTTTGAAATTATACCCTTTATACCCGAGTCCAGGTCATTAACATATATCAAAAAGAGCAGTGGTCCTAATACTGACCCCTGAGGAACACCACTGTATACTTCCCTCCAGTCTGAAAAACAACCGTTCACCACTACTCTCTGCTTTCTGTCCCTTAGCCAATTTTGTATCCACGCTGCCATTGTCCCTTTAATCCCATGGGTTTTAATTTTGCTAACAAGTCTATTATGTTAGCAAAATTGAAGTCCATGGGATTAAAGGGGCAGTGCCAGTGTGGATATGAAATTGGCTGTTAGACAGAAAGCAGAGTAGTGGTGAACGGTTGTTTTTCAGACTGGAGGGAAGTATACAGTGGTGTTCCCCAGGGTTTAGTATCAGGACCACTGGTCTTTTTGGTACATATTACTGATCTGGACTTTGTTATAGGAGGCATAATTTCAAAGTTTGTCGATGACACGAAACTTGGAAATATAGTAAATAATGTGAAGGATAGTAACAGACTTCAGAAGGACGCAGACAGGCTGGTGAAATGGGCAGACACATGGCGGATGAAATTTAACGCAGAAAAGTGTGAAGTAATGCATTTTGGGAGGAAGAATGAGGAGATGCAATATAAACTAAATGGTACAACTTTAAAAGAGGGTGAAGGAACAGACAGACCTGAAGGTGCATATAGACAAATCTTTGAATGTGGCAGGACAAGTTGATAAGGATGTTAAAAAAGCATATGGGATCCTGGGCTTTATAAATAGAGGCATAGAGTACAAAAGCAAGGAAGTTATGCTAAACCTTTATAAATCACTGGTTAGGCCTCAGCTAGAATCTTGTGCCCACTTTAAGGCAACACACTTTAGGAAGTTGTCAAGGACTTGGAGAGGGTACAGAAGAGATTTAGCAGAATTATATCAGTGATGAGGAATTTCAGTTATGTGGAGAGACTGGAGAAGCTGGGATTGTTCTTCTTAAGAGTGGAGAAGTTTAAGTGGAGATTTAAACAAGGTGTTCAAATATATGAGGGGTTTTGATAGAGTAAATAAGGAGAAACTGTTTCCAGTAGTCGGTAATCAAAGGACACAGATTTAAGATAATTGGCAAAAAAACTAGAGGGGAAATAAAGGAATTTTTTTTTTTACGCAGCGAGTTGCTATGACCTGGAATGCACTGCCTGAAAGGGTAGTCGAAGCAGATTCAATCGTAACTTTCAAAAGGGAATTCAGAAGGGATACATACTTGAGATGGAAAAATTTACAGGGCTATGGGGTAAGAGCAGGGGATTGGGACTAATTGGATAGCTCTTTCAAAGAGCCGGCACAAGTACAATGGGCCGAACGGCCTCCTGCTGTGCTGTAAGATTCTATGACAAGCCCACAGAATAACATTCAGCCACTGCACCTCACGGCTAGACAAAAAAAAGCATTGATACAGAAAACTTCACGGATTCTTATTCTCAAAGTGCTTTGAAAGACAGTCTCTGAGACAGAGTTATCTACTGAACATTGTTAGCCATCTGCGTATCCTATAAACACAAAGGCATGATAATGATAGGCTGTCTTTTTGGCCCATGTACCATTGACAGGTATCTAAAATATTGAAAGGACTGCATAGCGTGCCTATTGATAGATTATTTCAGTTGAACAGATTGGGGAGAACCAGGGGACATGCGTGTAAACTGTGCAAAAGTAGGAATAAGCTAGATGTTAGGCAGTTTTTCTTTTCCCAGAGAGTAATGAGCCTATGGAATGCGTTGCTAGCGTGTGCAGCATGTGCTGACTCTCTGCACGCCTTCAAGAGGCAGCTGGCTGGTTTTTGGCTGGGGCAGAGATCGGATCACATAGAAGGTAAGTGGATTAACAATTAATGTATGCACAGTCAATCCGATCTCCTGGTCCAGTTTCAATCACCTGAGGGGGTCGGAGAGGATTTTTCCAGAGTTTTTTTTTCCTTTATTGGCCCTGGTTTTTTGTTTACCTCTCCCAGGAGATTACATGGCTGCGGACAAGGTTGCGGGGTTGGGGGGGGTTGGGGGGGGAGTTGGGTGAGGGGTAAAATATGTAGAATCTGTCTCGTCATAATGCTACAGGCATCATGAGCGTGAGGCAGGCTGGATGGAACAGCTAGTCTTTCCTGTCCATCATTTTCATATGACGCCTGTTTCAAAGCACATTAATTCAAATGGACCCAATTTAGATAAGGACAAGAAAATCTTCGTTGATTGGATTACTGTAATTATGTCCAAGCGGTATGCTTTTGCATATTAAGAACCCCTTGTCCCTTTAAAGGATTACTGTGGACCTTTTCAATCAGCGTTGTTTTAATGCCAGTGGTACCACCTCCATCAAACTAGTGCTAACCAAAAAATCCAGGCCTTTGTCTCTCTAGCCAATATGTTGGCTTTTAAATGAATGCGTACACCTTGTAGTGTACCCGCTCCCCAATATCAGTACCTTCAGTCTGCCTTTGTAATTGAAAACTCCGATTCATGAAAAGGCCCTGTTACTAGTTGATGTTTTGATTTATAAAGATATTAATCAGAAAATGAATAAAATAGCACAAATTATATCTCTCCCTTTGAATCAGAGATGCAAGCGGAGAATTCTCAACATTCATTAAAATACTTCACAGGAGGTGGTACAGCTTCACCACACCCTCAGCATTGGAACTACAAAGGCTTATAGTTTGGAAATCCAATATCAATACGGACTTTACTTGCACTATAAAAGCACTGTTTGTATAGAGGGTAGTTCAGTGCACACTACTGATTCTACCACAGTCCACAGAGAGCTTGAAGGTATAGGGACATGCCTGTCATTTTCCACAAGGTGAATTTCTCATAGTCTGGCAGATGGGAGGGAAATTCAAGAGTGAGTCACCGCACCCAGATACAAAGTAGCACTGGCAGAGGTCTGGTAGAAGACCTACTGCCTGCCCTCTTGCCTGTTAATGATGTGTGGCATCACTAACCCCAAAAATTGGAGGAAAAAATCCATTAAGAAATTAAATAACCTGTCCAAAAGGTACAAAGCCACAAACGGCAGTGTTTGCACCATTCGTATCAGTGCTGAGCTGCACTCATTCTTAGTATCACACAATCTGGAGACCCATGGACTATCAAATATAAGGCCCAGGAGCACAGACAATAGTGAAGGTGCCTCATCTGCTCATTTTTCATGGTTGCATTGCTCCCCACCCTACATCCCAAAAGTGATTCAGTTAAAATTTTGCTCCTTCTATAATAGCATCTTTTCAACCTTTAAGTCATCACATATAGAGCAGCATGAAGAATTCTAGGGGCACTGTCGGACCATGAATATTTGGAACCTTTCCACATCCCCTCCCTCCACACAACAACACCCCCCCCACCCCCCCGTTCCTCCTCTCCCCCCCCCCATCCATTAAAACATCCCCTTTTAAATCTGCAATATTCATTTCAGAGCTTCACTCCCATCTTTCAGCTGGTGTGGTTTACGGGTGATGTTAGGTGTGGAGACCACCAATAGAATCAAAATTATGGGCTCACGTCTAGATCAAAATTCAGTTTTTTATATCATGTATAAAATATTAAACCTTGGTGGGGGAGATAACTGGGTCCTCTCTGTTTGACCAGTTGCCCTCTGTGGACGATGATGGTCTGCATGGAATTGCATAGAATCTTTTTAGAGATAAGCTTTAAACAGCTTTTTCTTTGATGATCGGATCAGCTGAATTAGGGGACATTCGGTTTAATCGAAAGGATAACGCCAAGAACTAATCAAATCACCATGATTCTGGCAAGCATTGGCGAATTTGTTTCTCTTACTTTGATGTTGTTGTAGCACAATTAATTCAGGAAACTTTAAGTCTTGGGAGACTCCTCTGAAGCTCCATCGGCTCCTCGAATTTATGGCGAGTTTCATCAAGGGAGCCCCATACTTGCCCATGCGTCACTGCACCCCTGATCACATATTATTGTCCTCGATGCTAAATATATTTGCACCTCTGCAAAGTTTACTGAACAGCGCCCAGTGTCTTAATAACAATGTCCCACTAAAACTCAGCAAACTTAGAAACTAATGACTGTACAGATGGCGCCATATATTTTCTTGACAAGACATTTTCGGGCAAATGTAAAACAAAACACAAATGATTTTTTTTAATGCTGCTGACTTTACATATAAATTAAAATGACACGGTGGGCTGGTTTGGCTTTTCTGTATTTCTCATTAGTTTGTTGATTCGTTTTTCCAGCGTAATGTTTACAAAACCAACAGTTCCATTACCAGAGTTCAGAAGTTACTGTTGGTGATATTCGGGAATAAATTTTTAATGCGTATGTATGACATTTCTCGGTCCACTATATTAGCCTATATTAACCCATTTAAAATAGCAACTAGAGGAATATCATCAGAACACATTCAGTATTTGTCACATTCACATTCACTATTGTCAACAGTCATTTCCAGGCATGTTTTTTATCCCTCTCATTCTGTCTGCCAAGGTACCATTTCCCCAGCTGGCAGGAGATGGTGACCTTTTTCCCAGAACTTTCAAAATAGCAGCCTTGATCCAACTGCTGATGGGTATATCAGAGTGACTGAAGTAAGCTGTCATCTGACTTCCCTAGCCTTTGCTGTACTCACTGCCTTATAATATGGCCGAGATTGAGAAATTACTACAATTGGGCATAAGCTGCCACTCTGTAGCAGAATATTTTGAAGTACCAGTTCACCGTGCCACCAAAGTGGCCTTTATTCATGATTGTAAACAATTTTACAACACCAAGTTATAGTCCAACGATTTTTATTTGAAATCTACAAGCTTTCGGAGGCTTCCTCCTTCCTCAGGTAAATATTCATGATGTGAGCCTCAACAGTGAGCGCTGGCAGGCTGTTCCACCACTGGGGGCACCACAGGCAAACCTGATCCTCTCTTCACCCATCATCCACGAGCATACGAGCATACATTTCCTGTAGGAGCGGGAATACTGGCTGCTTTTCTCCTCCCTAAATCAGGGGTACTCAGGTCAGGTGTAGAGCCCCAGTCAGTGGCCTGACTAGGATAAGTTGTGTTAACATAAACCAGGCATCTAACCTATGACCCTTCCCAATCTGTATGGCCGAGCCATTCACCACATAAACTGAACCATTGAGGAGATTATTTTCTATAGTCATCTTGAAATACAGATTTGCTTTTCTTTTGTATTGTACTTCAACAGCAGAATACTCAGGTGATAACGGTTTCCTTTCAATCTGTAGAATTCATAATAATTACGTTGTAATTTTAGCTTTGCCTGGCCTCGTTTAAACACCTCCAAGGAATTCTCTTTAATGACATTGAGGTAATAAATTAGGTATATGTTTCTAACTGTCTTCATCAAATCATTTCACGTCAGTAATACTTGCCTAGAGAAGATAAAATGGGATTGGCCGTAATCTTTCCGTACCTGCTGATAGAATGCTCCATTATCTTGTGTCGCAGACTAATCAAGGGACCTAATTGCATTCTTACATCTGAATTCAGATTTATATTCCGCCAATGTCAGAATGGTTACTCCAGCACAAGCTGCAGTACTCTCCCAATATTCTCAAACCACACATAAGCATCAAAATAGCGCTGCATGAAAAATCCTATGGCTGCTCAAAGACGTGCATTATTTACAGAATACTAAGAGCTAACAACACACAAAATGGTGCACACAATGATAAATGCCTGATTTATGTAACCATTGCTGGATTAAAGAGCTGCCTGAAATGAAAGAATTAAAAAAGGACTTGCTTTATGGTCTTTTCCTGTTCCTAAAGATCTTTAAAGCTATTATTACTCTAGAGACTACAGGAAAATAGTTAAAAGAGTTTGTATTTGTGTCGTAAACAGGTTAACAATTGTTCCTTATACTACTGTCAAATGTTTTAAAGTACATGCTTTTTGGGGAATTTCTTCACACAGAGAGTGGCGAGAATTTGGAACTTGTTGCCACATGGAGTGGATGAAGCAGATAGCATTGCTGCATTTAAGGGGAGGGTTGATGCACGCATGAGGGAGAAGGAAATAGAGGACAGGATGGGAAGTGGGAGAAGGCTTGTATGGAGCATAAACACCAGCATAAATCAGCTGTATGTATGTAATTCTATGTATATCTCTTCTTTCCATTCACAAGTATACGTTAGAAAGACTTGCATTTATATAGGACCTTATTACATATCTAGAAAATGTCTCAAAGCCCTTCACATACAATGCTGTATTATCACATGATCGATAAATAATTGTGGATGAGGAAGGACATTTGTCCCACCTTAATTCATTCATCGAGAAATATACTGCAGTCCCCACATGTAGCAACCAATTGATTCTTAAAATGAGTCCACTCATCTATCCTGAAGTCTATTCCAATGTGTTGATCAATTTGTGTGAAGATGAATTTCCTTATGTCAGGCCTAAATTTGCCTTTTTCTACTTTGAATGTGTTCCTTGTTCCACTCTTCCAATTTGGTTTCATTTTCCATATTACCTTTTCCAAACAGTTTACTACCTTACATACCTCGAGAAGACCAACTCTCGGGTGTCTCTTTTTCAGGTTCTCCAGTCTTTCCTTCTAAATTAGTCTTTTGACTTCAGGGATCAGCCTTGTGGCTCTTCTCTGCACTGCATCGCATCCAGTGCTTGAATGACCAAAACTGGACACAGCACTCAAGGTTGTGGACTGATCAGAGCATTGTACAGTTTGATCATAACTTCCTCTGACTTGTATTCTGCTCTTTTAGCTACATGGTTCAACATTCTATTGGCTTTATTGATTGCTGCTCTGCATTGGTTGGACATGTTTCATGTAAAATCTATTAAGGTTCCTAGTTTTCTTTCATAGAACCATAGAAACATAGAAAATAGGAGCAGAAGTAGGCCATTCGGCCCTTCGAGCCTGCTCCACCATTCAATATGATCATGGTTGATCCTCTATCTCAATACCATATTCCTGCTCTCTCCCCATACCCCTTGATGCCTTTTGTGTCTAGAAATCTATCTAGCTCCATCTTAAATATATTCAGTGACTTGGCCTCTACAGCCTTCTGTGGTAGAGAATTCCACAAGTTCACCACCCACTGAGTGAAGAAATTTCTCCTCATCTCAGTCCTAAATGTCCTACCCCGTATCCTGAGACTGCGACCCCTCGTTCTGGACCCCCCCACAGCCAGGGGAAACACCTCCCTGTATCCAGCCTGTCTAGCCCTGTCAGAATGTTATATGTTTCAATGAGATCCCCTCTCATTCTTCTAAACTCGAGTGAATATAGGCCGAGTCGACCCAATTCCTGCCATCCCAGGGATCAGTCTGGTGAACCTTCGCTGCACTCCCTCTATGGCAAGTATATCCTTTCTTAGGTAAGGAGACCAAAACTGCACACAATACTCCAGGTGTGGTCTCACCAAGGCCCTGTATAACTGCAGTAAGACATCCTTGCTCCTGTACTCAAATCCTCTTGCAATGAAGGCCAACATACCATTTGTCTTCCTAATTGCTTGCTGCACCTACGTGTTTGCTTTCAGCGACTGGTGTACAAGGACACCCAGGCCCCTTTGTACATCAACAGTTCCCGATCTATCATCATTTAAATAATTCTCTGCCTTTCTGTTTTTCCTTCTGAAGTGCATAACTACACATTTATCCACGTTATACTGCATCTGCCATGTATTTGCCCACTCACTCAACTTGTCTAAATCGCCTTGAAGCCTCTTTGCATCCTCCTCACAACTCACGATCCCACCTAGTTTTGTGTAGTCAGCAAACTTGGAAATATTACATTTGGTTCCCTCATCCAAATCATTGATATATATTGTGAACAGCTGGGGCCCAAGCACTGATCCCTGTGGTACCTCACTGGTCACTGCCTGCCACCCCGAAAAAGACCCATTTATTCCTACTTTCTGTTTCCTGTCTGTTAACCAATTTTCAATCCATGCAGTATGTTACTACCAATCCCATGTGCTTCAATTTTGCACACTAACCTCTTATGTGGGACTTTATCAAAGGCCTTCTGAAAATCCAAATAAACCACATCCACTGGTTCTCCCTTATCTATTCTACCACTTACATCCTCAAAAAACTCCAGTAGGTTTGTCAAACATGATTTCCCTTTCATAAATCCATGTAGACTTTGTCTAATCCTGTTGATATTTTCTAAGTGTCCTGTTATCACATCCTTTATAATAGACTCTGGCATTTTCCCTACTATTGATGTTAGGCTAACCGGTCTGTAGTTCCCTGTTTTCTCTCTCCCTCCTTTTTTAAATAGAGGGGTTACATTTGCCACCCTCCAATCTGCAGGAACTGTTCCATAATCTATAGAATTTTGGAAGATGACAACTAATGCATCCACTATTTCCATGGCTACCTCTTTTAGTACTCTAGGATGCAAATTATCGGGTCCTGGGGATTTATCGGCTTTTAATCAGATTAATTTCCCCAGCACTATTTTTTTACTAATACTATTTTCCTTTAATTCCTCCTTCTCACTAGTCCCTTGGTTCCCTAGCATTTCTGGGAAGTTATTTGTGTCCTCTTCCATGAAGACAGAACCAAAGTATTTGTTTAATTGCTCTGCCATTTCCCTGTTCCCCATTATAAATTCACCCGTTTCTGACTGTAAGGGACCTACATTTGTCTTCACTAATCTTTTTCTTTTTACTTACTTGTAGAAGCTTTTACAGTCCACTTTTATGTTTCTTGCAAATTTACTCTCATACTCTATTTTTCCCCTCTTAATCAATCTCTTGGTCCTTTTTTGCTGAATTCTAAACTGCTCCCAAACCTCAGGCTCGCTACTTTTTCTGGCAACTTTATATGACTCCTCTTTGAATCTAATACTATCCTTAATTTCTTTTGTTAGCCACATTTCCTTTTGTGTTTATGCGCCAGAAAGGAATGTATAATTGTTGCAATTTGTGCATTCGTTCCTTAAATGTTAGCCATTGCCTATCCATCGTCATGCTTTTTAATGAAGCTTCCCAATCTATCATGGCCAACTCACACTTCATACCTTCATAGTTTCCTTTGTTTAGATTTAAGACCCTAGTTTCGGATTGGACTACTTTGGACTACTTCACTTTCCATCTTAATGAAGAATTCTATCATGTTATGGTCACTCTTCCCATCTTCATCTTTAGCTATTTTAACATTCATAGGGTATACGTTCTGTAGGCTAACATATATTTTGTATATATTTATATTAAGGTACTTTTCCTTGATCAGTTGAGTCATTTCAATAGTAACTAAAACAGATAACATCCCATCACTTCGTAAAATGATTCCATTAATCTAGCCTGAACTATATGTCAGCTGTGGCTCAGTTGGTAGCACTCTCATCTCTGAATCAGAAGATCATTGGTTCACAATCCCACTCCAGAGACTTGGACACATAATCGAGAGTGACACTCCAGTGCAGTACTGAGGGGAGTGCTGCACTGTCAAAGGTGCTATCTTTCAGATGAAACAATAAACCGAGGCTGCATCTGCTCTCGCAAGTGGACATTAAAGATCCAATGGCACTATTTGAAGAAGAGCAGGGGAGTTCTCCTTGTGTCCTGGCCAACATTTATCCCTCAACCAACACCTAAAATAGATTATCAGGTCATTTATTTCATTGCTGTTTGGGGGGACCTTGCAGCGTGCAAATTGGCTGCCACGTTTCCTGCATTACATCAGTGGTGACACTGCAAAAGTACTTTGTTTGCTGTAAAGTGCTTTGGGGTGTCCTGAGGTTATGAAATGCAAGTTCTCTAACATCTGAGGTGGAGCATGGTTATTTTTTAAAAATCAGTTACCGTTTTTTATTGAATAATAAGTTGTTCTCATGAGGTCGGCTTCATTTTATCAGCTGCTAGGAATATTAGTTCTGTAGTGCGTAAAGTGTTCTGGAATTGTTAATCATCAAAGCACAGATTTGATGACCCTGTGCTGTTTTTTTTTTGACCTGCAGTCTGTCCCTTCAATCATCCATAATGGCCGAGAGTCACAGTGCAAAAGCTTCAACGTGTGTGTGTTTTTAAGTAGCCTATTGATAATAAGTTAGAAAAAAACAGGTGAACTAACTTATTTCAATACGGTTTATGGCAATATAGACAACTATCAGATAGGTTAACAATTGTACCCGTCAACCACAGGATTCACTCAACAGTGACTACTCTTCCCCTCAAAGTCACACACCATCCTGACTTGGAAATATATCGCCGTTCCTTCATCGTTGCTGGGTCAAAATCCTGGAACTCCCTACTTAACAGCACTGTGGGAGAACCGTCACCACATGGACTGTAGCGGTTCAAAGAGACGGCTCACCATCACCTTCTTAAGGGCAATTAGGGATGAGCAAGTTCTTTCTGCTTTCTTTCTTACTCGTGTGAATCAAGTTGTGCAATAGGAAATGTTTAAGTTCCTAACAAACCTGGTACTTTGGATTTGACTGCAGTTGGTAAAAGTCCAGTGCAGTCACCCAATACATCCTGTAGAAATCACAGAAGAGAGAGAGAAAATAAACTTTAAAATAGCAGAAACCTCCTCAATGCACAAAGAGGGTGCCTCGTGTCACGTACCTACATGTGAAATATAGGAACTTAGGAACAGGAGTAGGCCATTCAACCCCTTGAGCCTGTTCCGCAGGCCAGACGCCAAGGTCTATAAAGTGACTGCCACGTAGACTATTAAGTTAGTCAGGTTTAGTGACTGGTAACCAGCACAAGAAATAGTCAAAAGAAGCTGCTAAGGTGTGAAAATGATTGGATTTTATTTGAAAAACTCTGCAACACAGAACAAAACTTTGCAAAATGGTAACACTACAAATGGAAGCCATTCCGATGTAGAAAAACATAAATAGTCGAGGGAATAATGACCAGCTATTATAGTGGAAGCAGAGAAAGGATATTTATAGACTGGTATAAAGACCCCTCACATCATTTAAAGATTGATGAACAAAATGGTTGAATGTAATGACAAAGAAATATTGTTAAAGCAATAAAAGGACAAACATGAGGTACAAATGTTATTCAACCTGAAAAGTTCCATTCGCAACCCCTCAGATAATGAAGCAGTCCGAGCCCGCATGCTGCAAGACCTGGACAACATCCAGGCTTGGGCTGATAAGTGGCAAGTAACATTCGCGCCAGATAAGTGCCAGGCAATGACCATCTCCAACAAGAGAGAGTCTAACCACCTCCCCTTGACATTCATGGCATTACCATCGCCGAATCCCCCACCATCAACATCCTGTGGGTCACCATTGACCAGAAACTTAACTGGACCAGCCATATAAATACTGTGGCTACAAGAGCAGGTCAGAGGCTGGGTATTCTGCGGCGAGTGACTCACCACCTGACTCCCCAAAGCCTTTCCACCATCTACAAGGCACAAGTCAGGATTGTGATGGAGTACTCTCCATTTGCCTGGATGAGTGCAGCTCCAACTACAGTCAAGAAGCTCAACACCATCCAGGAGAAAGCAGCCCGCTTGATTGGCACCCTATCCACCACCCTAAACATTCACTCCCTTCACCACCGGCGCACCGTAGCTGCAGTGTGTACCATCTACAGATGCACTGCAGCAACTTGACGAGGCTTCTTTGACAGCACCTCCCAAACCCGTGACCTTTACCATCTAGAAAGACAAGGGCAGCAGGCCATGGGAACACCACCACCTGCACGTTCCCCTCGAAGTCACACACCATCCTGACTTGGAAATATATCGCCGTTCCTTCATCGTTGCTGGGTCAAAATCCTGGAACTCCCTACTTAACAGCACTGTGGGAGAACCGTCACCACATGGACTGTAGCGGTTCAAAGAGACGGCTCACCATCACCTTCTTAAGGGCAATTAGGGATGAGCAATAAATACTGGCCTTGCCAGCGATGCCCACATCCCATGAATGAATTTTTTAAAAATTAAAGAATATTGAACAAAAACCACTGTAATCCCAAAGCATTACAACACTTTGATGATTAGCTGGGCAAGACCAAAGAAAAAGCCACTGGTAACTGAAACCTAAACACATGAGGCAAAGAGGTAATTGTAATCAAGCCAGATGATGCTGTAATCACTAATTACTTAAACACTAAACCAAATATCCTGACGTCCTTGAACAAACTACCAAAAACATAAAACCTTACCACAGTACGTGGCCCCATTATTTTGAGGAGAGGCACAGAGTGCTAAAGCATCAAATAAACAGATGAGATTCTATTCTCTACACTAATATTTTATATTAATGAAAGGCTCAAATGATTTTACAGAAACAATGTGCAATTTTCCATGGACAGAATTTTTTTTAAAATGCATCAGTTTTATTTGAGGTGGTTTCATTTAGACTAACAATCATTAAGAATGATTAAAAACTTCTGGTAATTGAAAATGGGAAGCTTTAATGCTCTGCCTTATTATGAGCTGGTTTATCCCGTGGCCTGTTTTATGAACACACAGGAGATGTTGCCATGGGATCGCTCATTTCCTCACTAATATCTAAAATCTCCATGCAACACACAGACAGAACAGGAAAATATAACACTAACTTCATTTTTTTTTCTGTCTTCAACAATTGTATCTGTTTCAAGTGCAAAGTAAAAAAAACAAAAATTGAAATCTGCTAATCACTAGAAATGTTTGATTCCTGACACAAGTATCACATCAGCAGTCAGACTACAGCTCAAGACTTCAGGTGGTTTATTTGTGCTATTACTGCGTCTTGTCGCAGGAGAGCAAGTATCACGTACCGTCCTCCTGCTCTTACACTCGGTCTATGTATATGCGGTGGACTTGGCTTCTACAAAGACTTATAAAGACTGCTCCCTTATCTCAACAGCAGAATCACAGACCCAAATTTTCATGGGTCGACGATGCAGTCAGTTCCTGAAATCTGGGGCTTGCAGTACAGCAGAGTGAAATCTACACATCTGCATTGACTGCATTTCTATCGTGTGAAAGCACCTTTAGATGTCACTCCACATGAGCTGGGCACAGGTTGTGCATGCAGTTGAATTTAATCATTTAAGATGTCCTCTCACACAGTCAGACTTCAAAGGATTGATGAAGTGACAGAGAGCAGGCAGGCACCATCTTTCACTGTGCTGTTGGACCAGGCCTCCAGATGTTGCTGGAACATCTCCTGGTCCTGCACCCAGATGTTCAATGGCATAACTATCCCAACAGGGCTACACCATCCAACAGCAACCCGTCCCCAGAGTTGCTCCCCCAACTCAGGGAGAACTTAAGGCACAGTCACAGGTTATGCAGTGTGACAGCACAATTTATAGGGTCACGGATGGAAAGCATGGGCATAGGGCTCAGAACACATTACTAATGTAAATAGCACAATATAAATATTGATCTTTTTATTTCCTCTTAGTGTGTACAGCGTTTTTGTGTCTAGGGCCATGGAAAGGTAACAAGTTCCGATAAAGATGGCAGTTCAGCTCTGGAAGAGAGAAAATGCTACATGTCCTTGGAGGAAAAGGTGTTGTGTTTTCATACCACAAACAAAGGTGGTCAGTGGCAGGAAGTGTTCATTACCATAAGTAGTTCTCAATCACACATTTCTACACCAATTCATTAACTCTCTCCATATCTCCCTCCCCCTCTTCCTGTGGGCCTGCAGCTCCACGCACCTCATCACCATCCTTTGCATGTTCACTCCTCACTGGATGACAAGATTGTGTAGCATGCAGCAGGCAGTGACGAGTATGCAGACTTGGACTGGACTGTAGAGCAGCCCCCTGCCTGAGTGGTCCAAAGAACAGAATCATTACTTTAGCATCCCAGAGGTGTGCTCCACAGTAACTTGGGTGGTGGCATGGGCCTCAGTGTATCTGCACTCTGCTCTGGAACTTCTAATTGGATTCTGAACTTCTCCTGGTTACAAAGGGTGCCTCTGGTCTCCCAACATTCATCCATTCATTGTCTCGGAACCTTCAAGTAATGCAGACAAGATGGAATGCTGCGTAATTAAAGCATCAGGGCGCTCAATGGATAACTAGTATTAACATTCAGGACCACATTTCTGTAGTCAGGAGCCACCTGAACTTTTGGTGTGCCGTCACTTTCCGTCTATGTCTATATTTGGGATGGTGTGTGGATCCCTGATGGCCAACTAGCTTCCATCTATACAACCCTGGACTCTTGAGAATTTATTAGCTGTAAGTTGTAATGCAGCAGCAATTATCAAGACTACAGAAAATTCTAGCTGAGCAAAATGAAGGGTTTAGCAAAAAGATGAGCACACGGGAGAAAAAGAAATTATGCAAGATGTTCAATGCAGAAATAGACAAATGACCAATGCCAAAAAACTGTCAAGACTAATTCAACCAACCTTGCTTGATGAATTAGACCAAAGTAGGTCAGGCCCGTTGAGCGGACATGTGACCACTTTATAAGGGCCAGACAGGTACTGAGCACAGCCTTGTCCAACATTGTGAAATTCAGAAATTAACTATTGGAATGTGGGGTTAACTTGCCTGCCTGCCGCAAAATTTGACAAGCGCGCACCACCAGCAAGGCTCCACACTGCTGACAGAGGCTCATGGAACTGGGGCTCGTGTCCACAGCAACCTTCAAGCAGTTAACTATCACAGTACTGAGCAATGCAGATGGCCATTCCAGTGTCAGGATCTGCATTGCTTGTATTTCACAGCAAGATGTAGGACAAGTTTAAAGCAATATTTTTACATGCCAATAAATGCTTTAACTAGCTCGACAAGCAATTCTAACTTCACGAGCTAATGTTTTAACTTCTATAGGGCTGATTCACCGATCGAGTAACTGCCGACGAGGACCAGCACTCGCAGGGAGCATTGGTCAGTGAATCACGAGCCCACAGGGCCCGATTTTCCTTCCATTTGATCACGATTTCTCAACCAGCACTTCCTGTGAGGGACAATCTTTGCCAAGAGCACCCGATTGGTGAATCAGACATTATATTCCATTTAGGGCATTCTAATTTGACAGGGCATTGAAGCAAATGACCTGATGTGACTTTGGGGAGTAACAAAGTCCTCTGCAGCTTTTGTCATCCAAATTAATATTCAAGTGATAGATAAATAGTTGATTAAATAAATGATAAACTAGAGCACTCTATAGATAAATGTGAAATAGGATGTTTGTGCCATCAATAAATTCCAACACTTGAAACAGATACTGCATTATAGCAATTTTAATGGTCTGCAATGCATTTGATTTGGAAACTAATACAAACTATAAAAAGATCAAATGTTGCAAATATTCCAAATGTTCCTATATACACTAAATGTATTGCAGTAGTTCAAAATGGATGTTAAAAATAGATTTATTTTTCAGGCATTGTATTAAAATGTTTTTTCTTCCTGCTGGCAAGTTCTGAAGGCAATAAAATGTGCATTATTATAGTCTCACTGAGTTGAAGGTTCCCTAAGTGTTATGATCTTGGCCTTCAGAATTTTTTTGTAGCAGAATAAATGTAGCTGCCGATATGAAACAATGAGATTTCTTGTATTACATTTTGCACTGACGTGGTTTTAGGCAAAAATCGAAGTGTTTTTAATCTGTCTTAACACGAGAGAACTGGCACTGTGGGCACTTACAAATGACCACGCTGATCAACGTTAGCTAGGGGGGCCATCTTGTGCAATAGAAAAAAAAATGCCCTAATGAGGGCACAGTTTGAAGTATTAAATACCCATTGCCTTGTGAGTACAGCTCTGCGACTCTGCAAATCCACTGGCTCAATTGCAAATCTCTCCAAATCGTGTATTTTACCAACGTTCACTTCAGGGTTTGGAGGTGGACCTCGGGAATACGAACTGAATCAGGGATTGCACACACACACATACACTCATCCACACACACTACATACACACACTCACACTACATACACACACTCACACTACACACACACACTCACACTACACACACACACTCACGACTACGCAATCACACGCAGCAGGAAAATAGAAAAGGGTAAGGAATACAAATTAGTAAAAAAAAGAATGGATTTTTAAAAAAATAAAATGGAAGTTAAACAGATGGGAAATTTGCATCATTTTGCAGCCATTAGAGGGCAGGCAGAAAGACAGATCTCAGGAGAATGGTTGGACATCAGAGCCAGGATGAAGCAATGCTGCCTCTCCTCCACTGGTCAGAAGGTAGAACTCTGATCAGGGCTGCCCTGCTGTGCCCCCCCCACCCCACCCCCACCAGAGCTGCAGCACTAAGCCCTGTGGGGACAGGGCTACTCATTATTCCCTAACTATTCCCTGCAGCCTAGGATCTTGCAAGATCCAGCTCACTCACTCTTTCCTGAGTGACTGATAGCGCAAGAAGCAACTTTGAATTATTAGGAGATTACAGCTGTTTATACATCAATATTGGCAGAGGCCTGAAAACAGGCTACTTTCCTGATCTCTTTCTCAAGGAATAGCATGTGGTATTAGGGGATTAAAATCAATCAAACAAACCTACCTGGATAATGGAGCACTGCAAAGTTTGTGGCCCATCCTTCCAATAGTCAAAGTAGGAGCAAGAAACTCCACCACCTGTATTCTACCCTGCACCAAGTCCTGCTCACCCATCACTCCTGTCTCCATCAAGCTCCACTGGCTCCCCATCTCCCAGCACATTAAATTAAAAATCCTCATCCACAGCCCACCCTATCACCCCAATTTTCTCTAGCCCTGCATCTCAACTTGCACCCAGCCCCTTGGTCAATCGTTGGTAAAATGGACATGCAGATTATCTGGAATCCCCCTTATTTGCAAGTAGTTGGCAAGCTGCAAGCACGAAACGTTCTTTGTCATTCGGGGTAGGAAATTGTATGCTCCTGTACGTTTACAAAGGCCTATGGCACTGAAAGGGGCAGTGCCAGGAACAGGAGGAGCAAAACATAGGCGCTGCACCAAGATGTAAGGGACTGCAAGAGTGCCTAGATTTCTGGAGATGGCTGTGGAGATCCTGGAGGAGAAGGTCAAGAACTGGAGGGACATCCTCTTCCCTTTGGATGGTCAGGATGTCCTACACAGAGTCCTAAGGTAGGAATCCCCAGTCATGCCTCCCATTCTTTCTACTTTGCCTCACATAATCCCTACCTTATGTATCTCTGTCTGTTTTCCTCTGTTTCAATTCAAACTAATTATTTAAATAATTCATCTAATTATATATATCTTTTATTCAACTGTTAATTGAATCACTTAAGTTTACATAGAGTTCATTGTGTAGCAATAAGTAACGGGAAATGAGTCACATGTTTGGTCTCATGACCCAGTTTTGGCAGGAGTTGATTGGGAGGTATGGGTGTAATAGAGATCTAGCATATGCTCGCCTTCCAAACTACAAATAACCCTTTTATTTTTCTAGGTCCTAGACAACTTCAACATGAGTGCAAGGCAGAGTGAAGAGGAAAGCCTTGATCAAGAGGCAGCATCACTCGCTCTTCCCCTGACAAGCACCAGCTCGGAAATCGGCATCCCGAGCAACTCAGTGACTTGGGGGGGGAGGAGGAAACTGTATCAGGTGAAGCAGCAAGCACAAATGAGCAGGTAGCAGTTACAACAAGTCTAAGGGATGAACTATCCAAAGGGCCATCACTTGTCATAGCTACTCTGAAGAAGAATGTGATGGGAGATGAATAGTTGGCTCTTTTAGTAGTTGGACAGTAGTTGCTTGTGATATGGAAGAACTATTAATTCTGGCTGGCAGGGATTCACCCATTAAAACACCCTTCAAACAGCTCTGGCAGCAGGCAGCTTTTTGGACTTCCTCCACGTTGGTAAGGTCCTCTACTCCACCCACCCCCGACAATAAGGCTCCTCCAAAAGTAGCTCCATGTGCAGCCTTCATTGTACAAAATTATGCAGCACACCCCAACGATGAACTCTCTGGACTATATTGGAGGACGGCTAGGTTGGTGAGGGCTAGGTTAGGTAGGTTAATCCCTTGCATTGGTTACCTCACCACCTGACGCTGGCTTAATCTGGCAACTGTGTCCTTCAGTGTTCGGTCTGTGTTGAAACTACCAAGCCACTCTTAGTGGTGGACACTGAAGTCCTGACCAGCACTGCCCCACTTTCGGGTACAAACGAGGCAGTAAGACGAAGAGAATCGATCTCAATATAATTTTTTGTACTGTACAAGGCACGTGATTTGAATGTAAACATCTGTCATATTATATTGTGTGCATATAGTGATTAATTAAACATTCTGTACTAAGCCTAAAAAAAAACTTTTTAAATTGTGGTGTATATAAAAAAAACCATGCATCTTCTCCGTATAACATAAAATCTTGTAAGCTGTACAGGAAAAATAAAAATTGTGCAGGAAATACAATTTAAAAGGAGATCTTATTAAGGACTGCAATTACAGTATTATTTGAGCATTGCTGCAAACAATTGTTCAAACTCAGGCCTTGTGCAACGTAGGATTATTCTAATTTGAAGATAGACAAAGGATTTGAGGATACAGCTCTTAGAAAACCAATTCTCCCCCTCCCCCTCCCCCCACCCCCCCCCCCACAAAACAACAATCTGAGCGCCTAATTAATCAGTGTTTCCAAGTTTGCTAATCAGGTCCAACAAAATAGCTGCAAGATACATATTGCAAATAACCACGGCCTATCCAATTCCCGTGGTTTGAGAAGATTCGTGTTAAATTCAGCATGGAGCATTATACATCATACAATTTTCCTAGGTCAAATAATAAAAAATTAGCAGAGCTGCACAGTTATAATGTGATCTCACAGCAACACATTTTGCATTGAAGAGGAGCTTACTTTTCACCGTGGCAGTCCTGGTGCAGTTATACAGAATGGCGAGCTCACCGAACACCTTGCCTGGTCCCATGGTACACAGCTTAACTCCTTCTTTCGTCACTTCAACCTTGCCCTCTGAAAAACAACAAAGTAAACACTGTTGTTTCCTGCTTCATCTCAACATGATTCAAGTGTTTCCAATGAAAATGCAATAGATACAAGGGTAAACTTTCCAATTCTGCACTCCCAGTGCAAGCTGGGAATGTATATTACAATATTGCAGATCCCCATCCCATGATTCTCTGTCCATTCTCCTGCAGAAGTGCAACATTTACCCTCTGTCCCATAGCCTCCAGGTATATCCTGTATATTACCGTATACCTGTATACAGGTGTTAGCTGTGGCTCAGTCGTACTGCTCTCGCCTCTAAGTCAAAAGGTTGTGGGTTCAAGTCCCACTCCAGAAATATAAACACAAATTCAAGGCTAATGCTCCAGTGCGGTACTGAGGGAGTGCTGCATTGTCGGAGGCGCCATCTTTCAGATAAGCTGCTAAACCAAGAACAGCCACCTTCTCAGGTGGATATAAAAGATCCCATGGTACTACTTTGAAGAAGAGCAGGGGAGTTCTAGCCAATATTTATCCCTCAACCAACATCACTAAAACAGATTATCTGGTCATTATCTCATTGCTGTTAGTGGGACCTTGCTGTGTGTAAATTAGCTGCTGCGTTTCCTACATTACAACAATGACTACACTTCAAAAAGTACTTTTTTGGCTGTAAAGCACTTTGGGACATCCTGAGGTCATGAAAGGCAATATATAAATGCAAGTCTTTCTTTCACATTATATATGAAAATATAGACATTTATTGTATATAATTATACATATAGAAGCAAACGCACACACCTGATACTTAGCTACATCTATTGAGTTATTGAAAACATACTGATAAAACTAAAAAAATTGATAAGATATGATGCATAATTTTATCATTTTTCACAAGGACTTTAAGGTTCTATGTACATATATAGTTATTTATTTGTCTCTCTATCACTACGAAGCTATGTAAGCAAAATAGCGCTCTTTTGATTACGGTTGGCTTCTTACTTAATCAGAAGCAAAATACTGCGCATGGTGGAAATCAGAAATAAAAACAGAAAATGCTGGAGAAGCTCAGCAAGTCAGGCAGCATCTGTGGAGAAAGAAACAGAGTTAACATTTCAGGCCGAAGACCTTTCATCAGAACTGGAAGATGTTAAAGAGTTAAAGTTTTTTAGCAAGTACAGAGCCAGGGAAAGGAGGGGAGGGGAGGAAAGAACAAAAGGGAAGGTCTCTGATAAGGTGGAGGGCACCAGTGATTAAATGACAAAAGGGATAATGGTGCAAAGCAAGGAGGGTGGTAATGGGACAAGTTAAGAAACAAAAGGTCGGTCTAAATGACAACAGCAGAACCATTACCAGCAGTTGCAGTCCAACAAAAAAAATATATAAATAAATAAATAAATTTTTTAAATGGGAGCAATGGTCATGATCTGAAGTGATTGAAATCAATGTTGAGTCCGGAAAGTTAATGAAAGATGAGGAGCTGTTTCTCGAGCAGAAAATGCTCCTCCCCCCTCCTTTCTCTAGCTCTGTACTTGCTTAAAAACTTTAACTCTTTATCTTCTCCCAGTTCTGGTGAAAGGTCTTCGGCCTGAAACGTTAACTCTGTTTCTTTCTCCACAGATGCTGCCTCACTTGCTGAGCTTCTCCAGCATTTTCTGTTTTTATTTGGCTCCTTACTTATTTCTGTTGAAACTTATCTGTCGCAAATAGTCAAACAGTAGATAATCCGATGGCGGCAGCAGCCTCCCACTCAAATTATTTGACATTCAAGTATTGACATGAAGATGTCCTGATGTTCAAGAGACACAGAACTGGGCAAACGTTAATGAGGGGTGAGTAAACAACTAGGTCAGACGTCATAGTTCATGCATAACTGTTTGTTAATTAGAATGGGGAACAATTCAACTTTTTAGAAAAAATGTAAATTACAATTTATGAAAGGGTATTTTAACATCGGTCTGTTACTGAATGAGATCATGGAGCAGATTTAGTAAATGGGGTAAATTTGACCAGTCCTCACTGTCCATGGGAACGGTAGCAGCCAGCAGAGCATGTTGGAAATTTGGGCATCTGCAGTCTGTGATTTTCCAATCGAATCAGTCTACAAATCTTGGGCATTATTCACCCTAGTTTCTGAAGCCAGTCAGGCCTTGTCACTGCACCTACACAAACCTGCTTTATTGCAGAAAATATATATTCTCTGTTGCTACACCATAAATCAACATTTGGATGAGATTAAAATTATGCAAATTTTAGTAGGTGACCTGTCTAATGGGTTATCGAAACATACAGAACAGAAACATTCCAGGTTCGATCCCTGGTCTGTGCGATATCAGCTGAAACACCGTGACTGGAGGGAAAAATCAGCCCAAGGTTCTGCGTCCTGATCCCTAACTAGTGACCATCGCTGGAAAGTGTAGATGTTAGATGGGAAGAGGGCCGCCATTCACCACCCGTGCCTAAACAGGAAGAATGGCCCCTGTGTGGAGTACCAAAGGGCTTTTGGCAATTGTGGAGCCACACAGCAAGATACGTCAGCCCCTTCAGAAGAGAATCTGGAAGAAATAAAACAAATGAAGAAAAACTAATAGATCTCCTGTGGCATTGCTTATCAGTAGTCCATGACTAGAGCACAGCTTCTGATGTTTACCACAGTCCCACTGCCATCTAAACAGGACAGCAATTCATCAATCACTGTAATACAGCAAGTATATTGAAGTAATATATCATAAGGCGGATCTTACTGATACTGGGCCTCACTGATATAATGGGGTGGAAATTTCTTTCGGTCCATTTTCCGGGCTTCTCTGTCTTTTTCTTTTTTCCCTTAGATGGCAGGTGGTGGCTGGAATGGTTTAATGTGTTAACGATATGAGCTACCAACAGCTGCAGCCTTCATTTATGGTGGGGGTTGCAGGGAAAATGTAGCATTCAGCAGCTCCCTTCCAATTGCCCACCTCCAATTACTTGTGTTTCCCTACCCTATCATTCCCATCGTGTCCAAGACCCCTTCACTCTTCCAGTACCAACTCCTCTCCTATCAGCCCCCTCTATCACTGCTACACCTCTTTCTCTTTGAACAACTCACTCAACCCCTGCACCATTCCACTCTCCTTCCTCCATGGTCACTAACCTCACAACTAACCCTCTATTCACTCTTTCCCTAATCCTACTTGCTCTCTCCCAACAGTAGATGCCGAGAGACCAGATGCCCCCATCCCTGAGCCAGTTTCTCTCATCTTCTACCATTCTGACCCTACCTTCCTTCCTTTTTGTTTCCCTCGTTGTTTGCTTTCAAAATGCAACTTTAAAAAAAATAAAATCAACTTAGAATGAGGAAAAACACAACCCGTGTGCCTTTCTCTCTCTTTCTCTGTATGCATTTAGCACTGATCTTTGCTGACTCTCAGATAGGGATAATTAGTTGGCTGAAAGGTTTAACTATTTATTTTTGAAAATTGAAGTAACATTAATGGAAGAAAGCACCCTCTTTGTCTCTCTGACCCAAGTGTCGATCTCACCTCCCCCTCTCTTTCTTAGTTTAAAACATAGAATAGAATCATAGAAAGGTTGCAGCATGGAAGGAGGCCATTCAGCCCATCGAGTCTGCGCCGGCTCTATGCAAGAGCAATCCAGCGAGTCCCACTCCCCCGCCCTTTCCCAGTAGCCCTGCAAATTTTTTAAAGCTTAACACAAGACAAACACAACAACAGATAAGTGTCATTTTTTCTCTCTATTAAAAGACAACTAAGTAGATAAATGTAACTATGTTACTGTGAAATATGTATTTTTAAAAATTTTGTCCAAATAGGGGGTGAGAAAATTTTCAGAAAATATTTTGAGCAATCTGTGGGAATCTTGTGACCAGATTGTACAATTACAGTGTGATACATTCTCACTATGAAATAGCAGCTATTGTGTGCAATACAGCGTGACACCTTCAACATTGAAACAGCCCATCACAGTTTTGCCTACAGGACTAACTGATACTGCAGGTACTTATAATGAGTTTTCAATGAAACCTGTGCCCGATGTGAATTGAATTTACTACATAACAGATAGATTTTTTAAAATCTTTGTGAGGAAGGAAAATGGCAACCAAAAGTTTTTAAAAATTGTGAGCGGTTTGTTTTGTAGCAAGTGCTGGTTTCTGATTGATAGCTTTGAAAAAAAAAGTAGCGATTTGATTGTTGGGATGTTAGTTTGGGAGATTTAGCTTTTCCTATCTGCGTTGGAATGAATCAGCACTTAACACACAGTGGTCACTTGAGATGATCAGGTGCAAACGCAACAGACACTTTACATGTGTGACACTGTTCGGTATGATTAATACTTTTAAGTGTGATGGACTGTAAAGTGCGCCGGTCAATTTTCCATGGACTGTGGATAGGTGACAGATCCAAGGCGTTTAATGATATAAATTATGCATACAAGGCTCAAATGCATTGGCAAAGTAATTTCTGCTGGGCCGCCTTTTTACAAGATGGAACGTAAGCTGAAGAAGCTGCAGCTTGCAGATAGCAGACACATTAAAGAAAATAATCACCACTACCCCAGACCGATTACAGTTCAATTTGGGCATAAATCCCGGGAAGAAACATGTGTACCTTGCACTCATCTTTCTTTTCTTAAAAACACTTGTGCCTTGCATATCAGAACGGCTGCTGCACATTGAACATTCAGCAATGTACTGTGCGTGTCCTATGCTTAACAAGGATGACACCAGAACTGAGAGGTTATACTTATCAGGAAAAATTGAACAGGCTGGGGCCCTTTTCTCTAGAAAAGAGAAGGCTGAGGGGGTGACCTGATAGAGGTCTTTAAGATTATGAAAGGGTTTGATAGGGTAGATGTAGAGAAAATGTTTCCACTTGCAGGGGAGGCCAGAACTAGGGACCAGAAATATAAGATAGTCACTCATCAAGCAACAGGGAATTTGGGAGAAACTTTTTTACCCAAAGAGTGGTTAGAATGTGGAACTCGCTACCATAAGGAGTAGTTGAGGCAAATAGCATAAATGCATTTAAGGGGAAGCTAGATAAACACATGAAGGAGAGAGGACTAGAAGGATATAGGGTTAGATGAAGTAAGGTGGGAGGAAGCTCGTGTGGAGCATAAACACCAGCATAGACTAGATGGGCCAAATGGCCTGTTTCTGTGCTGTACATTCTATGTAATTCTATACTTACACCTCCTTTTGCTAAATACACAACGAAGTATTAAAAAGACTGCGGCAATACATAGATTTTTTTAAAATGTACCCATCCCAAGTTCAGCTGAATGTAATAAACCGTGCACACAGGTCTGATTGCATGTTGTACTAGAAACAGGATTTTCCCAGCCTTTCACCTTCAGATCATTACATGAGGAAGGAGGTAGCCTCCGAAAGCTTGTGAATTTAAAATAAAATTGCTGGACTATAACTTGGTGTTGTAAAATTGTTTACAATTGTCAACCCCAGTCCATCACCGGCATCTCCACATCATGACTCCACATTGGGTAGCATCATATTTTTACTTGCATCATGGGGAAATGTATCTCTATAGAAACTCAAGACCATCTCCCCGGGCAAGCCAATTTTCAGCTCACACACAATAGGGGAGAAATCGGACCTACTTTTGCCCCTTTCCCACTTCAAAACAGGGGACAGGAGAGGGGGGAAGGGAAGAGGAGAAATTTCACAAAGCTATGTCCTGCGCCACAAGGGCGCCTGAAATACGTCTGATGCCATATTGGCTTGGGTGATGTTCAGACGTCTCTCGCTACTGCCTTAAACAGGCAATAGGCCTCTTGCATTTGCTAATAAGAGGCCTAACGCCTGTTTAACAACCTCTCTCTAAAATTGGTGAAAAACCAGTTGATGCTTGTGCCGTGCAAGCGCCAATTAGTTATTCCGGGCCTGCAACGGCCTAACCAGCGATCCTTAAAAAGGCTGGTGAAGACAAGGCAAATAAACTTTTGTTCACTTGCCTTAAAAGTGAAGCCAGGAGGAGGGGGAATGCTCCACAGCAACATTGCAGGCCACTGCTGCCTGGTGTCTGCCCCCCTCCCCCCACCTCCTGGACCTATCCGTGGACTGTTGCCCATTTCTGAGCCAGATGATCTTGTTCTGGGCCCGATTGCTGTCCGCAGCTAGTCAGTTTCATGGTATTTGTGCGATCTTCGCCCCGACCTCTTTGGGAAACATGTTGCAGTCGTGTCACCCCCGTTCCTCGCCCGTAGTCGGCCACTAACCAATTCCTGCCCCTATCAGACTGAAACTAGCACAAATATTACAGAAACAGAATGACTCAAATGTCTGAGGTGGTTTTACTACAGTAATATAAACCTTATAGAACTAAAAAATACACTTAAAACTTAATCATTTAATTATTAATAAAAATTCTATTTATCTGGTTATCTCTCTATTATTTTATAAACTTTAATTTTACTTCTTTTTCTATCTAATACAATCCTTCATTATCTTCCAACTCTCTTTCCTGAAAAAAATACTTTTAAATGTTTGATTTGCATGGTTTGTTCTTCCTCCTGGTTTCACCATTTCACCACAACAGCCAGTTTAAGAAAACCGGGGTTTCATTAACTGACTTTAAATGCTGGTTTTTCCGCCAGCTGGAAGTGCCGACACTGAAAATCAATGCGATCTGATAGATATGTCCAGGTCCATCTTTGACACATCCTTACAAGTCAAAGTACAGAAGCGGCTATGGTTCCAATTAGCTCACGGACATACCCCAGACCCAACAGCACTCAGATGGATATATTTAGCCGCAATGCTGGAAGAGTTAAAACAACAGAAAAGAGGAACATCTGGATGTCCAGCAAAGTATAAAGACGGGGTGGAGAATACACTGACAGAGTTTACTTTCTATAACCTGCTCAACAAGAATAGTAAATAGTTCTTGTGATGTTGGCGTCACTGGCAAGGCCATCATTTATTGCCCATCCCTAGTTGCCCTGAGGTGGCGGCGGTGGACTTTGCTTGCTAGGTCACTTCAGAGGGCAGTTCAGAGTCAACCACATTGGTGTGGGACTGGAATCACAGGTAAGCCAGACCGGGTAAGGACGGCAAGTTTCCTTCCCTAGAGGACACTGTCACACAATAAAAATGATAATGCAGTGGAGCAGATGTGGCCTGAGTGGAAACGATGGTTGCTCCCACACCTGGGACCAAGAGGTGACTTCCTATGACTTTAGGATCCGAGTACTGGCTGCGGATGCTGGGTCAATTGACATTTTCAAAACTGAGATCGATAGATTTTTGTTAGGTAAGGGCCTCAAAGGATATGGAACAAAAGTGAGTAAATGGAGGTGAGGTACAGGTCAGCCAAGATCTGCCAGAATGGCAGAACAGGCTCAAGGGACTGAATAGCCTCCTCCTGTTCCTATGTCTCTTGCCATTGAATACAGAAACTGCAAACATTTGAGGGAGATTGGCTAAATGATTCAAATGTATCCCTCTTTCTTTTAAATCAAGTGTTTTATCTAACAAGCAGTTACATTCAAGGTGAATTGACAGCCTAATGTATGTGTATCAAGTTTGAAATCGAAATAATTATGTAGCACACTAAGGTCAATTTCTCACACGTCAAGCTTCACTTGTTGCCCATTGTGTCAGGGAGACCCACAACATGCCTTTCACCAAAGAGTGGGAGGGAAAAATTAGAGCACAAGTTACCTCAGGCCATTCTGTGAAACTCCTATGGAATGGTTTAAAAAAAAGCAAGGGAATGGTGCTTGACCTGAGGAGATCTATGAAGAGGGGGAAACCAACACAGAAAAAAATCCATTATACACTAAGGCCATGAAAGTCCATAGGAGTTCTACAGGTCTCCAGCTGGAGTTAGGGTGGAAGACCAGTAGATCGCCACAGAATCTCAGGACCTGCCAATTAGAATACCACCCAAAATGAACCACATTACATTTTTTCATTATCATACAGTAGTGCTACTGCTGTCCCAAGCTAATTCATTTTTAAAAAATCTTCTTACCGAACATGAATCTATATGCGTTTTCTCACTTGTCAATATATGCTGGACTGTTGCATTTTAAATAAATTTCTTTATTAATTCTTAAACAAACCATGAGGAAGTCTCAGCACTCAGACAGTGAGTGACATTAGCACATCCGAAATGTGAGACTCCCTCAGGCTCTCAAACCTTTGGGGAAATAAACTCAACTGAGTTGGTTAGATACACAGTCACAGTCAGTATGATTCATGACTGCAGGCTCTTCTAGAATGTGTGTGCACCCAATTGTGAGTTTACAATACTTCAAAAGCTATCTTATTTTGTTTGGACCTTGCTAAAATACCAGAATTTCCTACAGTCTCAGTTACTGTAAATATCTGTCAGGTCATGTTGTACAAATTGGGTTTAAAATAAATACTTTATGAGCTGTTTTTTTTATATACTTTGCTTTGCATTTTATTGATATTTTCACATACCATGGTTGATTCAAGTTCAAATGCTGTTTTATTTCTTACTTTAGTAGTCATCTATAAAGCAAAAAGAACAAGAATGAAATAAAGCAGCCAGGAAAATGGGGAAAGGCAAAGGCTACTAACCCAGTTTATCGACAATTACGCTGCACTCACTATTGAGCTGCTTTAATTCTCTTACCTGAAACTAGTGTAACGTAGCAGGTAATAGGCAGGGAAATGAATACTACAGACCACTGCAGCCAATTATTGTGGTGCTTGGGAGATGATGCTGTAATGTAGGAAGACGGTAATAAGATGCAATATTGACGTCTTGGTACATTGAAAATCCTTTGACATAACTTTATTTGATATTTATCAATGGTATGTTGACCTTCATTGCAAGAGGATTTGAGTACAGGAGCAAGGATGTCTTACTGCAGTTATACAGGGCCTTGATGAGACCACACCTGGAGTATTGTGCGCAGTTTTGTTCTCCTTACCCAAGAAAGGATTTTCTTGCCATAGAGGGAGTGCAGTGAAGGTTCACCAGACTGATTCCTGGGATGGCAGGACTGTCAAATGAGGAGAGATTGGGTCGACTCGGCCTGTAATCACTCACGTTTAGAAGAATGAGAGGGGATCTCATTGTAACATTTTAAAATTCTGACAGGACTAGACAGACTGGATGCAAGGAGGGTGTTTCCCCTGGCTGGGTGGTCCAGAATGAGGGGTCACAGTCTCAGGATATGGGGTAGGACATTTAGGACTGAGATGAGGAGAAATTTCTTCACTCAGAGGGTGGTGAACCTGTGGAATTCTCTACCACAGAAGGCTGTGGAGGCCAAGTCACTGAATATGTTTAAGAAGGAGCTGGATAGATTTCTAGACACAAAAGGCATCACGGCGGGAATATGGTATTGAGATAGAAGATCAGCCATGATCCTATTTGAATGGCGGAGCAGGCTCGAAGGGCCGAATGGCCTACTCCTACTCCTATTTTCAATGTTTCTATGTTTCTATCCCTCAACTAACCTCACTAAAAAACATATCATCTGGTCATTAGCTCATTGCTGTTTGTGGGACCTTGCTGTGTGCAAATTGGCTGCCGCATTTCCTACATTACAACAGTGAAAACAGTGCAGTTCAAAAGTACTTCATTGGCTGTAAAGCGCTTCGGGGCGCCCTGAGGTCATGAAAAGCGCTACGTAAATGCAAGTCTTTCTTTTTCTTTTAGTTTTTTCATTTTTCAGCAGTTTTTTGCTCAATCCACTTCCACCTGGCAAACCAAATAGTGCATCCCCTAAAGCTTCCACAATAAACGGCTCACACAGAGTATACACTATACCATTTAATCCTTTTGATTACCTCTGGTAAACTGCCAATATTAATACTGAATTTATCGTACACATTGCTTAGCCCACCCCATACCAACAAACGAGAGAAGTCAAGAAACAGCCCATGATGAAAACAATTTGGGCATCAGAGCAAGAAATTCTATTCACTCAACTGGGATAATCATATATAGTTACTTGATCCATTGCACTGGTAGGATATTGTACAGGAGATTAACATAAAATATGGGAAGCAAAAAGGATACAGTTAGCAGCAACAGCCATCCTGGTAGCACTGTACGGAAGACATTGCCTTCTGAATTAAATATTAGTTGTTTCATTGAGCGCAAAGTAATTGTGTTATTAATGCATTCACAAACAGCAAAAATCTAAAGTCAATATTCCCAATATTAAAATGAAATGTCGTTGAGCTGGAAAGTAGTTACGGTAATTATTTCTGCAGCTGCGGTTATTGTAAGAAGAATTACAAAATGTAACCCTGAATAGTTTTAAATCCACAAAATCAATCGTTGCCGGGGACAGGATGGAATCAGACCCACACCCTCCCAAACTAAACAGAAACTGTCTTTGCACCACACCTCACTGGACATAACGTTAGAGATATCTTTGGCACGATACACAAAATGGTGGCACGCATGCACTGATGGACATTTTGTGTTTCTACACGTGCACACCATCATTTTTAAACTAAAAGCAATCCAAACTAAGCAAAGATCACGGCATTTGCGAAGGAACTCAAAATGGTTCAATTTGAGGTTCTTCCAGGAGGAAGAATGGCTCTGATTGCTGTATGTAACAACGTCGCAAATGCATTCAAAATGTCACTGCACATGGCGAACAATGCAATTCCTCCACCCATGTTCAGGACGCTCTCATTCCACTAATTTCAATTTATCAGAGATTAGTCTCCTATTTTATAACTTTCAGTAAAGTTCTGTATCCTAGAACCATAGAATTTTACACCACAGGAGGAGGCCATTTAGCCCAGTGTAACTGTGCCGAATCTCTGAAAGCTAATTGCTTTCTGTGTCCTATCTCCATATATTTGTAAGTTTTTCTTTCTCAAATATTTCACCACTTCCATTTTAAAAGCTATTATGGATTCTGCTTCCATCACTGTTTCTGGTAGAGCATTCTTTGTCCCAATAACCCTGCATAAAACAATTGCTCCTAACTTCTCATAAGAATATAAGAAATAGGAGCAGGAGTAGACCATACGGCCTCTCGAGCCTGTTCCGCCATTCAATAAGATCATTGCCGATCTTCGACCTCAACTCAACTTTCCCGCTCAATCCACATATCCCTTGATTCCCTTCGGAGTCCAAAAATCTATCGATCTCAGTCTTGAATATACTCAACGACTGAGCATCCACAGCCCTCTGGGGTAATGAGAGGGACATTGGAGAGGGAGACATCGGGGCCGAGAGGGACGTCGCAGAGGGAGACGTCGGGGGTCGAGAGGGACATCGGAGAGGGAGACGTTGGGGGCCGAGAGGGACATCGCAGAGGGAGACGTCGGGGGCCGAGAGGGACATCGCAGAGGGAGACGTCGGGGGCCGAGAGGGACATCGCAGAGGGAGACGTCGGGGGCCGAGAGGGACATCGCAGAGGGGGACGTCGGGGGCCGAGAGGGACATCGGAGAGGGGGACGTCGGGGGCCGAGAGGGACATCGCAGAGGGAGACGTCGGGGGCCGAGAGGGACGTCGCAGAGGGAGACGTCGGGGGCCGAGAGGGAGACATCGAACATCGGAGCAGGGTGGAAAGGTAGGTTTATTTTGTTTTTTTAACTTTGTGCAATGGTTTTTTATTTAATTTATTTTGTTTATTTTTGCCTAATCCGGCCCTTCATGTCTGGCTTCACCAGGCGTGAATCGGAAGCTGTGGGAAAGCCACCCAGGTAAGTTTAAAATTGTTTTAACTATCTAATATGTCAGAAATAAAGTACCTTAAGTTCCTCGATGAGGTACATTTGGTTCTTTAACTATCATCCCACCAGCTTTAATTGCCGGCGGGACGTCCAGATTCGTGAAGTGCGTGCGCACGCAGGTGCGTCTGTGGCAACCCCGGAAGTCGGTGGGTTGGAGCCGGCTTCCAATCCCGCTTGGAATTTTTGCAGTCCCCCCGCCCAACGCACCCAGAATTTGATTTTAAAATTGAGCCCAAGGAGACCAAAACTGTACCCAGTACTCCAGATGTGCTCTAACCAAAGCCCTGTACAATTGCAGCAAGACTTCCTTACTCTTGTACTCCAACTCCCGTGCAATAAACAAACCATTTGCCTTCCTAATTGCTTGCTGTACCTGCATGTTAATGTTCTGTATTTCGTGTACAGGGACACCCAAATCCCTCTGAACACCAACATTTAATAGTTCCTCACCATTTAAAAAATATCCTGTTTTCCCTAACAAAGTGAATAACCTCACACTTCCCCACATTATACTCCATCTGCCACCTTCTTGCCCACTCACGTAACCTGCCTTTATCCTTTTGCAGACTCTTTCTGTCCTCCTCACAGCTTACTTTCCCATGTAGCTTTGTATCAACAACAAACTTGGATACATTACACTCAGTCCCTTCATCTAAGTCATTAATATAGATTGTAAATAGCTGAGGCCCCAGCACTGATCCCCGTGGCACCCCACTAGTTACAACCTGCCAATCCGAAAATGATCCATTTATTCCTACTCTGTTTTCCATCTGTTAACCAATCTTCAATCCATGCCAATATATTACCCCCAATCCCATAAGCCCTAATCTTATGTAACAACCTCTTGTGTGGCACCTTATCGAATGCCTTTTGAAAATCCAAATATACTACATCCACTGGTTCCCCCTTATCTACCTTGCTAGTTACACCCTCAAAAAATTCTAATAAATTTGTCAAACGCGATTTCATAAAACCATGTTGACTCTGCTTAATCATATTATTGTAAACAATTTTACAACACCAAGTTATAGTCCAGCAATTTTATTTTAAATTCACAAGCTTTCGGAGGCTTCCTCCTTCGTCAGGTAAATGTTCAGGAGCTCCTTGAAGCCTACGCATTTATACATATAGAACAATACATGGTGTTTACAGACTGCCCCTGCAACTGCCCGTTGCCAAGGCAATCACCGTGTTCAGACAGAGAGGTGTCACCTGCAGAACCCCCGAATACACATTCAACAAAAAAACAAACAGGAAAAAAAAACAGAGAGAGGCAGAGACATCCGGAAGGCAGAGAAAGCCAGCAAATGACCCATTATATTAAAAACAGATAACATTTGTTCGCTGGTGAGGTAACGTGTAGCGTGACATGAACCCAAGATCCCGGTTGAGGCCGTCCTCATGGGTGCGGAACTTGGCTATCAATTTCTGCTCGACGATTTTGCGTTGTCGTGTGTCTCGAAGGCCGCCTTGGAGTACTAGTAAGAAAGAACGGGATATGACGCTCGACTCATCGATCGACAGTTCCGACGGGCCACAGCAAAAAATCGCATAGACCTCCTCAGGAGACCAACACGGGACGCAACCAACAGAGTACCCTTTGTCGTCCAGTACTTCCCCGGAGCGGAGAAACTACGCCATGTTCTCCGCAGCCTTCAACATGTCATCAATGAGGACAAACACCTCGCTATGGCCATCCCCACACCTCCACTCCTCGCCTTTAAACAGCCACTCAACCTCAAACAGACCATCGTTCGCAGCAAATTACCCAGCTTTCAAGAGAACAGCGTCCACGACACCACACAACCCTGCCACGGTAACCTCTGCAAGACATGCCAGATCATCGACACAGATACCACCATCACACGAGAGGACACCACCCACCAGGTGCATGGTTCATACTCCTGTGACTCGGCCAACGTTGTCTACCTCATACGTTGCAGGAAAGGATGCCCCAGAGCATGGTACATTGGCGAGACCATGCAGACGCTGCGACAACGGATGAACGGACACCGCGCAACAATCGCCAAACAGGAGGGTTCCCTCCCAGTCGGGGAACACTTCAGCAGTCATGGACATTCATCCACCGACCTTCGGGTAAGCGTACTCCAAGGCGGCCTTCGAGACACACGACAACGCAAAATCGTCGAGCAGAAATTGATAGCCAAGTTCCGCACCCATGAGGACGGCCTCAACCGGGATCTTGGGTTCATGTCACGCTACACGTTACCCCACCAGCGAACAAATGTTATCTGTTTTTAATATAATGGGTCATTTGCTGGCTTTCTCTGCCTTCCGGATGTCTCTGCCTCTCTCTGTTTTTTTTTCCTGTTTGTTTTTTTGTTGAATGTGTATTCGGGGGTTCTGCAGGTGACACCTCTCTGTCTGAACACGGTGATTGCCTTGGCAACGGGCAGTTGCAGGGGCAGTCTGTAAACACCATGTATTGTTCTATATGTATAAATGCGTAGGCTTCAAGGAGCTCCTGAACATTTACCTGACGAAGGAGGAAGCCTCCGAAAGCTTGTGAATTTAAAATAAAATTGCTGGACTATAACTTGGTGTTGTAAAATTGTTTACAATTGTCAACCCCAGTCCATCACCGGCATCTCCACATCATGACTAATCATATTATGATTTTCTAAGTGTCCTGTTTCTACGTCCTTAATAATAGATTCTAGCATTTTCCCTACTACTGATGTCAGGCTAACTGGCCTCTAGTTCCCTGTTTTCTCTCTCCCTCCTTTCTTGAATAGCGGGGTTACATTTGCTACCTTCCAATCTACGGGGACCGTTCTAGAATCTAGAGAATTCTGAAAGATCAAAACCAAGGCATCCACTATCTCTGCAGCCACCTCTTTTAAAACCCTAGGATGTAGGCCATCAGGTCCAGGGGATTTGTTGGCTTTTAGTCCCATTAATTTTTCCACTGCTTTTTCTTTACTAATCTTAATTACTTTAAGTTACTCACTCTCATTAGACTCTTAGTTCCCCACTATTTCCAGTATGTTTTTTGTGTCTTCGACTGTGAAGACAGATACAAAATATTTGTTTAATGCATCTGCCATTTCTTGATTCCCCATTATAATTTCTCCTGTCTCAGCCCCTAAGGGACCCACGTTTACTTTTGCTAATCTCTTCCTTTTTGCATACTTGTAGAAGCTCTTACAATCTGTTTTTATATTTCTTACTAGTTTACTCTCATATTCAATTTTCTCCCTCTTTATCAATTTCTTGGTCATCCTTTGCTGATTTCTAAAACTCTCCCAATCCTCAGGCTCACTACTCTTTTTAGCAACATTGTAAGCCTTTTCTTTTAATCTAATACTATCCTTACTTCTCTTTTTGTTCTTTTGTGATGATCTTAAATTTACACTGTCAAAACCTTTCATAATTTTGAACATCTCAATTAGATCTTTTAACATTCCTTGTTCTAATGTAAAGAGCCCCAGCTGCCTAGCTGCTCCTCATAACTAACACCTCTACATGATGAGGAGATCCATGCATCCCCTAACACCAGATTATGAGCACGAGAAGAACACACCATGAACAGCCTTGTGCTGCGCCATTACTGCCAGTCAACAGTAAGAAAAAACTTACATTTATATAGCGCCGTCGCGACCTCAGGACATCCCAAAGCGCTTTACAGCCAATGAAATACTTTTGAAGTGTAGTCACTGTTGTACTGTAGGAAATGCTGTAGGCAATTTGCCCACAGCAAGGTCCCACGAACAGCAATGAGATAAATGACCAGATAATCAGTTTTAGTGATGTTGGTTGAGGGATAAATATTTGCCAGGATACTGGAGAGAACTCCCCTGCTCTTCTCCGAAAGAGTGCCATGGGATCTTTTACATCCACCTGAAAGGGCAAACGGGGCATCAGTTTAACGTCTCATCCTAAAGGCGGCACCTCCGACAGTGCAGTTCTCCCTCAGTACTTCACTGGAGCACCAGCCTAGAGTCTCTGGAGTGGGATTTGAACCCACAACCTTCTGATGCAAAGGCAAAAGTGCTACCACTGAGCCACGGCTGCAGCAGTGAGGTAGAAGATGATTCAGAGCTGAACTGTGGAAAAACTGTGAAGGCAAATCAATTCAGTTAATGTAGGGAGCAGGAGCTAGGCATCCTTGGGAAGACTGATTAAATCAAAGGTCAAAAGTAATTAAAAAACTGATAAAAGTAAAGATACAGACACATAGGCAAACCATCTAAAGACTGTCCTTTGTTGACTTAATTAAATTAAATGCTGAGGCCAGTTTTAAAGAGAGACATTATGGGGTATATTTTCAACTTGAAAATTAAAATTGGGCAGTTTCTATAACAGATGGCTGATTTGCTTCACCAGTTTTACGCCCATTAAAAATCTACCTTACACGTTTCTACAAAAAATATACATAACACTCTGGCATCATCATTAATGAGATGCTAGAATTTGTCATGGGCAACTGCATTCAGGTGATCCTAATTATAAACCCTTAAGCCACATCAGCAGGTTGGTTGAAACATGACAAAGAATGACACACTGTGAGAAATTCTCACATTATAACTAAGTACATGCATTGGCACAATGGCTGAACGTCAAGTCAACATCATTAGGAACTTTCAAACATGTGAAAAAGTAATATTTCTTTGGGGTATTTAGTTAAGGGTAACACTCAGATCAGAAAGCATTTATTTGGGGACTGGGTCCAAAATGGTTTTGTTGCAGCATACACCTATACACCTATGTGCAGACTGCACTAGGAAGCCATGCTGCTTGTGGGCATCCTGAAGAGTTCCACCTGACTTATTTTCTTACTCTGAACTTTTAACTTCTCCCTGAGTATTTGAACCATTTACCAGAGTGAACAATCTGCTTGGATCAATACTCTCAATCTTAAAAAACTGAAGTGACCTCAATGTCTCTTTTTCACAGGTAACTTCTTTCGAGCTTTTTCAGAGCTGGAATTCTTCAACCTTTTCTCAGAGCTTGAATTCTTCATACCCAAAATCGAAGAAAGAAAGAACTTGCATTTATAGAATGCCTTTCACGACCTCCTATGATTTGAAAGTGCTTTACATCCAACAAAGTATTTTTGAAATGTAGTCACTGTTGTAATGTAGGAAATGTGGCAGCCAAATTGCACACAGCAAAGTCCCACAACGGCAATGTGAAAATGACCAATTAATCTGTTTTTTTTAACGATGATGGTTGAGGGATAAATATTGGCCAGGACACCGGGAGAACTCCTCTGATCTTCTTTGAAAAGTGTTATGGGATCTTTTACGTCCACCTGAGAGGGTGGTATGACTTGGTCTTTCACCTTTGTACTTTTTAACGATACTAACATCCCACCCATAATTAGGTAACCAGAACCGCGCGCATGGGTTTTACCAATACTTGAAGTGAAAGCCAGTTAACGATACTAACATTCCACCCATAATTAGGTAACCAGAACCGTGCACATGAGTTTTACCAATACTTGAAGTGAAAGCCAGTGAAGTTGCTGATGGATTGGACAAATCAAAACAGATGGTTGTCAGCCCGCCTTTGAGGTTTCTGAGTAATAGTAATGTCTTCAATGAAATTGAAAGCGTTATTGAGCTAGCTCGTAAAATTACCGGTGGAGCAGAGATGCTCATGGATGGCGGAAAGCAGATTACAGTCCAGACACGATTGCTCATCGCCCTGAACATGAAATAAGGTTTAAATTAGTTACGGAAATGGACAAAGAAAAATCTAAGGTGAAAATACCAACTGGAAGAGAGCCAGTTTCAGTGATTTGAGAAGGGATCTAGCAAGGGTGTACTGGAAACAAAGATTGACCAAGAAAACAGTAAATGAGCAATGGCAGGCCTTCAAGGTGAAAATAGTTCGGCTACAAACCAAGCATATTCCCATAAGGAGTAAAGAAAGGGCATCCAAAGGTAGAGATCCCTAGATGACAAAGGAAATAGAAATTAAAATAAAACAGAAAAAGGAGATTTATTACATATGTCAGGTACAGAACACATTAGATAACCAGGCAGAATACTGAGAGTGCAGGGGGAAATTGAAAAAGGATATAAGAAGGGCAAAAAGAGAATGTGAGAAAGGATTAGCGGGTAACATAAAAGGGAGCCCAAAAATCTTTTATAAACATGTAAAAAGGAAAGTTCAAGAAATGGTGGGGCTGATTTGGGTCAAAGAAGGAAATCTTCTTTTGGAGGCAGAGGACATGACTGAGGTACTGAATGAGTACTTTGCATCTGACTTCACAAAAGAAAAGGATGAAGTTAACGTCACAGTAGAGGAGGAGGGAGTAGAGATATTGGATAGGATAAAAATAGATAGAAAGGAGGTGCTAAACGTTAACAAGTTCCCTGATCTAGATGGGAAGCATCCTAGGTTGCTGAAGGAAGCAAGGGCTGAGATAGCAGAAGCTCTGACCACAATCTTTCAGTCCTCCTTGGATATGGGAGTGGTGCCAGAGGACTGGAGCATTGCAAATGTTACACCCCTATTCACAAAAGGGGAGAGGGATAAACCTGGTAACTACAGGCCAGTCCGTCTAACATCAATGGTGGGAAAACTATTGGAGACCATTGTCAAGGACAAAATTAATTCTCACTTGAAGAAGCATGGATTAATAAGGGACGGCCAGCTTGGATTTGTTAAAGGAAAATCGTGTCTGACTAACCTGATTTTGAGTTCTTTGATGAAGTATCGGAGAGGGTTGATGAAGGTAGTGCAGTAGATATTGTATATATGGACTTTCAAAAGGCATTTGATAAGGTACGACATAACAGACTTATTCGGAAAATAGAAGCACTGGATTTAAAGGGACGGTGGTAACTTGGGTTGATAATTGGCTGAGGGACAGGAGGCAGAGGGTAGTGGTGAATGGATGTTTATCTGACTGGGGAGAATTATGCAGTGGGGTCATCCAGGGGTCAGTATTACGACCATTGCTTTTCTTGTTATATATAAATGCCCTGGACTTGGATACAAGGAGTATTCAAAGTTTGCTGATGATACAAAAGTTGGCAAGGAAGTAAATAGTGAAGAAGATAGTAGCAGACTTCAGGAGGACATAGACATGGGCGAAATGGGCAGACACATGGCAGATGAAATTTAATGCGAGTAAGTGTGAAGTGATGGGCACTTTGGCAGTATAATCTAAATGGTATTATTTTGAGGGGGGTGCAAGAGCAGTGGGACCTGGGGGCGCATATTCACAAATCTTTGAAGGTGGCAGTGCAAGTTGATAAGGCAGTTAAGAAAGCGTATGGGATACTTGGCTTTATAAATAGGGGCATTGAATACTAAACCTTTACAAATCACTAGTTAGGCCTCAGCTGGAATATGATGTACAATTCTGGGCACCACACTTTGGGAAGGATGTCAAGGCCTTGGAGAGGATACAGAGCAGGTTTACCAGGATGATACCAAGGATGAGGGACTTCAGTTATGTGGAGAGATTGGAGAAGCCGGGATTGTTTTCCTTTGAGCAGAAAAGGTTAAGGGAAGACCTAATTCGGGTATTCAAAATAATGAGAGGTTTTGATAGAGCAAATAGGGAGAAACTGTTTCCTCTGGTAAGTGGTTCAGTAACCAGAGGTCATAGATTTAAAATAATTGGCAAAAAAACTAAAGGGGAAATGAGGAGAAAAATTTTCACACACAGAGGGCTGTTAAGATCTGGAACACACTTCCTCAGAGAGTGGCGGAAGCAGATTCTGCAGGAACTTTCAAAAGGCAATTGAACATGTATTTGAAGAGGACTAATTTGCAGGGTTATGGGGAAAAAGCTGGGGTGTGGGACTAAATTGGACAGCTCTTTCAAAGAGCCGGCACAGGCATGACGGGCTGAATTGCCTCCTTCTGTGTTGTAAGAGTCGATTCTATGGAGATTGCATTCCAAGACAATCAATGGGACATTGATGATCAGTCTAGTTAGAAATCGGAAACCTCTGGAGACCTTTTATAGAGGTCAAGCTCAGCAGGGCAAACGTCTACTATGGAATCATCGTCCAATTGTCCACGGGGTACTTTTTTGATAATTTGCTGTAGTAATCTGCTTCAAAGGGATAATCAAAACTCAGATAGACAATTGGCCAGTAATCTTCACTGCTGATTACACCACTATTACCAACAGCAATATTGTATTGTAAGTTTCAAATCTTACAGCCAAATTACAATACCATATAATGATATATGCTTTAGATCAATCTGCAATTTTCTGTTCAGGTAGGTACGCAATGATGTTTTAAAAAACCATCTGTACTGAAAGATCTCCTCTTCATATGAGTCATTAAAATGACAGTCCTAACTCAAAACTATTATATTTAAATAATGGTCCAGCCGCCTGCTGAAAGCTGTGAAGTTTACTTAAGTTTGCCACAGGGTGTTTTTACTTGTGTGTCGATTTTGAATGTTCAGAGCGATATCTGTCTGATGAAGAACTGTACTTACTTTGAAGGCCACCCACACTGATAAGTTGAACTTTTAGTCATTTAGAGTAATTTGCCTTGCACACATGCTCCTGCTGATCCACATACCCACAGATGCATAAACATAAGCAAGTCCCTCCGGGAAAGGTAGTCTATTTAGCCTGGTGCCACATTGAAACCATATAAAAATTGTGCTCGAGAAAAAACAATTGGAGCTGGCACTTTTTTCTGTCACAGCCTATTTTGGAACTGGAGGAGGCCATTCAGCCCCTCAAACCTGTTCTGTCATTCAATAGATCATGGCTGATCTGTACCTCAACACCATTTACCCGCCTTTGTTCCTTGGCCTTGATACCCTTACCCAAATCTAGCGATCTCAGTCTTGAAAATTTCAATTGACCCAGCATTCACAGCCTTTTGGGGAAGAGTTTCAGATTGCCACTACCCTTTGCATGAAAAAATGCTTCCAGATTTCACTCTAAATGGCCTGTCAATTAAATTATGTTATGGGCACCATGGCATTTTGTGGTGTATGTCGGCTTAACGCATGCAGGTTGGAGTTATGTTAGAGTCCTTGCTTTCTATTTGATGTTATTCTGTAATCTTTGCGAGCGTTGTTGGCAGCAGTGGATACCCGCTGAACTGGACAGAAGGTGGGATCCCCAAGTTTTTCCCTGACCAGTTGTTTTTCTTATTCTACACTGAATGTGGTAATTTAGAAATAGTGACATTTTTAATCCGATTTTTCCTGACAAATATAGAGTGGCAAGATGCATGCAAAGCAGTATTTAAAGATATATTAGAGAGTCCTCTGTAGTGTTGTTCACAGAGAGTCGGAGGCTACAATGTCCAAAGGAGGCTGCAGGGATGATGGAATAGAGTGTACATAGTTGCTGAAAGGATTTAGAAAGAAGTGTGCGAGAGATGTGCTCAGAGGCAGTTAGGTAAGTGTTCTTTGATTGGTTTCCAGGAATTTTGAGCCAATTCGGGTTTATTGTGCGATGGGCATACATACGTGTAGAGTCCACCCAGTTTATCATCCCATTGAAATCATTGCGGGCAGGTCCTACTGCGGGTCGACTATCCGCTCCACTAGCAGGTGGGCTATCAGCTTAGGCGCTGAAGTCAAACATTTACCCCTAAGTGTTGGGAGATCGAGTGCCAGTGGAAGTTGGCAAGGACAAGGGTGATAGGTGAGCTCGACTTAATACAGGATAGGATGCAGGGAGCTGACTTGGAGTTTGGCCATGGGTGGATCACAAAAGACTGGCAAGGAGATTGTTGAAGAAATTGATGATGACATGGATGAGTAATGGTGGTGGTGACATTGAGATGGAGACAGGCAATGTTAGTGAAGTAGAAACAGTCCAACTAACAACCCATTCAGGGTTTGCCTTCCTTCCAATCTGGTTTGTTCATGTTGACACTTTCATTGACAGGTGATCACCACAGCTTTCTCCAAATTAAATAGCACTATCATCCAAGTCACTTCTATAGAAGTAAATACTGATGCAAATATTTATATTCTACATGCTTTGAGCTTATCTCACGTCCAGCCCAGCATTCTTACGCATAATGTGTGGTAACCATGGAGCCCATACCTGTTGTAATAAATATTTATCTATCTGCAAACTACAATAATACCACACCGATCCCCTTTTCAAATGAATTGCAAAGCCTCAGCATCATATTATATAATTAGGTTTATCTACATCCTTACATTTCACAGCCACTCAATGCTGGATCATACCTAAGCAAGATTTTTTTTGACTTCTAAATGCTGAACGTACTGTCTGTTTAACATTTATCTGGCACAGCTTGGGTTAGTTTTACAAAAAAAATGTATTTTATCAGAGGCACTGTTTCATCTTATGAAAGATGCCACATTTTAAAAGTCCAAGGTAGAATGTAAATTCCATAGCACTAAACTTTCCCACTGTATGAAGTATAAACACTTTGCAATTCTTAATGTGATTCTCCCCCATGAAGAATCTGCAGCTGATAACTAATGGAATAGCAAGCTATTCCTCACATCCTAAATAAATTACTGTCAGAAAGGAGTCCAAAGGAAATTAACATTGCTATCCTATCCAGTCATTAATTCGTGCAGCTAAGCAGCCTGACAACAGGTCTATGCTTAATTAGCAACAGCATTACAGATTTAATATTAAACTTTACAAATCCGTTACATCCTGTGTTCAAGGATGGGAGGATATCAGTGCTGTTAGTACATATTTATTTCTCAGTGCAATCATTTGCATGACGGTTTTCAAAACTTTTATCCTTTAAGTGGGAAATCAAATATTTCCCTGCAGGTTATAATTTTTAGTAATCAAGAAATGTAAAAGATCAGAAATCTGTTGTCTGCCTGTCTGGGAAATTCTGGTCAGAAACGTTTGTGACTACTAATGCTGAAAAATGGTAGCGTTTGTAGGAATACCGACAGCTTTGCATAGCTCAAGGCTGCCCAGTATATGGCACCAATGCTAAACGTGGCCCTCAAGTCCTGAAAAGCCAGGTCTTGAAGCTCAAGCAACTCAGTCCTATTTGCACTTATGTCTCTCACTCACCGGTTTGTCTGGTTTGAATTTTGTGGGCCTGAAGGTTTGGAAAGCATTGTGTTTGCTGCTGTTGCCTGCTTTAGTTGATAATTCTTAAAGCAGATCACCAGGATCTGTTAGTACAGTACCAGCAACTTGGGATATATGCAGATTAATAGGATGAGGGATTTATACTTTATATGTGGCCCCGATGCTCCCTTGTATGCATCTATGCAGCCCATAAAGACAAAAGCTTGGACAACTTGGTATAGTTGATCTCTGCCACATCTTAATGGTTTGACTGTAACAAATACTTACGACAAATTAAATTATTAATCTCAACTAATTATATTTGGACTGATCAGCAGGGAGGGGGAAAACAATTGGGAAAATTCTTGCTTTTAATTAATATCCAACAAGCCTTGGTGGAAGTAGATGTATATTGACAGTGGGCAGGGACAGAACTGGGTTCAGCTGTGATGCTCCCAAAGGGGGAATAGTCTCCTGACTGTCATTATCTAACCTTACACATGAGGAATGGCCACTTGGGCAAGTTGCAAGAGTGTAACCAGTGCTCATGGAAACAAACCCCATCGAGGATTCAATGCCATCAGGAAAAGAGACACAGAAATTAGTAGCAAAATAGGGCAGAAAACGGGTAGCGAGCACAGAGCTGCAGATACATACTGAGGAGTTTCCAAGAGGATGTTTGCTGCAGGGGTAACTAATGTACAATTACAGTACTTGCTCTATTGAATCATATTTGACACTGTAAATTGATTTGGTCTTCAAATATCATAAAGAAAGTGACTGAAGTATTTGTAACTGTACACATGGACTGTCCTGCTGCATAACTGTACTTTTAGCTTACAGGCAGTGAAGATAAAATGCTACTCCAAATGAACACTGTCATGTTTCCAAAGATATAAAACCAGAGGCAAGATGAATCATACAGAGTGCAGATTTGCTATGTGGGTCAGCGAAGAAGCTTAAAGGACACATATCAAAACCTACAATTTATCCCCTGACCATCTGTTACTTTGAATAATTATACACATGGAATTTGCTTTCCCAATTTTGGTTCACAAAAGATTATCAGCTTTTTTGGGACTGAGGTGATTGCAGAATGATTATGGAAAGTTAAGGGCACTGAGCATGTGCATCTATACCCGATACTCCATCAGATATACTCATAGTTGCTTTTGGAGCTGGCACTCAGTGTTCTCGGACTCTGCTCGCGTCAGGTTGAAAAATGTCTGACTTCGGGGCTGGTAAAAAATCATCTCATAATGCAATGCAGTAACCTCCTGTGCATGAGCGATGTTTAGGAAACAGGCAAAGGGGTATGGCAGCCTAGTGGTTATGGTACTGGACTAGCCATGCAGAAGTTCGGAGTTCAAATCCTACTTTGGTAAGTTGTGAAACTGAAACAACCATGAACCTAACTGGCTCACTAATGTCCTTCAGGGATGGCAACCTGCCACTCCTATACAGTCTGGCCAACATGTGACTCCAGTCCACACAACGTCTCTTGAAGTAAGTCTAGACAGTGTGAATACAGCAAATGTCATGCAAGGCCTTTACAAATGCGGCAGTCAGTCAGTGTCCCATGACGCCTTTGTTTTCTTATATTTGCTCCACAGGTGAGCATACACATCATGAAGAAGCCAAGAAGGCAGATCGTGGGGCCTTGGCAGTACCAGGCTCACCCACACTGTCATTGGCACTGAGCCTCAGCAATGTCAGCAGTCGCACAGGACTCCAACAGAGGATGTGTAAGGACCAAAAGTGACATTAGTACCACCCACAGTGAGGGGCTGGATTCAGCAGACTCCTGTACCACACCAGAGGAACTTTGTTTACCACAAATTCTTTGGTGCTCAGAGATGAGAAATCTTATGTAGATCCAATGGGAGAAAAGATGGTGAACTACATACATGAAGCATAAAGAGTTCCATGGAGCAAAATCTATCAAAATGTTCCAGTGATTATGTAGGAGTGCCTTACTCATACGTTGAACAAAATAAGCTAACTGATTACCTGAGCAGATCAAGGCTTTAGTCAAATACATGCTGACATTCAGGGACTGCCAGTACAAGTAGCTGCAGCTCCCATAATGTCTTACAGTTTAGCTGCAATGTGTGCTGGACAAACACTTCTCTCACAAATGCTGTGGACAGCCAGGGTCACCGAGCGCAAGAAAGCATTTTGAGTGGCTTAAAATCTATGAACAAAAGAGTGAAAAGGGCTGCAGGGGTTTGTTCAGATGTAGAAATCTCAGCAGATGCACAATGAAGCACTTTCCAAGCCATAGCAGTGGCAGCACGATAAGTTCCAACTGGTACTTTTGTTTGTTAAACTGCTTGTGCTGTGACCAAGTGAATCTGCAGTGCCAGAGTCACAATCTTCTAATACCAATGAAGACAAGTCCAAGCACAACCCAGACAAGCAATTCGGCTCCTACAAGGCCTTCGCTTTTGTGGTCCATTGAAGCAACATGTCTTCTGCCTCCCCCAGCCTTCAGGCTGAAGTAACAGTGGCCTCTTCTTCTACTACAGCATTGGGTGAGGGAACATGGAGCGATAGGCAGAGAGGCACCACAGTGAGAAGGAGTACAACACGCTCAGGAGGGAAGAGATTCACATGGTAACATCACATAGTAGTCATGAGGTGCTTAGCACCTGGTTTAACATAACCACTACACTATTGTACTTCCTGTATGGAGGAAGGGTTGACTTCTATCAAGTCCCCAGCAGCAGCCTGGAAGCCGCCTGAGGTATTATAACAAATCAGAACTATTTTCACTTTAAAGGGGGTAATTTGGATTGACAGCCTCGTCTGACAGAAGCACAAATCAGAACTTCAGGAGCCGCTGTGCAACCACTTTAAACGTTTGGAAAGTCACTTGCAGCTCTATGTGCTGCCAACAGGAGAAGCTTCCTGCCAGCACCAGCAGGTTGGACAATTGTCCCTTACGCACCAAAGGCAGGGCTTTTGCTAACTGACCCTCCAGCTTTCCTCATCTTCTGTATAATCTTCGTCAGCCCCTCAACCAGCCTGTGCACTGAATGACTCGCGCTGCTACCAACAGGGAAACCAACTACTGCTGCTTTATATTGGGAGTTTGCAGTCAAACCTACTACTTTTTTTTCCATTTTTTTTTCTTTTTCCCGGATTCAGGAGGCAGGCAAGGGCTATAATTTTGCTCTGCTCTCTGCTCAGAGCTCTGCTCTGACCTCCACTCATTTCTGCTCTGAAGTGACAACTGAAAGTGCAATCAGAATGATGCTTGATTTTTTTTTTGTCTTTTTTTTTGTTTTAGGCCCCCCCCTTTTATAAGATAGGGTGTGTTTATGTGCAGAAAAACCAAATAAACCCAAAATAAGTGTCAAATTAAAATTTTATTATCTCGGTCCAGGATGCACTCCCTGCGGTGCCCACCGGTCGTGGAAAGCCTCAAGCATACCGGCAGACACCGTGTGCTCCATCTCCAGGGCTACCCGGGCCAAACCAGCAACTGCTGCTTTATATTGGGAGTTTGCAGACATACCAACTACTGCTGCTGCTTTATATTGGGAGTTTGCAGACATACCAACTACTGCTGCTGCTTTATATTGGGATTTGCGGACAAACCAATTACTGCTGCTTTATATTGGGATTTGCAGACCAAGCAACTATTGCTGCTGCTTTATTTTGGGATTCGCAGACAAACCAACTACTGCTATTTTTTCCTTGGGAGTTTGCAGACAGACCAGCTACTGTTGTTCTTTATTGGGAGTTTGCAGATTACCCAACTACTGCTGCTTTTGTAATGGGAGTGTGCAGACAACTCTGTTTAGGATTTAGAAAGTGGAGGGCTGCACAGGAACATCTTTAATTGGTACTTAATTGGTCTTAACGAGCTTTTAGCGTTTTCAAAATAAAATACGCTTTAAAGATTCCAGCTTGCATTTCCTGTCAGTAGAAAATTCCAAACTGCTTAATTCTTTTTTCTTTGCTCTCCACCATATTTATTGCCTACGCCCATGGACACTCAGCCAAAATTTGAGTGGAGAATGAGAATGAAGAAAGATAGTATTGCCTTGTGAGGATACAGAGGCAACCAACGAAGACAATTGCAGCATTCAGGAATTTCGGTTACAAGATAATTCCCGAAAGGTGGATTTCTTTTGTTTGGAAAAGAGGAGACTTTGAGGTGATTTGACTGAAGCTCCTTTAAGATTATGGGAGGAAATGACAAAACTGATCCAGGCAATTTGTTTAACTTACAGAAAGTGGAAATTGTGGCATCCTCTCAAAAGCCTAAGAATGGAGCAGATGTTCTCCCAGAGCTGTCTCTTTGTCAACTGAAGGGAGTTCCCCTTGTGCCTGTAATTCCTAGGATTCTGCAGTCAGAATGTATGTTGTGTGGAGGATTCCAGAATAATCAAGTTCAGCATGATATAGGTTTCAGAAATATCAAAGACCAGGCCCGGCTATATAATTTTAAAAAGGCTAACTGCAAGGAAATAAGGGAAGAACTTAAGTAAATTGATTGGAAGGGATCGCTCAGAGGGCCTTGCAGAATTAATACATATTTAGGATTAGTTAGCATTGACTGAATAAACATGATCTTAAATGGAATAACAAATTAATCAGAAGGAAATAAGGAAGCCAAATCCCGCTGCAAGGTGACGGATTCCACTGGGATGAATGTAGGAACATGAAGAATAATGTTAAAAGGTCAGAAGGGCAAAGAGGAACAGAGATAAAAGTATTGCTGCAGATGCACAACATAACTGTAAGAATATTTTTTGGTACTATAACAATAACAGGATAATTAGAGAAGAGGATGAACATAAGATAGTTAATATGCTAAATGATTACATCCTCCAAGTATTCATCAGGCGAGACATGAGCAGCATTTACTTTATGAATAGCAACAACCCAAGCAAAATTAACAGCTTCAACATAAATGTAGTGGAATTACTAGAAAGACTGAAAGACCTCAAAACAAATAAATCCTCAGAATTGCATGGTATTTATCACTTAATACTAAGAAGAGGTAGAGATCTGTAATTAATGCTCATTATAAGGGGCAAAATGAATGCTGGGGAGTTCCTGGTAGATTGTAAATGGGCTAACTTGGTGCCCGTTCTCAAAAACAGACCCAGGCAACTCAATTAATTAGTCCTACATTCAATAGTGGGTAAAATAATGAAATCAATTAACAGGAGTAAACCTCAGGATTACCTGTAAGATAATAACCTAGTAAACACTAGTTAACATGGATTCCGAAGGCAAAAAACCTGCCTCGTCAACTTCCTTGATTTTTTTTTTGAGGAAGAGACGTTCCACCTGTGAGAAGATCAATGACATGATGTACCTTGATATCCAAGAATCATGTGACAAAACTCCGCTAGTACTTGGGCTTAAAGTGGTGGGGATTCCCTGAATAACAAGTTGCCTTTATATAGTGCCTTTGACGTAGAAAAAATGTCCCAAAGTGTTTCACGGAGGCGTAGGAAAAAATGAACAGTGAACCAAGGAAGCAGGAGATATTAAAAGCTTGGTTAAAGAGGTGGGTTTTAAAGAGGAGAGGGAGGTGGAGAAGCCAAGGAGTTTAGGGAGGGAATTTCAGAGCATGGGGCCTATGCGGCTGAATGCATGGCTATCAATGATGGGGCAAAGGGAGGGGGCTCCACAAGAGGCCAGAATCAGAGGAACAGAGAGTTTGGCTAGGGGTTGGAGGAGTTTACTGAGATAAGGGTATGATTTTGACCACGAGCAGGGACGGGAGCGGGGGGGGGGGGGGGGGGCCAAATTGCGGACGGGAAACCCGGAATTATGGGTTTCCAGACGTCCATACGATTTTGACATAAGGACGTGTTTTTTTTTGTCGGTTTGCCGTCCAACTGACCGGCCTGGTTGACAGGTTGGTCTCAGTTGGACGGGAGAGCAGCCAGGGAAAGGACATGTTCAGGTAAGTCTTTGATTGTATGGATGGCAGGGGGGAGGGGGGGGGAAGGCATTGATGGGCACGGGGGGGGCATAAATGGGCATGGGGCACTGATGGGCATGGGTGGGCATGGGGGCAGAGTCAGTCATGCGGCGGGAGGGAGTCAGTCACAGGGGGGTGGTCAGGATCAGGGGGAGTTGCGGGGTTCTGCGAGCATTGGCGGGGGTGGTTGGGGATTGGGGGAAGGGGGTTTGCAATTGTTGAGGGGGGAGGGGATTGGGGGGGTTTGCGATCGTTGTGGGGTCATTGCAGTTAGGCTTGTTGGGCCTGGGGGAAGCACTCCTGCTCCTCCGGGCCCACAAGCTGTACCAGAAAGGCACTACCTGCAGTTTTGGGCCTTCTCGCCTCCTTTCATGTGACGTGAAGGAGAAGGCCCGGGAATCTTGGCCCCCAGGGGTTGAAATTGCAAATTCTGCAAAAATGGAGGCCTGCAGCCTCCTTGAAAGGTTTTAGTCACCAATCCTTCTCCTGGGAGCAGGTTGGTCGCCTGCTCCTCGTCCTGCCCCAGTGAAAACCGGAAATGGGCAGGTTGGAGGTGGGTTGGGGGCGGGTCTGAAATGGTTGCAATTTAAATGGACCACCCCCACCCCTCCCCGACCCCCAACCCACCTGTTTTTCAATGTTAAAATCATGCCCAAGGGATGGCAAGGCTATGAAGGGATTTAAATACAAGAATGAGGATTTAAAATCGGAGGCCATTGGGGGGCCAAGAGCTAATGTAGATCAGGAAAGATGGGGGTGATGGGTGAGTGGGATTTGGAATGGGATAGATTGGGGGCAGCAGAGATTGGATGAGCTGAAGCTTACGGAGGGTGAAGGATTACCGGTTGGTCAAGAGAGCATTGGAACAGATAAGTAATGGTCTAAAGGGTGGGAAGCAGTGTGTAATTGTTAGAGAAGCTATGCTGGTGTGGGAGAAACTGCTGAGTAGAGTGTCCCTGAGATTGCTATTGGAACCCTACGTTCTCTAATTTATATTAACAACTTTGTTTCAGAGGCTTAATGAAAAATGGTCACATTTAGAAACAATACCAAACTAGGAGGGTCAGCTGAATTTGAGGTGGCAGTTCAGTAACTACAAAATCAATTGGACGAAATATGTAAGTGTGAATGAACAATGGCAAAACGTATCTGTAAGAAATTTTTTCGATAGTGGGTATGTTACTGGATTAATAGTCGAGAGGCCTGGACTAATAATCCAGAGAACGTGAGTTCAAATCCCACCATGGCAGTTTGAATTCACTTTTTTAAAAATCTGGAAATAAAAAGCTGGTATCAGTAAAAGTGACCACGAAGCTGTTGATTGTCGTAAAAACCCAGCTGGTTTACTAATGTCCTTTAGGGAAGGAAACCTGCCGTACTTACCTGGTCTGGCTTATATGTGACTCCAGTCCCACATAAACATGGTTGACTCTTAACTGCGCTCTGACGTGGCCTAGCAAACCACTCAGTTGTATCCACGGCAACTAGGGATGGGCAATAAATGCCTGCCTTGCCAGCGACACCCACATCTTGAGAATGAATAAAAAGATGAAATTTAATCTGGAAAAAGGCAAAGTACTGCATTTAGGGAGAAATATGGGCAGCATAAATGCTCCATGAATGGTGTAGAATTAGCTGAGGGTGAAGTTGAAAGGAGATGGAATGGTATTGGTAGAATCATTGCTCAAAATATCCAACTGATGCAGGGCAGCAAGTGACAAAGCAAATAAAATGCCTAACTCTACAGCCAAAACAGTGGAATACAAGTCAGCGGGACAAGAGTAACGGGCGATCTGGGACCTTAGTGAACGGCGGGACCAACCGTGTATCTCCTTAACCAATGAGATTTAAGGATTGAGAGAGAAACTGAGGAATGATGGAGAGGAAGGGTGAATTAGAGTCAAATCAGTTACAGAAAGAGAAATATAAAGAGGGAAAGAAAGATTAGATTAAGAGGGAAAGAAAAAAAGAGACAGGAAAAGTAATTAAAAAATTTGAAACTTAAAATTTGAAATTTTTAAAATCTCTATCAATAATTTACTACATGCAGGAATGAGATTGAGCACTTTAAATTGTTCTCTTTATGGGCCAGAGTTTGATTTGCATTACACTATCAATTATCACATCGTTAAATAAGCACTTACGTTCTTAATTACCAGACTGGGGGTGCAGGAACAGAGAGACCTGGGGGTGTATGTACACAAGTCTTTGAAGGTGGCAGGACAAATTGAGAAGGCTGTTAAAAAGACAAACAGATCCTTGGCTTTATAAATAGAGACATAGAGTACAAAAGCAAGGAAGTTATGTTAAACCTTTATAAAACACTGGTTAGGCCAGAGCTGGAGTATTGTGTCCAATTCTGGGCACCACACTTGACAGGATGTCAAGGCCTTAGAGAGGTGCAGAGGAGATTCCCCAGAATGGTACCAGGGGTGAAAGACTTCAGTTACGTGAAGAGACTAGAGAAACTGGGGTGGTTCTCCTTAGAGCAGAGAAGGTTAAGGGGAGATGTGAGAGAAGTGTTCAAAATCATAAAAGGTTTTGATAGAGTAAATAAAGAGAAACTGTTTCCACTGGCAGGAAGTTTGGTCACCAGATTTAAGGTAATTGGCAAAAGAATCAGAGGCGACATGAGGAAACATTTTTTTACACAGCGAGTTGTTGTGATCTGGAATGCACTGCCTGAAAGGGTGGTGGAAGCAGATTCAATAATAATTTTCAAAAGGGAATTGGATAAATACTTGAAGAGGGAAAATTTACAGGGATATGGGGAAAGAGCAGGGGTATGGGACCAATTATCTAGTTCTTTCAAAGAGCTGGCACAGGCACAATGGGCCAAATGGCCTCCTTCTGTGCTGTTATCATTTTATGATTCTATGACTTAACTTTCTGTGGCGAGTTTAATGGGCAATTAATGTGCAAATCCAGCAAGTACTTAGAAAATAACAGGGAGACTAAGGGCAAGATGCTGTTTGTGCAAAGCAAATGGTGGAGTGACGTGAATCGACCAGCAAGTTCTGGAGATTTGCAACTCTAGGCATATCTCTTAATCCCCTGAACCTGCTGGCCAATTTGCACATTAATAATGGCGAGCTTCGTTAACCTGTCGTTATTTTTCTAACAAGATCCAGACCATTGATCCCTAGGATCAGGGGACTGAGCTGCGAGGAAAGGTGGCAGATACTTAGGATTTTTTTTCTCTTCGAAAGGAGCTGAGTGTCAGCTGGTCTTAAAGAAGCATATTAGACTATAGAATAGAAAAGGTAAGTCCAGAACTACTTAAAACCGAACCATGACTGTTGGACAAAAGAGCACAGGTTCAAACCAGTCAAGGACAAATTTAGGACAATCCCCTGGAATCATTTAAAACATAGTTGAATGTTGTCATGGGGGCTAGTAGGATATTTAGAAGGATTAGCTGATGCTCTTCTTCATCTTTTTCTATCTTACGAGTTTGTGAAGTTGTTTACCATGATGAAAGGTTCAAATACCAGGCAACATTACATGTGTAGAGTACAGACACTGCAAATTATTCACATACAACATTGTTCACTTTAAATTTGGCATGTTAAAAAGTAATGTGAATATATATAAATAAAAATGTTCTAGGTACTATACAGGCAGTTAGAGTGAGAGTAGTTAACTTTATACATACAAGTATAATTGTTTAAGATATGACTCAGCAATAACATTAGACTGCCAAGTCAACATCCAGCTGGTAGTGTTATACAAAATAAGGCTGGTGATATCGATGGGCATCCCAAAGTGCAGGTACAGGTGTTTGAGTCATTTTAAGAGGAAAATTAAGCAACAATGGATGCAAACCCATATCCATTGCGCGAGATACTCTTTTCAATTTGTAGAAAGTTTTGAGTACAGCAGTAGACAAAGATTAGGCATATACATAAAAGCATACAAATTTGCACAGAGTCCAGCTCCTGTAACACATGGATATAAAAGACTGGCACTACAATGCTGTTTCATTTTTCAATCTTTTCTTATTTTATTTTTGATTTTATTCCTCCAACCTATATTTTTATCATTGCATGAGATAATTATATTTTACCTCAATGATTAAACTCCATTTAACACATCTGTCTAAGCTTATCCTGCTTTGAACTTTTTTTTTGCTTGTTGTATTTTTTCCTTCGCTGCGTTCTACCTTGCATTGAAATTTTCACAGGTTATGGTAATTCCCACCAGTTAACAACTAACATTTGGAATTACTGCAGATTTTACTGTAAACTAGTACCCTTTAAACCGGATTGACTTATTGCTTTTTACTGATGGTCACAGTTCAGATTGCCACAGTGTGGCTGGCAATTAAACACATCCACCTGCAGAAGTCAGGAAGCGTGGGAGGGCTTTGAGTAGGAGAACAGAGCACCTGAGGCAGAAGCTGAAAAGACCCAACAACAGAGTGTGAAGAAGCCTCAGGGCATAAAGGAAAGGAAGACTGGAACAGCGGAAGCAGGTTTCTGATCATATCATTACTGAGTAACTGTCAGAGTTATCCCTCTGATGAAGCAGCTGACATACATCAATAAAACACTTTCATTATTCTCCTACTCACCATTTCCATTGGCCAGGTATCTAACCAATCGGAAATAACTGGCAAGAAGTATGACGGACGCCAACACAAGATTCCAATCCTTTTCATTCAAGAGTCTGTATATATTCAGCTTTTAAACCAGATTTGTATACATATCCTAGTACTCTAACAAAGTTTATCATTGCTGAAATATTTGGATAAAAAACTGTGCTGGGAAAAACTCAGTACATCAATTAATCCTCTCTTCTAATTCCATCGGCCCTCCAAACATCACATTTGAGCAAACACTTCAATATAATTGAGATAAAGTTGATGAGAAATTGGAAGTAAAAATTAAATATTCATTATTTAGCAATAGAAAAACTTGATATCGTTAACTTACCGCAGGAACAAGATTTTAACATCACTGTACGAGTCTGAATAGTATGGATTTTTTTGGAAGTAAAACAATGGACGAGGGTTTGAATTTAGAATTACTGCATGGCTCCAAAGGTGACAAATCTTTATAATTGCATTTTGCAGCATTTTCACTTGATATTGCATTAACTCGCAGTGTGGACATAAAGTCTATCATCTAAACTAAATTAATATGGATTTCTAGTAAATGGTCAAAGGTGGCCTGTACATAGGTAAGTATTTCTGACAGCAGTAACATCTCAATGAATGCTCTGACAGTCCTATAACTATTTGCATTCCATTTATTCCTTCAACAGCGTTTCCCCAGAGTCCCAGTGATAAAGTTGATATGCAAAGTACGGAGAGGTGGCTGTCACTGTGCATCTCATTTCTTTCCAGTTTGTATTGTTTATGATTTTTTTAAATGTTCATGGCTATGACCAATGCTTCTGACAGCTATTTTCCACTGGGTGAGTTTGTTCTGTATGAAATTTGTTATCCTCAGCACACAAAAGTTGTTCATTCCACACCCCTCAAGTAGCTAAACAGCTGCATAACTCATGACATGCAAGCCAAAGCCATTCATCTATCTGTGGTGAGTTACATGAAATGACATTGAACCTACAAGGTAACCAGCCATTCAGTCCAATCAGTCTGTGTCGGTATGTTCCTGCTCTGTTCCCATGTCCTTTTATTCCCTTTCCCTTCAACCACCTATCTAACCTCTTCCAAAAAGTTGGCAGAGTCTCTAATTCAGTCACTGACTCCACAGCTTCACAACCCTCTGTACAAAAATTATTCCTGTTCTCTGCCCGAACTTATATTTATCTTATAGTTCCCTAGATTTAGGAACCATCCCTCTAGATTGGAAAATTGGACATCACTCTGCTTTTTAAGGAAGGAGAGAGAGGGAAACCAGGGAATTATAGATCAGTTAGCCTAACATCTGTTGTGGGGAAAATGCTGGAATCTATAATTAAGGATAGGGTGTCTGAACACCTCGAAAATTTTCAGTTAATCAGAGAGAGCCAGCATGGATTTGTAAAAGGTAGGCCGTGCCTGACAAACCTGATTGAATTTTTGAAGAGGTGACTAAAGTAGTGGACAGGGGAATGTCAATGGATGTTATTCATATGGACTTCCAGAAGGCATTTGATAAGGTCCCACATAAGAGACTGTGAGCTAAGATAGAAGCCCATGGAATCGAGGGAAAAGTATGGACTTGGTTAGGAAGTTGGCTGAGCGAAAGGCGACAGAGAATAGGGATAATGGGAAGGTACTCACATTGGCAGGATGTGACTAGTGGAGTCCCGCAGGGATCTGTCTTGGGACCTCAATTAGTCACAATATTTATTAACGACTTAGATGAAGGCATAGAAAGTCTCATATCTAAGTTTGCCGATGACAGAAAGATTGGTGGCATTGTAAGCAGTGTAGATGAAAACATAAAATTACAAAGGGATATTGATAGATTAGGTGAATGGGCAAAACTGTGGCAAATGGAATTCAATGTCGACAAATGTGAGGTCATCGACTTTGGATCAAAAAAGGATAGAACAGGGTACTTTCTAAATGGTAAAAAGTTAAAAACAGTGGATGCCCAAAGGGACTTAGGGGTACAGGTACATAGATCATTGAAGTGTCATGAACAGGTGCAGAAAATAATCAATAAGGCTAATGGAATGCTGGCCTTTATATCTAGAGGACTAGAGTACAAGGGGGCAGAAGTTATGCTGCAGCTATACAAAACCCTGGTTAGACCGCTCCTGGAGTACTGTGAGCAGTTCTGGGCACCGCACCTTCGGAAGGACATATTGACCTTGGAGGGAGTGCAGCGTAGGTTTACTAGAACGATACCCAGACTTCAAGGGTTAAGTTACGAGGAGAGATTACACAAATTGGGGTTGTATTCTCTAGAGTTTCGAAGGTTAAGGGGTGATCTGATCGAAGTTTATAAGTTTACCATTCTCCTCTTGACTACTAGAGACTTCCCTTGGTCCAAAACGTGACCTGCACCCTCTAAGCGAGCATAGGTTCCACTGGCCTTATCGGGTAAGCTGGGCAGAATTCCTTAGGTAGCCTGGGAATGCCATAGACACGTTTCTGACTTAACACAGGCAGACCTAAGAAGTGCCCACTGCTCCAGAATGTAATGTCCAGTGTTAGTTGTGAAAGGCAGAAACCCAACAGATCTGGGTTCCACCCCAAATTGTATCCCTGCCCTCCTCCCCAGGACTGGAATTTCTACCATTAAGTGTCCAACTATAGTTATTATTAAAATCTACTCTAAGTTGACCATTTCAGACCAGACATGTTGGTGATTGATTCAGAGAGTACTACTGCTAATTAAATAAGGACCAGAATTGGACATTTCTCTTACTTGCAATGCCTGCTGCTAGAACGCTACCCACCTCTCCGTGCCCATGACTCTACCCCCGAGAATTCACTCTGTGGATGCTGAGGCTGCTCCTGTGTCTTGGCGACCTGTTAATGAAATAACTCCAGCTGAACTGGTGAGTCCCATGCAAGCTAAATGTTCCCTAAAGACCAGTAGAATACAGCACAAGTTTCTACTGCTACCTATTTAATGTGGAGTTGATCGGCCCAATTGACTTGACAGCTGATTTCCAGAAGAAATGTTCTTGATCTTTTCACTTGCTCTTTTGAAAGGGCAATAAATTGGTCATAATGTTGAAACTAATAAATCTACTACTTTTCCTACTGAAGCCAATATTACGATAGTGGGCATCTGATGCAGTGAAGTGCATTGGGTGCAGAGGCTAGAGGCTGGCAGTATACTTAAGGCACCCAATGAGCCCCAAAGCAGGCAGCAAGCACTAAGGGAATTTGGAGCCTGTGCACAAACTGTGAGTTATGGTTTATTAGGCCCTTCATCTCTGTTATTTAGGTACCTGTCGTCTAATGAGTTAGGAACAGGCACCGAAGGGGAGCCCATCAATAAAGTTTAAAAATAAATTTGAGTACCTTTGCCCATTGGCTCACTGCCATGCCTGGAGCTCATCCTCCCACATCACACATGTGCCCAGCACACAACAGGCAGCTGTCAGCCCTTTACTGGCTGCTGGTGCCTGATAATGTGGTTCGAGGCACATCGTGAGAGACATGTCCAGAGTGCCAGTAAATTATCCATATAGGCTGAGCTCTCATTCCCCAGCAAGCTCAGCCCACATAGCATCTGCACAGTGGTAGTGCCTGTGGTGTTACTGGCCCAATTGTCTCCTGGTTTCCCATCAGTTTTAACAGTTGTCTCCACCATCGTTGCCATTAATCGGCAGCAGGAAACAGCTCGCAATGTTCTGTATTTTGTTTTCCTTTAAAAAATGGTTTTCCACCATTTTAACCACATTTTGCTGCCTTCATGTTCAAACATCCCCCTTCTCCAGCTTGGATGGAGAGATTCTCTGGAGTCCGGTCTCTTCCACAACCAACATCTACCAAAAAAGGTTACATTAATGGGACAACTTATGTCCCCCTTTCAATATACCTTATGCACCCTGAATCCAGTGCTTTGTTACAATGATGCACTTTGTACAGTAGTCTGGCTGAGAGAAATTGAAATTATATGACGGAAACCACTGAATTGTACTATTTCAAAGTATTGTACATTTAAACAAGAAAAGGTTTTTCTAAAAAAAATCTGCATGAGCAAGGAACATAAGAGTTCATAAGATGGAGAATTGAAGTACCTGTGCCAGAGATGAGCCAAGAATTGACACTAGTTCACTCTTTAACGTGTCAATAATAAACAGTTGTTACAACCTTAGGCGTTCCACCTCAAATCTCAGTTTGGAGAAGTTGCTTCATCTTTACATCAAGCTCCAGTCTACAGCATCTCACTTTCTGCGTCCTCATAAGATGTCAGCTTGTTTCTGCCTTCAATCTCCCATCTTAGTGAGAAGCCTCCTGCCAAGTGCCTGCAAACCTTCTGGATGGTAAACACACTGTCCCAATGTTAAGCTCAAAGTTTCCTCCTAAACAGATTTATTCACACGGTCCGTCTAAATCCTGCTCTTCAATCCGAATAAATATATATATATATATATATATATATAATATGTCCAAGGGCCAGAGGCTAGGAGCCCAAAGCTCTTGGATTGTCATGGCAACCAAGGCAGTCATCTTACTCCCATAAACACCACCAAGAACTTACATGCCTAGAGAGTGGGATATGTAAGGTTGTATGGGTCAGGGAGCATAGGGGAGTGAGATCCTAAAGTCCAACTGGGGAAATATATTGGGGTCTGTCAGTACTGGAGGCAGGGGGTCTTGGTGTATGATAATATTAGGTGGGGGGGGGGGGAAGAACCAGGCTGTGAGAACACTTGGAGGGGTTCCATGATGTGAGAGCACCAAGGGTGAGGGGTCGGGGCATGGGGGCTCCAGAATCTGAGAGCACCGGGGGGAAGTGCCAGGTTTGTCAGTAATGTTGACAGAAGTGTGGCAGCACTGTGAGGAGTGACAGAGTCTACAGCACTGGGAAGAGAGAGGGGTGTGACTGATGTCCTGGGGGGGGCAGAATCTTGGAGTGCTGGGGAGAAACCTAGAATCTGGGAGTAAAAGTCTAGCAACATTGAGGGGTGGACCCAAGATATTGTGATCCCATATAACCCATCTACCCCTCTCTCTCTTGCACAGCTGTCATTGATTAGAAGTTTACATTTTCTCACTATCAGCAAAACACAGCTAATGGTAAGAAAAGCCTTTGGGCCCGACTTTTAATGTTTGGTATGTCCTGATTTTGGGCACAGACGGGGTGTACCGCATTGCAAAATGAGGTGGCAAGGAGTCATACTGGATTACCACAAAATCTTGGCCCCACTCCATTTTCCAATCAGGTCTGGGGTGGGTGTTCGAAGCAGACAACAGCAGGAAAAGGAGTTGCTCCATTTTGTGGCCTGAAAAATGGTTGCATCTCCTTGCAGGCATAGTGCAATGCTAATCTATGGTTAAAGTGACACAGTGGGCAAGCCTCCTCACGACTACCTCATGCAACATCACTTCAACATCAGCAGCCATCAAACAGGGGGTCGGGGGCTTGGCTGATCCCCAATTTGCCTGCAAACGCATCCACAAGCCTAGGATTCCCTAATCCTTCATTTTTGCCTGCTAGCTCTTTGTCCCTTGCTCCTTCAGTCTTAGCTAAAGCTACTAATGGGTTGAGATATTTATTGAATCTCTCCAAACTTTTTGCCTATGCTATTGTGACGCTCCCCTTTAACTGTCTCCATCTCATTTAAGTTTAAGTTACATGCAATTTTCTTCTTCCACCCCTTGGGGATAAATTTAACTCTCACCCCCATATTTGATTAAATTACAAGCTCCGTATGAAGCTTCGTCCAGGCCCATAGTACAGCCTCCCTCAGCTGGGGCATTCTTCACCTCAATCTGAGGCAGAGCTTTACCCCTGGCCCGATGGGTTGATTCGTCCTGGATGCTCTTGGCCTGATTCTCCGTAAAAAGATGTCATTCTTTTTTGTTTGTTTTTAGAAACCATCGCCGAGTATTTCCTCAGGGCCTCTCTCACTCCACCACCGTAATTCCGTGGAGACCCCGCGTATGCGTTTAAATGGGATTTCCGCCAAAGTTACAGCGACGAAGCACGGGAAGTCACGAGGAAATTCCTGCCGCTTATTTATCAGGCAGAGGGCAAAAAAAAATACAAAGCAGATAAATTAATTTTCAAATCGTGTTCTGCATGATTTGATTGGTTTACCTTCTGTTTTCTTTCATTGGCATATCCTCCTGACTGATCTTTCAGGACTAGTTGTTTTCATAACTCCTTAACAGCTTTCTATTGGTAGTTTCCCAGGCACTTTCCTCCCTACTTAATGAGGACGTAGCTTACCTCTTCAGTTCTGACCTGCTGTTGTTTTATTTGGTGCCAATGAACAAAATGTGACAGGAAAAAAAGTGACAGAAAATTGTCGAGCACTATACACGAGAGTTTTAATACAATATTAGTGGATGTCGTCTGGTGTTGCTTATGGTAAGGCGGGAGACATTTACCCCAGTATTCCTCCTCCCTCTCCCCCCCCGCCACCCCCTCCACTCTCCACCTTGCCTGGTGCATCAGAAGTGTGCTCCACATATCTAGCTCACTATGCACCAAATTTGGTGGGCCAAATTATTGACATAGCCCAACTGCATCTCCTGATGCAGGCCTATCTCCGGGCATCACCTTGCGCTGGAAATCGAGGAAACAGCTGCTGCAGGCCTGACGCCAACCTTAGGCCTTCTGATATTTGCTGGAAAACTGCAATGACCCCTTGGGTTAATAATAAGAATTAAACCCCTCTTCCACATACCACAGCAATGCTGTATGCCAGGAATACTGTGGCTCAGATTTTGCTGGAAAAATAACGATGAGTTGAATGAGCACGCTGTTATTAGTACGTTAAAAAAAACAGCGAATTTGAGGTGAGGAAGAGATACACCGTGAGTTGCGAATCACCACAAATTGCTGGACAATTTGCCTCCGCCATTAGCCTCACAAAAACAGGAGCTCACCTTCAACTTCCCTGTGAGTGTCAACAAATTGCTGGATTTGCGCTGTCAATACAAATGAATCTCACCACAGTAAGTTGATGAAGTAAGGACCCTGTTAAATGATGAGATTTATGTTCCTGCAATGCCACTCAACCTCTCTGGCCCAGAAAGAGAACAATTGAAACTGTTGAGTCTTACTCCTGCAGGTAATAGATTGTTCCTAGAGGTTTTTAAAAATGTTTTCTTTCTTTTCCTTTCTGTCTCTTTTTTCTCCCTCTCTTAATCCAGTCTTTCTTTCTCTCTCTTTATTTCTCTCTCTAATTTGACTCTAATTCACCCTATTTCCTTCTCCGTCATTCACTCTGTTTCTTTCTCCATTTAAGGAGATAGACTATTGGTCCCGTCGTTCATCAAGGTCCCAGATGCCCCATTGCCCCCTGTTGCGCCGGTACCAATTCGCATTTCCAGCAGTTTGCGACACAAAAATAATTGGAGCTGAAGGGTGAGGGGAAAAAATGCAACCCATGGCACTCACAGATGCCGCACTCCAGCAAATTCTGGGCCATTAAATTCCTAACATTGAGCGTACATATTGTATGTACTGAATAGCTTGTGAGGCTACTTCAGAGGACATTGACAAGACAACCACGTAGCCAAACGAGACTGCAGGTTCCCAGCACTGGGAGCACAAACATGGACAATAACCCTCACTATCACCACCTATAAATCAGAGCATTTCAGTTTATTTCTCCTTAGGTAGTGGCGACTGGTACTTCAAATCCACCAAATGCCGTTACTGAGGTGGATTAGAAGTACCAGCAGAAGCAGTAATAAAGATGGATGTGATAGTGAACAGGAATAGTAATGTTGATCCATTCATTATCCTCATCTAGAACTTTGAAGCCTAGATAAGCTCCACCGATTTGTAGCACTCCAGATATGACCTATTATTTCTACAAGCCTTTAATCTGGGTTTAACATACAGCTGCAAAACAACACTGCACTGACTCTTATGTTTCTGGTAATTACACTGCTGGCTGTCGACAGAGAATTAATTCATTCTTTCTGCTGTCAGCAGCCATATTCATGTTTAGCCTCATGCAAATTTGAAAATCGATTTGAACGCACTGTAGGAATCCAAAATCAGCAAGCAATGTTTAACTGGGAAAAAAAACGGGGCTAGAATTTCTTGTAGAGTATAACGGGGGGTGGTTCTCTGGCTGGGCAGGACTTCCAGGGCATTTACATACTTTGGGCAGGAGAGAGTGCCATTTACGGTGCCAATGGAGCACCTGCCTCAGGTGTGGAGAAGGGAATTCACTGCAGCGCCTTGACACAACAACAAATTGCAATTATATAGCGCCTTTAACATACTATAACATCCCAAGGCACTTCACAGGAGCGTAATCAGACAAAAGTTGACATCGAGCCACATAAAGAGCTATTAGCAGAGGTAACAAAAAGCTTGGTCAAAGAAGTAGGTTTTAAGGAGCGATTTAAAGGAGGAAAGAGAGTTGGAGTTGCAGAGAGGTTTAAAGAGGGAATTCCAGAGCTTAGAGCCTAGGCTGCTGAAGGCACGGCCACCAATGGTGGAGCGAAGGAAATCGGGGCAAAGTGGGACACTTGCCACAGCATGAGTGGACCCTTGGTCACTGGAGAACGGCAAAGTTTTTAGTCTTGGCAATTGACTCAGTTGTTGGCTTCCATCAGGGAATTAATTGCTCTGCGACCAGCTGCATTGCTGAAATCAGCCTATACTTCAAATTGTTTTTTTGAAGAAATTTTACTGAATATATATAGCTAGTCTGACAAAAATAGGGTATGTTGTCCATAGTTAATGGATTTTCTGTTTATACTTAATTTCTTAGCTTAAAAATGGGTTCTTTTGAGAAAGAAATGGTTTCTGCAACTGCATGCTGGGAGAATGGCTTCTATTATTTTAGCTGTGTGTGAAGTATGCAGAGCCAGAAGATGAAGGGCTTTGATACAGTAAATAGGGAGGAACTGTTTCCTCTGGCAGGAGGGTCGGTAACCAGAGGACACAGATTTAAGATAATTGGCAAAAGAACCAGAGGGGAGATGAGGAGAAATTTTTTACGCAACGAGTTGTTATGATCTGGAATGGACTGCCTGAAAGGGTGGTCATGATGTGGAGATGCCGGTGATGGACTGGGGTTGACAATTGTAAACAATTTTACAACACCAAGTTATAGTCCAACGACTTTATTTGAAATTTACAAGCTTTCGGAGGCTTCCTTCTTCCTCAGGTCATTTACCTGAGGAAGGAGGAAGCCTCCGAAAGCTTGTAAATTTCAAATAAAATCGTTGGACGATAACTTGGTGTTGTAAAATTGTTTACAATTGAAAGGGTGGTGGAAGCAGATTCAAGAACAACTTTCAAAAGGGAATTGGATAAATACTTGAAAATGAAAACATTGCAGGGCTATGGGGAAAGAGTTTGGTTGTGGGACTAATTAGATAGCTCTTTCAAAGAGCCAGCACAGGCACCATGAGCTAAGTGGCCTCTTTTTGTGCTGTATGGTATGATTCAATGAAGTACATAAGAATCAGTTGCTTAGTAACAGATATTTGTGTCTTGGAAAACAAGTCACTATTCACACTCAAGGGCTAGAAACAAATACTGTATATTAACCACATAATCTAATCAGGATGGCTCTAGCACAGACAACACTTGCCAAACACCATGGGGGTAAGATTCAACTTCAATGGGGGCGCAAAATGGGTAGTAATGAATCGGCTGCCAATCATACACCCCGTCAAATTTTCCTCTCCATTAACTTCAATCCGCTGCTCCCTGTTTTGTGCCCCACCGAAGTTTATTTAACTCCCATAATATGACCATCAGCATGCCTTTGGGAATGTGTTATGGAGTTTGTTGTCCATTGTTCGAATAAAGTACCTCTGTCTCACAGACTGACTTTTCAAAGATGAAACTATATTATTAAGGGCTTTATGGATATAAGAATTGGACACTTTTAATGCATCAGTTAGTTATAGTTTTAAACTAGCCACAGCAGACATGGAAGCAAGCTGCGGCTCCATTGGTAGGAACGATTATGTAATTTCAAGAAAGGTTGTAACCGGTAGGGATGAGGTGGCTACTTTCCTTGTGAGGAGCATTTGTCTACCTTTTGTTAGAGTGATCTGCAAAGAAAGCCAATCAAAAGAACTCAATTGGCAGGTTTGTCTGATCCTTTTCTAAACTAGTTCAAAGCTGCAGTGTTATTTGGACAGACCTCAACAACTGGCTGCTACTGCTTGTTTCTGTAAATGACTCCACCCGTGATCAAACCAATTTGGTAATTCAGTCTGTTGTGAACTAGTCTGGTGCACCTGATGTTAATCATCACCTGAAGTGATGTGGGGGGTGTTACAGAAATCCTCTGTGTGATCCAGAAATGGGTCTGGTATTCACTCAGGGCTTGCAATTCCAGATTACTTTGTGTACAAAGTATCACTTCAGTTTACAAGAAAAGCAAGCTTGCTTGTGGAAGCTGATTTTTGTATTGAGCACAAGAGAAAATATCTACAGAAGCCCAAGTTCTAACACCTCAGGGGAGAAACTGGACCGTGTTGCGCCTGTTTTTCAGGTGCAGAAGGGACCCAAAAGCGCCAACATCATCGTGCAGTCTCCTGCACCCCAGGGACATCTGAAATAGGTTCGACCCCATATTGGGTTGGGTGATTTTTCTGGCGGCCACCTAAAATTGCAGTAGGCTCCTTGCACTTGTTAATGAGGGGCCTAACGTTTGCTTTAGGACCTCTCTGGGAAATTGGGCTGCCCTGAATGGAGTAAGGCATAGGGCCTGCTCCACTCAGGTTTCCCTGGGGTGCATGCGGCCTAGGAGGCGGCTGCCACTGAAAAGGTAAGTACATTTTTTTTTAAAAAAGCTTAATGTGGAGTCAGGTGTGTTCCTCCCAGCTCCACCGCAGGCCCAAGGGTCGCTGCCACTGGTCCCCCTCCAGTTCTCCTCTGCTTCTCCCCGTGCCCCCTCCCCGGGTGTTATTTGAGGGCTGCTGCTAGTGAAGCGGGCACTCCAAATTGGAGTGCAGGCTGTCGGTGAGCTACAACAGGCACCGGCAGCTCGTCCAAATTATTTAAATGAGTCTCGAGGCCCAATTTCGGGGTCTTAAGTATCTGAGTTAAGTACCTGAGAAATGGCAACTCTACAATTACAATACATATCCTTGGTTATATTTCAATACTGTGGGTTAACCTGATTAGATCTGTTAATTCTTTACATACCTTTGGATACGTAATTTTATTACAGTTGGCCTCGGTTAATCATATCAAAACATTTTGTATGATTAATAACACAAGTCAATGAGATGAGGGAGTTGAAGGGAATTGCAGACGAATTGAAGTACACCTTACTGTTTTCTCATTGTACTACTGCAAATTAAGATTATGTAGATGAATTCCAATGAAACTATATAAAAATTAAACACAGATAATATGGAGTGTGCAAATAAGGCAAGGAATGATGAAGTGTTGATGCATACAAGTGGATTAACAGGTAAACCTGATTATTTTTTGGGAATAAAATTACTTTCTATTTTCTCCCCTTTTCCTCCTTCGAGATCTCTTCACCACATGTTGCTCAATCTTACTGACAGCATGTTACCAGAGTTCTGCCAGTGTCACTTTATAAGTGAATTCTGGAAGGAAATACCAGCAGTCTATATGACTATACCTATGGTTGTCCCTTCTACTGTCCTGTACAGAAATGCTTGGTCTTTGATAACACCAGTAACCAAACAGGTTAAAAGGAAGTGTCCTGCTCTCTCCCCATCTCCCTCCGCTTCAAGTATTTATCTACTTTTCTCTTAAAAGATGCAATAATTTCTGCCCCAACCAGTCCCTGTGGCAAAACATCTCTGAAGAAGTTTTTCCTAATCTCTCAACCTCTTAGTGACAATTTTAAATTGATGAGCTCTTGTCACTGACTCCTCAACTAGAGGAAATATTCTTTCCCTATTCACTGAATCATACTGTCCATAATTTTAAAAACTGCTATTAACCTTTCCTGCACCAGTGGAAAGAGTCCTAGTATCTTATCTCGCCTCGTAAATATAGTTTCCCATTCCTGGCATCATCATGGTGAAACTATGCTGCAAAGCTCTCTATGACTTTAACATCCTTTCTATGAGTGATTTCAGAGTTATAATTTCATTTTCAGATTCAGATGACGATATTAGGCTATCTTTATTTCAACTGCTATGAGTCAGACGATTGTGGGTTCAAGCCCCACTCCAGTAACTTGAGCAGTAACTGAGGGAGTGCTGCACTGTCAGGGGTGCCGTCTTTCAGACTGTCCTCTCAGGTGGATGTAAAAGATACTATTTCGAAGAAGAGCAGGGGAGTTCCCCCAGCCAATATTTCTCCCTCAACCAACATCACTAAAACAGATTATGTGGTCATTTTGTCTCACAGCTGTTTGTGGGACCTTGCTGTGGGCAAATTGGCAGCCATGTTTCCCTACATTACAACAATGACTATACTTCAAAAGTACCTTATTGGCTACAAAGTGCATTGGGACACCCTGAGGTTGTGAGAGGCCTATATAAATGCAAGTGCTTTAAGATGTAAAGGACAAATTACAGAAAATAAAAAGAGGTGAAATTAAAAACCTAATGAAGAAACCACAGCAGTAGAAATTGCTGAATTACAGATGTTATGATGTCAGGGCCCTTCGTCTCTGTATTGCTGCTCCACACTACATAGAATTACATAGAATGTACAGCACAGACACAGGCCATTCGGCCCAACAGGTCAATGCCGGTGTTTAAGATCCACATGAGCCTTCTCCCACCTTACTGACGTATCCTTCTATTCCTTTCTCCCTTGTATACAGATCTAGCTACCGCTTAAACGCCTCTATGCTATTCGCCTCAACCACTCCACGTGGTAGTGAGTTCCACATTCTTGTCACTCTCTGGGTAAAGATCTCATGCTGTAACCTCCTGTCACCAGTTGCCTGCCGCACGTACACAGTGTGAGATCTAGGAGCCAATCAGGATGGACTTTGAATTAACGCGGCTGATGTAGAATCAATCTGACGTGCTCCCAGGAAGCTTCACAAGTCGCTCCCTGAACCTCAGATGAAGTAGCAGGCGATCAATCATTCTCACAGAGTTCAAAAGTTCAGGTAAATCTTTTCCCTCTGCCTGTTCAAGACTGTTCAAAGCCTTTGTTTCTTCCGAGCTGAATAAAATACATTAGCTTGATGTGAATTTTTCTCTCGTCCACTCCCCTGGCAAAGCAACTGCTCAGGAAATAAATGTCTTTATATTTTCCTTTTTGTTTATGATTTCTGATGTTTTGAGGCAGCTATTCCAAGTTGTTCTCTGCCAAAGAAAGCAGGGAGGAACCATTTTGGAAACTTCATTCAACTTTGAACTAATTACCAACAATACCCTGCCAATCTATAAAGATATTTAGATCCTTAAGGAATCAAATGACTAGGAGACCATCAGTGTTGTTAATAAAGCCAGCTGAATCAAACTTCACTGAAATTTATGAAGGTAAGTTTAATCAACTGCCTTTCGTCTAAAACTCACGGTTGAAAATTCCTCTACTGTATTGATTTTGGTGTTCCAAACAACACTCAACATTGTAGCCTAGATTTTCTGTGGGGATACAATTTCCCGTCAGAATTGTGGTGAGGTCATGAGCACTGATGTTGCCATAATTTTTGGCCCAGATTAATTTTAATAAAGAGGGCGGGCTCCAGGCTTTGGAAACAACTTTCATTGGGAGCTCATTTGTTTGGAGGAAGAAAATAATGTGTTGCTGCAGGATTTAGATACCAGCAGAAGCTTTCAAGTGTTAAGCATCACCAGGGGATTTCTTTATTGCAAACCAGGAAGGTCATAGTTGGAAAATGTTAGACAGGCCTGTTGCAGGGTGCAGAGCCCCCATTTCACAGGACCTACAGAAGTGTCAGCCTAGATTATGTTCTCAAGTCTCTGGAGTGGGACTTGAACCCACAACCTTCTGACTCAGAGGTGAGAGTGCTGAGCCAAGGTTGACTTAGCAACTAGCTTATCTTTAACCTGTTGCCTTTTTGCCTCAGACCCTCTATGAGGGGGGGGGGGGGTCCAGGAAAAGGCACACCACCAACTTCTTGGGGTGCCACTAGAAATGTACCCCTGGCCTGCAAACACAGAAAATTAAGGCGGGAGAGCCAGGAATGCACCCACCTGCCTCATTACCACGGCAACCATAACCTCTGCCGATTGGTCGTGCTCTACCCATTAGGGGAAGCTGTGGAAACCGCAGAGCAATGTAATGGGGGCAAAGGTCAGAAAAATCTGCGCCGAAATAACTGCTCCTCGCGTGGCAACCCACTGAGCAACTCTATCTTCAAATTTAAAATGTCTCCGAACATTGTCACTTTCAACTCACTGAAGCGGGTTTCTTTCCATTTATATTCTCCTCTACAGTTTTGCATGTTTATCTGCTCAGAGACATCAATTGTTTTTTCCTCCGTCTGGTGGTTCAAATATTCTTTGGCTGCTGTCACCCAAACAGAGCATGTCAACTTTCTTTTGCATGCTGAATCTGATGCATTTGTTGCTCAATACACTCTTTAACTGCAGCTATATTCTGTGGTGGAATATTTTTAAGCCACGTAGCTTTATAGTCCAGTTTTGCTGACAGCTGATCTAAAGACCGATTTAAATTCTGCTATTTTTCCCCATTAACTCCTTTGGCTTATTGATTATCGTGGATAATTGCTTACTGATATGATTAACTCCCACGGAGTGTGAGATCAAACTCCCACGCAGGTGAAAATATCAGAGTTTGCTGGTCAAGCCTGAGCTTTCAAGAAAGGAGGGAGAGAGAAAATAAGGAACTTCAGGCCAGTTAGCCTGACATCAGTCGTCGGGAAAATGCTGGAATCCATTATTAAGGACGTGTTAACAGGGCACTTAGAAAATCATAATATGATTAGGCAGAGTCAACATGGTTTTATGCAAGGGAAATCATATTTGACAAATCTACTAGAGTTTTTTGAGGATGTAACTAGCAGGGTTAGATAAAGGAGAACCAGTGGGTGTAGTATATTTGGATTTTCAAAAGGCATTCGATAAGGTGCCACATAAAAGGTTGTTACACAGATAAGGGCTCATGGGGTTGGGGGTAATATATTGGCATGGATAGAGGATTGGTTAACGGACAGAAAACAGAGAGTAGGGATAAAGGGGTCATTTTCACGTTGGCAGGCTGTAACTAGTGGGGTACCACAAGGATCAGTGCTGGGGCCTCAGCTATTTACAATCTATATTAATGACTTAGATGAAGGGACCGAGTGTAATGTATCCAGGTTTGTTGACGATACAAAGCTAGATGGGAAAGTAAGCTGTGAGGAGGACACAAAGAGTCTGCAAAGGGATATAATGTGGGGAAATGTGAGGCTATTCACTTTGATAGGAAGAATAGAAAAACAGAATATTTTTTAAATGGTGAGAAACTATTAAATATTCGTGTTCAGAGGGATTTGGGTGTCCTTGTCCATGAAACACAGAAAGTTAACATGCAGGTACAGCAAGCAATTAGGAAGGCAAATAGTATATTGGCCTTATTGCAGGGGGGTTGGAGTACAAGAGTAAGGACGTCTTGCTGCAATTGTACAGGGCTTTGTTGAGACCACACTTGGAGTACTGTGTGCAGTTTTGGTCTCCTTACAAAAGGAAGGATATACTTGCCATAGAGGCAGTGCAACAAAGGTTCACTAAATTGATTCCTGGGATGAGAGGGTTGTTCTGTGAGGAGAGATTGAGTAGAATGGGCCTATACTCTCTGGAGTTTAGAAGAATGAGAGGTGATCTCATTGAAACATATAAGATTCTGAGGGGGCTTGACAGGGTAGATGCTGAGAGATTGTTTCCCCTGGCTGGAGTGTCTAGAACTAGGGGGTATAGTCTCAGGATAAGGCGTCGTCCATTTAGGACTGAGATGAGCAGAAATTTCTTCACTCTGATGGTGGTGAATCTTTGAAATTCTCTACCCCAGAGGGCTGTGGATGCTCAGTTGGTGAGTATATTCAAGGCTGAGATCGCTAGATTTTTGGACTCTAAGGGAAACAAGGGATATGGGGATCGGGCAGGAAAGTGGAGTTGAGGTCGAAGATCAGCCATGATCTGATTGAATGGCGGAGCAGGCTCGAGGGGCCGTTTGGCCTACTCCTGCTCCTATTTCTTATGTTCTTATGAGCTAGTGCAAGGGGCTTTAATATTCCAGTCACTTAGAATCTATTCGCCTTCTCCTGCTCAGCTACAGTTCCTGAAGATGTCTCCTCCATCCATGACAAGACGGACTGAGCACTAATTGGGTTTAGCCAACCCTGCCTAGAGTAATCTGTGCTTCCAATTTTCTCTCAACTGCAGGTTTCTCTTTCATTAATCCACATTCCTAATCCAAATTCATTCTGCTTTGCAGTTTACATTTTTTTTTAAATTTTGCTCCTTCACTGGGCTCAATTCCTGTAGTGACAAATACAACTACAGAAAGTAAAAAAAAAGCAGGGATTTCTGGAAATATATAGCCATCCATCAGTTTGGTCTGCAGCGGTTCAAGAAGGCGGCCCACCACAACCTTCTCAAGGGCAACTAAAGGTGGGCAATAAATGCCAACCTTGCCCGAGAATTAATTTTTAAAAAGTTAAGTTAACATTTTGGATGTAGGCCCAGTTCTCACAAAGCATTTACACCCCAAAGGATCACTTGCTTTCTCTCGTTATAGATATGGACAGATCTACTATGTTTTTCCAGAATTTCTATTTACATCTCAGATTTCCAGCACTTTGTTTTTTTCACTGCAGAAAATAATGTTTTAAAACTGTTAATTGAAGCAACAAGGTCAAAAAAAATGTTAAAATCACACCAGAGCAAAGCTATGATTTATTTCTTTTCTGTAGATGATCTCTCTGTTGTTCCTGCTGAGTTCTCTTGTATCCTTTCCCAATTTCCTGGCAATGATTCCCTTTCACAAATCAGCCATTTCCTGCCACCATCGGTGATGAGATCTCTATCTCTAAAAGCCAATGAGGGTTATCTTTCAACTGATGGTGTACCCAAGGGGAGCTCATGTGACAAATTCTGAAAGGTTTCAATCTCCAAATGCCAGATGTAGTGTAAGTGATCACTTGCGTACTGAGCTCAACAGTTAGCTTAACTCTTTCTGGACTTTTCTCGACCTGAGAGTAGTCACTGGAATTATGTGCGGCCCCACTCCCATCGTGGATTGGAGAATAAGGCACAGAAGTCAATGCAGCAATTTGTGGCATTCCTGATTTTCAGGTGTCAGCCTTGGCTCAGTGGCAGCAATCTGGCCTCTGAGTCAGAAGGTCATGGGTTCAAGCCCCACTCCAGAGACTTGAGCACAAATTCTAGGCTGACACTTGTGTAGTACTAAGGGAGGGCTGCACTGTCGGAGGTGCCGTCTTTTGGATGAGACGTTAAACCGAGCCCCTGTCTACCCTCTCAGGTGGATATAGAAGATGTCATGACACTATTTCGAAGAAGAGCAAGGGAGTTCTCCCTGGTGTCCAGGCCAATACTTATCCCTCAACCAACATCACTAAAAATACAGATTGCCTGATCATTATCATATTGCTGTTTGTGGGAGCTTGCTGTGCACAAATTGACTGTCACATTTCCTACATTATAACAGTGGCTACACTTCAAAAGTACTTCATTGGCTTTAAAGTGCTTTGGGACGTCCTGAGATTGCGAAAAGCACTATATAAATGCAAGTCTTTCTTTATGAATTATATTGATCTGTGTTATTTTTCAGAAAATAGGCTACACTAGATAAGCAGTCAGCTGGTAGGTAACTGGTGAAGTCTGTATAAACATCACTGGGAAGGTAAGATGATGGCTCAAAACACGGAACCAACATTTCAAGTTCGTTGGAAGTAAGGGCTGAGGCTTTAGACTGACTAAAAACAAAAGTTATTGCTCAGGATAAAGAGAGGAGTCAAAATATAACGTAAATTCAATTAAGGGTAAGCAGATACTAAAGGATATGCTTAATAATGAAAAATCAGAGGGATGTACAGCAAGAGGAATGATGTACTGCAAACAGAAGATGGGCAGGAGGGAGCTAAGAGGTTAGAGAACATTCTTCAATAGTAAACCATCAGGCTCTGAAGATAAGCAGCATAAGTGGCAATGGCTAAATATCAGGTATTAAAGGGGTAGAAATATAATAAAAGGAAGTGTCAGAGTAATGTGAGTAGAAATTAGTAATAAGGCCAACAAAGTAATCTAATGTGAAAACCTTGGGAAGGGGAAGGAAAGCAAGCAACAACAAAAAGGGAGGGGTGAAAGTACAAAGTGTTTCATTAAGGTTTTCAGTAATTGATTCCCAATGAAGCACATGATGTTCAAGGAGAGGCAGAAACAAAAGAGAAGCCTGGGACTAGATTTAACATTTAGCAAGTCCAGTAATTGCACAGCAGAGACCACCTTGCCACGTTGATAGATCAGGAGAGGCGCTGCAATATGCTCTGTCCCTGTGCCCTGCACAATTTCTCCAGACAATAATGCCTGGACATGGAGATTCCCGAGGAGGTAACCCTAGATGCTTTGGAGGCAGAAGTACATGGAGGTCCATCACACATAGTATTCCTCAGTGATTTCTGCAAGGGGCATCATAGAACAATTGATGCCTGAAGTGTTCTCATCTGTCTAACTTTATCATAATTCTGATAACTCCTTCTCCCCCACCTTCAAATAAATCCTTCAATCCAATAATCCATCCTCAAACATCACAACACATTAGACCCCTTTGGCCCTCCCTTACCATGCAAGTCTTAATCATCTGATTGAATAAGTCAGCATAAATAAGTGAATCCTTTCCATTACAACTATAATCTCCATGAATAGCTGATGTAACATAAGTGCATATTCTCCTATAACACAGGAACTCAAAAGTGACCATGAGCTATCCTATTCTTTCCTCACACTATCATTCCCCCGAGTGTTTAAACATCCCTTTCTTTCTCCTATTCGAGTGCTTCTCCTAATTTTAGAGGGTGAATAGTGTGTTAGTGCCCAAGGAAGAAAAGGGACAGTAGCAGATGGAGTGTTACCTTGTTACCCTAGTTGGTCAGTGAACTTTTTCCAGCACTGGGCTGCAGTTCTAGGGGTGAGAGAGGTGACATTCAGTGCCCATGCCATCTCCCTGCACGTGGCACAATATATTTTTCTGAGCTTTCCTCCCATAGGCATCCAGCAATCTTTTTCGCATTTTCTGCATTTCATCCAAAATCATCTGAAAGTCAGTCACATGGAAATTATGTCCTCTTCTCTGCCTCCTTGCAATACACTGATCCCTTCTTTGTGTGCCTTTGTCAGATCCTCCACATAAAGACATGTTTTAAAAGTGTCCCAGAATTACTCTTGCCACCCATTACAACTACCTGACAACCAACTCACCAACCCAAACACTTTCCTACTTACCTACTGCTCCCTCAGCCTTCAGCTGCAATCTTCAGCCGGACTTGGTTTTTTAAAAACTGCCCTCCTAATTTCCAATCCACCTGCTCCCACCACCAGTGTACTACTGCCATGTTACACGAGAGTTGTGCTATTTGCAAACAAGCTGACCCTGCAATTCGTGGCAGGGGGTATTTGCTGAAGGGGATTGATGGCAGAAGTCCTGCCTCCAGGGCCAGGGCCAAGATTTTTATTGCGTCTTTAAAGGGTATGGTGAAGATCAAAATGTAGCGATTCAATCTCTTTACCAATTGTACCATCTCTACTGCAAGGCCATCAGAAATTGTGATCACTGAATTAAGAACTTAATGAAACATCAGCAAAAGAGTTGAAGGGAAAATGTGATGTAATAGGAATAACAGAAGCCTGGCTAAATCAGGTCATTGATTGAGAGACTAAAATACTACAGTAAATAGTGAACAAAAGGGACAGGCACAACAAAGTGGATAGTGTTGGTATTATGGGGAAGAGAGGACATAGAGTCCTCTATGCATCCACAGAAAGAAATCACATAAGTGCTTTGATTGATGAAGACAAGATAGTGTGGATTGAGGTCAAGGACAGTTAAGGAAAGAAGTTAGTAATTGATGGTATGGATGTTCTGGACAAAGGACAGGGATATACGTGGAAGACTTTTTGTAGATCAGGGAAACCTGTAAAGAAAGCCAGAAAATCAATCATGGGTGATTTGAACTACCCAAATATTGACATGAGAAAAGGACAGAAGAAATATTAAAGAGGGCTGCATGTTTGTAGAGATGGTACAGGATTACTTCATTGTAAACTGCCAAAGTGTAAGGGACTATTCTAATGTTCATTACTAACCCAGATTTGGTGCATAATGTAAAAGTAGAGAGAAATTTAGGATTCAGTGATCATAGTATTGTTGGAACTGAAATTCTGATTATGACTTGTCAAAAGCACAGCAACTTTAAAAGAACAATCTTCAAGGCAATGAATTAAAATATTTAAATATAACACAGTAATAGCGGAAAGATCTATAATACAAAAAGGGGAAGCATTTGTTGGTGAGGCTACAATTGAAATTCATTTAGGCCAAATCTAAATATTGAAGGACAACAGTGTCTAATGTAACTAAGCAGAATCTAATATTAGGATTCAGCAGAGGGCTTTCAAAACTTACAAAGAATCCAGTAGTCAGGAGGTCTGAATAAATTAGAAAGACAAGCAAAGAAAGTAAACAAGTTATAAGAGACCCCAAGAGAAACCTTGAGTGTAAGATTGCTGAGAACACCTCAAGTAACAATAAAGGGTTTTTAAAATTCAAACTGAGGATGAATTAGAAAATAATCACTAGAGACGACATTAGTAGCATGGCATTGATCAAAGGAGGTCCTACAATAAAACTGAATGACCCTAAACGTTACTTGCATGAGAGGTCCTAGCCGCCTCCAATGGCTGAAAAATGATAAAACCACTAGGATATATATCTGGGGAAGCTCCATGAGGCTGGAGACAAAATCTACAAAGAAAGAATGAATTTGCATTTATATAGTGCCTCTCATGACCTTAGGACGCCCCAAAGCGGTTTACAGCCAATAAAGTACTTTTTGAAGTGTAGTCACTATCGATAATGTAGGAATGCTGATAGACACCATGAAGGAGTTAATGGATACTGGAGAGGTCCCACTAGATTGGCAACATGACACATACTTTCAGAGAAGGCAACAAAACAAACCCAGGTACCTACAATCCCATCAGTCTTACATCAATTAATACCTGACATAATAATGGGATTGATCATTAGGAACAAACATATGCAAATAGCTTAATACATGGCAACCATTATGGTTTCAAAAGGAGCAGATGCTGCCTGACTGATATCCTTAAATTTTTGAGGAAATTATATCCCAAATGGATGCTGGAAAACCCCATGAGGTACTTACTGTATCCAGAAAGCTTTCAATAAAATTAAGTACACAATAAACAAAGGGTAACGAAACCTTTGGACCACTTAAACAGGATAGTGGGAAGTTGGAATCAGGAGACAAAAAACAGCCAAGATATTAAATATTACTTCACGTCTGCCTTAACCCAGGGAGAAATGAGAGCATTGCCAAAAATAAGATAGCAGATTTCCAGGATAGTGGATAGTAAGCAAGTTTAAAAAAAAGATGTGGCTACACAAAGCTTGGATACTCTTAAAATAGCTGAAGTACCTGGTCAAACAGATCAAGAGACATGCTGAGATTTACAGCCTAGTAAGTTTAACAGCTGTTGTAGGAAAAATCTTTGGAATGATTTTCAGAGATTGAGTGGGTGAACTGTTGGAAAAGCACAATTCGTTAAAATGTCAGTCATCGTGGGTTCAGGAAAGGGAAGCCATGTTCAAATAATCTGGGGGATATGAAGAATATGTTTATGATTTTGCCACACACAGCACACAGAGGGAATCTCCCCCTGCTCCCCCAATGTGTTGTTCAAACATATTAGTGACATGTTAGACAGGGGAAATGCATTTGATGTTATATGCTTGGGTTTTCAGAAACCTTTTGATCAAGTAAGGGGTTGTGGAATAGGAGGTCGTATTTGTTGCTGGAAAGAAAATTGGGTCAAAGGCAGCAAATGGGAGTGAGTCATAAATAGGAATTTTTCAAGCAGCAAAGAGGTTGTGAGTTGGGATTGGTCTTGGGGCCTTGCAATTTTTATAAATTTTTAATAAACATTACTGACTCAACACAAAATTATCTCCAAGTTTGCTAATAACAAAACAAGGCTTCATTGGCTGTGAAGTGATTTGGATGTCCTGAGGTTGTGAAAGACGCCATATAAACGCAGGTCTTTCTCTCTCGCTTTCAAAATAGGGAGCATGTGGGAAATGGGACAGTAGTACTCAGACTGCATACAGGCTTACATAAGAGGCATTGAGTACAAATCAAAAGACAATATACTGTTGCTGTGCACGGCATTGGTCAGATCCCACCTCGAGTACTACGTGCAGATCTGGTCTTATGAAGCAGTGTTGGCCTTGAGAGGGTACAAAGGCAAGCAATGAAGGCAATTCCAGTTACCAGAAGTTGGGTTTGTGTTCTTTGGGCTGGGCTGGGCTGGGCTGGGCTGGGGGAATCAAGGCCATTTGGCTGAAGTTTCAATATTATGAAGGTATTTGATAAAACTGATCCAAGCAAACTGTCCACTATGGCGAAAAGTTCAAACACCAAGAGAAAATCAGGAAGTCAGGTGAAGCTGTTTCACTCAAAACGATATCAAGGAAGGTCATTGAAGTAGGCATTATTATTGGGTTCAAAAATCAGTTGTATTTCTGAAGAGTAGAGATTGAGGAATATGGTGAGAAAGTGGGTAGATGGAATTGATTTATGTAAAACGGCCAACTTCTTTGGATCTAAACAACTTTTCCTGTTCCTTCAAATTTCTTACGGCAACTAAATGTTTTGGTTTTGTAAGATTCCTGGGCTCTGGGCCAGGACACAATTCTCTACAAACTCCGCTTGTCTTTTTATAGCATGTGCCAGACACAGCATTTCCTGGTAATCAAATGCAGATTACTGATCAGTAAACATACAGTAATGTCACAGTCATTAATCCTGCAGCGTGAACGTCATTGCACATACCTGATGTGAAGCACATGGACACCGACTCCCAGTGTAAACCTGGACTCCAAATAGAGCCGAGCTCCACATACAATAAAAATGATACACGTTATTTATGAGCAAATGGTCAATTCCTGCTCTTAAAAGCTCATGTTATCAAGGAACAAGTTTTAATGTTTATCATTATTTCAGAGCGTTCCAATCAACATTGTATTTATTAATGTAAGATAAGGATTGCCACACAACTGATCTATATATTATTAAAATGTAAGTGCGAGGTATTACATTTTGGTAGGAAGAATAAGGAAGCCACATACTCCTTGGAAAATAAGAATCTAAATGGCAGAGAGGAGCAGAGGGATCTGGGAGTACAGATATATAAATCACTAAAAGTAGTGACGCAGGTTAATAAGGCCATTAAAAGAAAACCAAGCACTGGGGTTCATTTCTAGAGGGATAGAATTGAAAAGTAGAGAAGTTATGTTAAACATGTATAGCACCTTGGATAGACCACACTTGGAGTATTGTGAACAGTTCTGGTCTCCATATTATAAAAAGGATATAAAGGCACGGAGAAGGTGCATAAAAAGATTTACTAGGATGATATCAGAACAGAGGTTATACCGATCAGGAAAGATTGAGCAGGCTGGGGCACTTTTCTCTGAAAAAGAGAAGATTGAGGCGTGACTTGATAGAAGTCTTTTAGCTATGATGATAGATTGGATAGGCTGGGGTTGTTTTCCTTGGAACAGAGGAGGCTGAGGGGTGATTTGATTGAGGCGTACAAAATTATGAGGGGCCTAGATAGAGTGGATAGGAAGGACCTATTTCCCTTAGTGGAGGGGTCAATAACCAGGGGGCATAGATTTAAAGTGATTGGTAGAAGGATTAGAGCGGAAATTAGGAAAACAATTTTCACCCAGAGGGTGTTGGGGGGGGTCTGGAACTCACTGCCTGAGAGGGCGGTAGAGGCAGAAACCCTCAACTCATTTTAAAAATACCTGGACGTGCACCTGAAGAGCTGTGACCTGCAGGGCTACGGACCAAATGCGGAAGAGTGGGATTAAGCTGGGTGGCTCATTTCTCAGCCAGCGCGGATACGATGGCCCGAATGGCCTCCTTCTGTGCCATAAATTTTCTATGATTCTGTGATTATGAAAGGGTTTGATAGGGTAGATATAGAGAAAATGTTCCACTTGCGGGGGAGACCAGAACTAGGGGCCATAAATATAAGACAGTCACTAATAAATCCAATAGGGAATTCAGGAGAAACGTCTTTATCCAGACAGTGGTTAGAATACGGAACTCGCTACCACAAGGAATAGTTGAGGCAAATAGCGTAGATGCATTTAAGGGGAAGTTAGATAAACACATGCAGGAGAAAGGAATAGAAGGAGCGGTGATAGGGTTAGGTGAAGTAGGGAGGGGGCTGATGTGGAGCATAAACACCAGCATGGACTTGTTGGGCTGAATGGCCTGTTTCTGTGCTGTACATTCTATGTAAAAAATCAGTAGGTCCATCACATGTTCCCCAATGTCAACAGTTCCTATGGAGATTTCAATATCCATGCCTATCTGTTATGTTTGTAACTATGTGACACATGTAGGTAGACACTTGGGTTAACATTTTGTCTTTCACAAAACCCTGTGATACTCTGCAGTTCAACCATTTAAATAAACTTGGTTTGAGTCTGAATGTAGTTGCAGACTCTGGCCACTAGATGTCACTGTAGAGTTTTTTTTCTTGAATTCGATCTTTGTCATCCATTTTGCTTTTCCCCTGTTGAAGGTAATCTTCCAGCTGCAAATTTTACTTTGAAAAATTATGATACAACTCTTAGCCAGCTCCCTGACCTAAATTTATTTATTTTTATATTTAATTCCCACAGCCTATGGTTTCCCCTTTCAACTGCTGATCTCCTGCCTGCTTTTTTCAGCTCCTGGGTCTCTCAGATTTGCCCCACTATCTTTCTTCACTGCATCTGGTCTCAAGCAAACAGTTTTTGCTCCCACTATCAAACCTGCTCACCACTTTGCTTCCTTGGTCAGGGGTGCAGGTGGGGGGGGGGGGTAGAAATTGGCACTTGCACTCATTTTATGGTCATAAAACAGACATGAGGGCCAATTTCAGGGACCAACATCCTGTGCCCCAAGGGTGCCTGAAAAACATCCAACTCAATATTGGGTTGGCCATTTTTCAGGCAGCCACCTAACAAAGACCCCTCTGGGAAATTGGGCTGCCCTGCTCAGGTTTTCTTGCAGATGTGGCCTAACAAGCTCCTCTCAGCTTCGCAGTACACCTGAGGACTAATGCCGGCCTGCGATCGCAAACCTCACCCCCCAGAACATAACTGAGGCTGCTGCCAGCAAGGCCAGCGTTCCAAAATTCAATTCCTTGACACGGACAAGCTGCCTCTGGAGGAACGAACGGTTTCCAGCACTAAGACAAGTCACAGGGAGTGGGTTTTAGGAGGGCCTCACAATCTGGGGACTAGGAGTGAGCTCGGGACACAGCAGTGCTAAACTTTCCTTGTTGGGCTCAGAGGAGAATTCCTGGCCTCACAAGGAAGGAAAAGAAGTTTAAAAAAAGGCTAACCTGCTCTGGGCTCTGGCTCATCTTCCCACTCAGGCCACAAATTAAAATAGCAGTTGGGCACTGATGACATCATCTTTGCCCCATCTGCATATTTAAAGAAGGACCCCGCTGGTTTCAGATGGGTGTCCTTCTCGCCTGCTCAGAAGAGCAGATTAAAAGAGAAGATTGCAGGAAGGGAGTGGGATAGTGGCAGACAAGTGTCCTGGGTAATTTTAACGGCCCGCTCACTTGGGTTCTGTTGGGTGGACAGGGTTAAAATCGTCCCTATAGATTTTAACTTACTCAGATTACACCTTAGTAAGATCAACCTGACTTCAACATCCCTGGGTATTGTCCTTTTTGCATATGAAATGAAGTTATTTTCTGCACACCGCTATGATCTGACCTGATTTTAGCAGCTTTTACACTTAAAGTTTGATGAACGAGGCCAGCGTTTTCAGCAACCCGAAGAATCTGAATCCGAACCTACAGGGAGGCAAATTTAAATTCTTGCCCCTGCTGACATTCAGGCTGCCTAAAGCCCTTTTCTACCCCCTTCTTAGTTTCACTCTGAAAAAAGCAGCAGTTCTTCTAATAGTCAGACTGTGTTATATCTTAACTCTTTCCTCTTTACCCTCAATAAAAGGCTGAATTGAGCAGCTCTCTTCATTAGAATTTTAAAAAACTAAAATTAAAAGCAAAGTTCTTGTGCTTGTTTTTTTTTCCAATTGTCCCTCTCATTTTAAAAATTGCTCCAATTAACCTAAATTTCTTAGTAACATCTATTTTCCTTTTTCTTAATACCGATGTTGTGCTGATTTTCTTTTAATGCTCCCGGCTGTGCTTTCTTCCCCATGCTCACTTTATTTAAATACCCCAGTTGTGATTCTTTTCTTAAATACCTCAGTTGTTTCTTTTTTTATATACCCCAGTTGTGTACTTTCTTTAAATATTCCATTGTGTACCCTTTTTATATACCCCAGTTGTGTACCCTTTTGTATACCCCAGTTGTGTACCCTTTTGTATACCCCAGTTGTGTACCCTTTTGTATACCCCAGTTGTGTACCCTTTTGTATACCCCAGTTGTGTACCCTTTTGTATACCCCAGTTGTGTACCCTTTTTTAAATACCCCAGTATTGTGTATTTTTTGAAATACCCCAACTGTGTACCCTTTTTAAATATCACAGCTATGTATCCTTTTTTAAATACCCCAGTTCTGTACCCTTCTTTTAATACCCCAGCTGCATACACTTTTTTAAATACCCCAGCAGCGTGCCCTTTTTTAAATACCCCAGCAGCGTGCCCTTTTTTAAATACCCTAGCTGCGTACCCTTTTTTTAAATACCTCAGCTGCACACCCTTTTTTAAATACCCAAGTTGTGTACACTTTTTTTTAGTGCCCTAGTTGCCCTGCTTTCTTTTCTTCATGTTGTGTTCCCTTTTTGTTCATAAAGACAGCCCCACTTCTCCTTTTCATCTATACGAACATATGAAAATGGCGGGCAGGAAAAGTCCAGTTGGTCCATCGAGCTTGTCCCATACCATCATGGTTAAACTGAGCATCATGATCCCCCAAGACCACAAACCATCCACGTGATGGAAGCATAGGAAGAACGTAGGAACAGAAGGAGGCCGCTCAGCCCCTCGAGCCTGTTCCACCATTCAATAAGATCATGGCTAATTTGTATCTTAACTCCATTTCCCCATCTTGGTTCCGTAACCCTTAATACCCTTGCCTAACAAAAATCTATGAATCTCAGTTTTGACATTTTCAATTGACCCCCAGCATCTACAGCTTTCTGGGGCGAGAGTTCCAGATTTCCATATTTCCTAAAAGAGGGGGAGAAAAGAGAGGAAGAAACCCTAAGCCAATTCAGGGAGAATGAAAATTTATGAAATTCCTTTTTGAAGCCCGAAGGTGATCAAGAACGAGTTCCAGGTGAGCACAGTGACCCAATACCTCATCTACATTTTGTACACTGTGATGTCAGCCACAGCCAGGAATTTGTCCAGCTCCCTTTTGAACATTTGCTGTCAATCTACACTCGGCATCAGCCGGGACCTTGTTCCAAAGGCCAATGACCTTCTGTGAAAAGAAATACAACACTAACAACTTGCATTTATATAGCGCCTTTAAGATAGTAAAATGTCCCAAGGCGCTTCACAGGAGCGATTATCAAACAAAATTTGACACCAAGCCACATAAGGAGATATTAGGACAGGTAGAGCTAGGTTTTAAGGAGCGTCTTAAAGGAGGACAGAGAGGTAAAGAACCGGACAGGTTAAGGGAGGGAATTCTAGAGCTTAGGGGCGAGGCAGCTGAAGGCACGGCCGCCAATTGTGGAGCGATTAAAATTGGGGTTGCCCCAGAGGTCAGAATTGGAGGAGTGCAGAGATCTCAGAGAGTTGAAAGGTTGGAGGAGATTGCAGAGATAGGGAGGGGCGAGGCCATGGAGAGATTTGAAAACATGTGGGGTGAGAATTTTAAAATTGAGGCATTGCTGGACCGAGAGCCAATGTAGGTCAGCGAGCACAGGGGTGATGGGTGAACGGGACTTGGTGTGAGTTAGGATATGGGCAGCAGTGCTTTGGATGAGTTCAAGTTTATGGAGGGTGGAAGATGGGGAACCTCCTGACATCTAACCTAGCTCTATGCTTACGTAACTAATACACATATCCCTTGGTTCTACCTAACCCATCTAATTCAAACAGTGTCTCTCTGTACTAACTACGATTATTTTAAAATATCCTCAGTTCTGCTCCCTTTTCAAAAAAGAACACTGTGACAACACCACAGGAGATCGACGAGTTCTAATTAAAGTCGAAAGGAAAGTAACATTTTTTAGAATGTGACAAAATTGATCTAGAAACAAATCTGATTAAAAACATTATTTCATCAGCCGTTCAATTTGATATTTTGACAAGGATACATTTGAAGGAGAAGATTTTGAAATTCAAGGACAGCTTTCAAATCATTTAGTAACTAATATAAGTAAATAATAAACCTCATCATGCTCTTAATCCCTGATTTTGGGTTAATAATAAACTATATCATCTTACGGAGCAGATATATATCTCAGATACATGCACCTACCAGAAGCCAGAGTTCCTTATAGGTCACGATTATATCGAGTTAAGTCTGTGAGATATAGGTCACTAGTAAATGCCCCAAGGAACCAAAAAAAAGATAAACTTTTACTCTGATTTGCCTCAAGAATACTAATGACACAGTCTGATAACTAATCTATATATGAGGCCGCTCTGTGGGACATTGAATATAAACTGCACATACTACAAGAGAACTGTTGCTTTTTTTTTAAAAAAAGGGTGATTAACTGATTTATCTTGTAAAGTAGGAAACATTTATTGAAGACTAATGGCAAAATTAATGGAGTGATAAGCAGCTTATTTTCTAATATCAGTCTGCCATATGGAGCCTTGGCAGACAGAGCCCTCCTGTCAAATGTGATGAATAATTCAATACATAACATCTGACAAAACCAACGTAGTGACTCTCTGAGCAGGCCAGCCATGGAATAGGGTCTGATTAGGTAAAGATTCAAACAATTATCGGAGACAGTAGTGCAGGCACAAACACCACAGTATGTTTCTTTATTTAAACACAACGGGGCTGAATCCTGGATCAATCTTTGCTGGCTTTCCCACTGAACTCTGTTTCGAGATCACCTAACTTGCTTTGCATACTGAGGGAGGAGGTGGATTTTACCTCGGGCAGAGCCAGATACACAAACATTAATAGATCAAAACAGCAGTCATCTAAAGCTGGTGAAGGTGCTTGGTTTGTACACAAAACAGTGACATGGCAGTACAATCTTGCATTGGTTTACACAGAATACGTCTGTTAAATGCTTGTAGCACAGATTGTGCATCTACAGAAGATTGTAAGGGTGTTGATAACTTGTAGAATCCAATGAGTTTCATTCATGCTTCACAGATCCTTTGAACTCTCATCTTACAATCTTGTTTATATTTTTGCCTCCATTAACGTGCCCAGCAAGCTAGTCCAAATATTTAAGACTCATTCAGTAACGACTCTTTCTGATGTATATGCTAAGTTTACTTGACACTAATTTCTATTCTATCCTCTAGCCCTATTTTCCTGCCTTACTTTGAAGTAGTAATCTGAGTTTATCTTGTCTTTTTTTATTCGTTCATGGCATGTGGGCGTCGCTGGCAAGGCCAGCATTTATTGCCCATCCCTAATTGCTCTTGAGAAGGTGGTGGTGGTAGTAAACATACTATTTACATAAGAACATAAGAAATAGGAGCAGGAGTAGACCATACGGCCCCTCAAGCCTGCTCCACCATTCAATTAGATCATGGCTGATCTTCGACTTCAACTCCACTTTCCCGCCCAATCCCCATATCTTTTGGTTCCCTTAGAGTCCAAAAATCTATCCATCTCAGCCTTGAATATATTCAATGATTCAGCATCCACAGCCCTCTGGGGTAGAGAATGCCAAAGATTCACAACCCTCTGTTGAAGAAATTCCTGGTCATCTCAGTCTTGAATGGCCGACCCCTCATCCTGCGACTATGCCCCCTAGTTCTAGACTCTCTAGCCAGGGGAAACAATCTCTCAGCATCTACCCTGTCAAGCCCCCTCAGAATCTTATATGTTTCAATGAGATCACCTCTCATTCTTCTAAACTCCAGAGAGAATAGGCCCATTCTACTCAACCTCTCTTCATAGGACAACCCTCTCATCCCAGGAATTAATCTAGTGAACCTTCGTTGTACACCTTCCTTAGATCAGGAGACGGAAACTTTTCGCAGTACTCCAGGTGAGGTCTCACTAAAGCCCTGTACAACTGTAGTAAGACTTCTTTACTCTTATACTCCAACCTCCTTGCAATAAAGGCCAACATGCCATTTGCTTTCCTAATTGCCTGCTGTACCTGCATACTAACTTTTTGTGTTTCTTGTACGAGGACACCCAAGTTACTCTGAACACCAACATTTAACAGTTTCTCACCATTTAAAAAATATTCTGTTTTTCTATTCTTCTTACCAAAGTGACTAACCTCATATTATATTCCATCTGTCACTTTCTTGCCCACTCACTAATATCCCTTTGCAGACTCCTTCCCACCTAGCTTTGTATCATCAGCAAACTTGGATACATTACACTCGGTCCCTTCATCCAAGTCATTAAAATAGATTGTAAATAGCTGAGGCCCAAGCACTGATCCTTGTGGCACCCCACTAGTTACAGCCTGCCAACCTGAGACTGACTCGTCTATCCCTACTCTCTGTTTTCTGTCCTTTAACCAATCCTCTATCCATGCTAATATATTACCCCCAACCCCATGAGCTCTTACCCTGTGTTTAATATTTTGTCTACTTTGATGAGGTTCTACTTTACCTGCTTTCTTTCTAGATTGTAAAGCTTAAATGTCTCTCATCTTTGTTCCTTACACTTCCTTTTTATACTAGGACCTCAGTCTTGTCGCTCTTTCCAGGGCATATATATCTGACTGTTACCCCAGGTCTTTATAAAGCAAACCACATATCTATTTGTATCTTTGTATCTCTAGGTTCTGTGTGGGGTAAATTGGTCTTGGGCAGAAGTACAAAATAGCGATAGTGAATCAGCAGCAGGTGTTACACACTGCCTGATTTTCGTTTCCATTGAAGTCAATGAAAATTGGGCGGGGTGTAAAAGGAGCCATCGATTTGCTGTCGCCATTTTGCAGTACGGCCCAAGGTAAATTTCAACTCCTACATCTTTATATTTCTCTAATGGGCCCCCACTCCTCCACTCCTTTATCTATCTGCCTCTAGCTTTATTTCCATTTAGTGACTGGCCCCCTGAACCAACATAGACCCTACATTCTGGCCTAAAAATAATATGGACTGCTGTTACTCATCCCTTCTATCCTAGTTATTTCTGTGACTAATAAGCAAGAAAGCTCTTGCATTTATATAATGTCTTTCACGACCTCAGGATGTTGCAAAACATTTTACAGCCAATGAAGTGCTTTTGAAGTGTTGTCACTGTTGCAATGTAGAAAATACGGCAGCCAATTTGCGCACAGCAAGGTCCCACAAACATCAATGAGACACATATGGTTGAGGGATAAATATTGACCAGGACACCAGTCAATATCCCCTGCTGTTCTTCGAATAGTGCCGTGGGATCTTTTACGGCTACCTGAGCGGGCAGATGGGGCCTCGACTAAACGTCTCATCTGAAAGACTCCAGCTCCAACAGTGCAGCATTCCCTCAGTATTGAAATATCAGCCTAGATTATGTGATTAATTCTGTGGGAGATTTCAAACCAAAATGTTCTGACTCAAAGGCAAGAGTGCTACCACTGAGCCAGCACTGACAATTAAGAGCCAATTTTAACTCGCGGTGGGAATCGGGGGTGCAGGGTCCAAATGGGTGGCAAACTGTCCGGCTCACCGGAGAGTGAGGCCCTCGAGATTTTAACTCCTGTGCCTCATTTACTTGCCCTGGTGGAAATGCCATCAGTCAAAATTGGTGGGGGTGGGGGGAGTCAGGCTGCTGCCGGGGACCCACAGGAAAGCTTGCTGGCAAGGTAAGTATGGATTGGGGGGGTGGGAGGGGGAGGTGGTCAACAAGTCTGTGATCGGGAGATGGGGGAAGCCCGGGGCGGGGGCGGGGGGGGGGGGGGGCGGGAGCCCAAGGGTTCCTTGTGAGGTCAGAAGGAGCACAAAGAAAATTAAAATATTTGAAAAAGCAGACTTACCTGGGCCTGGATCCCTGCTGTCGCCTTTGCTGGCGCCCGATGACGGTGCGGGCCGTAGTCGTGCCCGCGGTTAAAATGGCGTGACATTATGGGGACGCGACACTGCCATTTAAGTTAGGCTCCTGGCTCCTCTGAGGCAAATGGCCTTCCCATGCAAGTTAAAATGTGGGGAGGGGTGGCAACTCAGCACGAAACCTCCCCCCATCTTACCCCGCCCCACCCCCACCCCCATTTGCAACATTCCCGCCGGGTGGGGGAGGGGAGTTAAAATTGGCCTTTTAGTGTTTTTCGTTTTTTTCAGTTTACTATTGATTTCTAATCCGCACGATGTAAGAACTTGTACAAATATTTGCAGATTAAAGTAACGCGTCAGAAGCAAGTAGATATCACACTTCCTCTCTCCTCCAATGTATTAGCAAAGCATACATACATGTAGACTTATTGGGAGTGGGAGAATGGGAAGTGAGGGGAAGGCCTTTATGTATCACGGAGAGACTCTGCAAGTACTAGGGCACCATTACTAGGGGAAAGGTACCGACAATAAAAATTACCACTGGAAACACTGAAAGGGAACTGCAGTAACGCTAAGAAACCTGGGGCTCATTTTTATCTTTTACCAAAAAAGTGAGAGAATGCCAATCTATCGCCGAAATTAATGACCTACCAATGAAATTGCTCTAATACATGGTTTTGAGATGTGTGATTTTGTTGGGAGGTCGTTAATTATGGAGTAAAGAATTTCACTCCCCCACCCCCCCCCCCCCCACTTCCCGTCTATTTAACTGTATTTCTATTTGATCCTTCAACTTATTGATTTAAAAAAAGCTAAATGTCAACTTAGCCCAGCGGTGAGACTCTCGCCTCAGAGACTAGAATTATCAAGGCCAAAGTGATCTCCTGGACTAGTTTTGATCGCCAAAGGGGTCGGAGAAGAATTTCCCAGATCTTTTCCCCCCAAATTGGATTGGGTTTTCATCTGGTTTTTCGCCTCTCCCAGGAGATCACATGGTTTTGGATGGGGTGGGGAGTGTATATATACAAACATACACATATATATATATACACAAGCTATCACGATTGTGTGGAACGGGCTGGATGGACCTGTGGGTCTTTTCCTGTCCGTCATTGTTCGTATGTCAGGTCATGGATCTTCAGTGCAGTAGTGAGGGAGTGTGGCTTCATCAGAAATGTCATCTTTCAATTGAGATATTAAATCAAGGTCCTGTCTGTCCTCTCAGATGGATGTGAAGTATCCGTGACATTATTCAAAGAAGAACAGGGGAGTATCCTAATGTTTGGGCCAATAATTATCACTCAATCAACATCTCCAAAAAAAAACAACAGATTAACTGGTCCTTTATCTTATTGCTGTTTGTGGGACTTTTGCTGTGTTTGTCTACAAAACAACAGTAACTATACTTCAGTGTCTATGAAGCACTTTAGAACATCCTGAAAGGTGCTATATAATTACAAGTTATTTCTTTAACAAAATGTCCTGGAACTTTCTAAGGATACATCTTCTGTTGCAGATAGGAACAGTGATTAGGAGCCTTGTTATGAGAAATTCGCTAGGGTTCACCTGTTTTGTGTGGCAGTGGCAAGGCATCAGTTCTCATCAGCAGGTCTATGCGGTCAGTGAATATGGACTGTTGCTGATGGAGGATTTCTCTCCAATTGCTACAATGCCAGAGAGAATTAGGCAATGTAGGTGACTAAATGATTCAGAGTTAGAAGGCCAGGGTACCAAAATAATTGCAACATGAGTTACTTAGAATCATATTCTGTTTATATTTCAGAGACCTTCCTACATTACAACAGTGACTACATTTCAAAAATACTTCATTGGCTGTAAAGCACTTTGGGACATCCTGAGGTCGGGAAAGGCGCTATATAAATGCAAGTCTTTCTCTCCATATTAGAGAATTCCATTCATGGCTTGTTGGTGCCCTAACCCTATGACAGAGACTACTGAATTGGTCAATAGGATGAATAAAAACTGGACTGTACAACACTCTACGGAATGGAGTTTAAGATACAGATCTAATTGAATGGTAGAACAGGCTCGAGGGGCCTATGTAAAAAGAAAATAGACTGAAAGCATATTCTTCCTGCATTCAAATGTATTTACTTAATACAGCCAAGCCTATAAGAGGAACTGTTAACTTCGTAATGTAATATTTTGTTTACAAATGTATAATTAGAGTATCATGTTGCGCCACAGATTGTACACACATTGCAGCACATTGTTGATACAGAGTATACATGGCACTGTTTGACAAGTGCCACATGCTCCTGGATGTCCTTTACATGATCCAGGTAGCTTGTGTTTATATTTGTTTTCATCTTAAAGGAAGGAGAGCATTTTCAACAATGTTAATGAGTTCCATTATTCCTCTGCCCACCTCCCCATTCGCACCTGTGGGCTCCCTTCAATTAGGGGGGTTGCCACATGCCTTATTTTAAAGTGAAAAAAAGATACGGCAAATATAAGCTTATATTGGATTTTACTTCAAGATAGAACTACCACCACAACGACAAGCCCAGTAATCACGTATGTTTTAGTTCATAGGTTCGTGTATTTTACCATAAAGTGTAGCTGAAACTGTAACACTCAGCAACCTTTGTGTGCGACCATGGGTAAAGAATGGAATGCCCATGCTTAGTACATTTCTGAAAAATCCCTAAAACCAATGATTTAATTCTACTGTACCAATAGAATGGTAGAATTTTACAGCACAGGAGGTGGTAATTCAGCCCATCGTGACTGTGCCAGCTCTCTGTAAGAGCTATCCAATCAGTTCCATTCCCCTGCCCTTTCTCCATACCCTTTAAAATTTTTCTTTTTTCAAATTTAAAGGCATATTTTTATTTTTTTTAATAAGCAGATCTATGGTGGTGAAGGTAAGTCAGAGGATAGACTGTTTAATAAGAACAGGAGCATAATACCATTTAACTCACAACTTATTATTCTGTGCACTGTGTCAGGTTAAATCATGACTGAAGGACAAGGGGATAAACATACAAACTGGTAAAAGGCAAGTTCAGGGCTCTTGTTTCTTCACACAAAGAGTGATCAATACCTAGAAATGATCTTCCAGGTCGGGTACTGAGGACAAAACCTCTGGAATCGTTCAAGAGGCAATTAAATAGGGAGGGATCACAGGTGTCTATGGAAGGATGAGCCTGATGAACAGAGGGCCTCTCTCATCTGTTTGTGATTCCAAAGTTAAGCTGTGTATAATTTAGGTTGCCCCTTTAAGACCTAACGGTGTATTTGCTCTGCCTCCCTGAGCCAATTAGAGGCTAATCATTCTTTGGCAAGTCCCTGGCTCAATCGGAGGTCAAACTGTTTTCTTTTTTTCGTACTTTTTTTTTAAAAACATGACTGCTGAAGTGAAGTAAAACATATTGGGCTAGAAATTGGGCCATGTAGCGCCCATTGTTTCGGCGCTACGCAGCCTCCCGGAGTTCCAAGATGGCGTCTTGGATGCGCACGCTTCTATGTTATGTGCACCGGACGCCATCTTGGTAAAGGGTTTAGCGCATGCACAAATAACAAACGCCGGCATCGTGTAAAGTAGGGAGAAAATGTGTTTGATCAGTGTGCAACGCTGATTTAAAGTGATAGACACCGTTTTGGGACTTAACGCACTGTCTTAGCCGCGACCATCTAAACATGTCTGAGAGTGCCTGGAGGGCCCCCCACCGGCGGTATTTAAAGGGACTGTGCAGGATTTACAGGTTAGTTGCTGGATTACTGGATTATTGCTTCTGGCTGCTGATGCATTTGTAACTGTTTTCGGAGGTCTCCTATACTTTAATACTAGGACGAGGGGTCATAGCCTAACATTTAGAGCCAGGACGTGTAGGGTGAAGTGAGGAAATGCTTCTACACACAAAGGGTGGGAGAAGTTTGGAACGCTCTTCTGCAAACAGCAGTTGATGCTAGTTCACTTGTGAATTTTAAATCTGAGATTGATAGATTTCTGTGAACCAGGGGTAGTAAGGGATAATGTGAGTATATGGAGTTAGGCCACAGATCAACCATGATTTAATTGAATGGCGAAACAGGCTCAAGGGGCTAAATGCCACTGCCACTTGCTGCCTTCTGTTACGCGCCACCTTCTCCTACAAGAAAACGGGACATGTGTCTGGGTGAGTGATATGTCTGTCATGGTTGAATAGCTGCCAGTATGTGTGGCCTGTGAGTTATGATTGTGTGACTTGCAACAGTGGTAATGTGTAAGGGTGAGAGGAAGCATCTGATTGGAAGAGTTGAGTACTGATTAAAAGAGTTTGTTGATATGTGGGTGATGGGGGTGTAGTACGTGGTGCAGTAGATGCGGCTAGTACTGCAGTTGGTAGGAGACGCCACTTGACAGTTGACCTCACTCACCTTGACCACTCATGTCAAAGCATTGAACTTCTTCCTGCACTGCATCCATGTTTGTGGTGCTATGCACCTGGCATTGACTGATTGTGTCCCCTGCTGCCTCCCACTACCTTTTGAGCATATGTCTGGAGGGCCTTTTGCCACCCCCCCTCCCACTGCTGCGGATATAGGAAGCCTGGTACCAACTCAGACCGGCAGATTGGTGAGGTGTAGCATGCAGATTGGAGGATGTGGGATTTAGTGGTGCGCAACCTTTATTCAACGTTTTAAAATAACTCAACAGTTTGTAAACATCAGGATGAGACCTGCATCTGTGTTTTACGTGTGCGATGTCTGATCTCCGTTCACACTCCGTGCAGACAGCAGACTGTTATTTTTAGCAAATTACAGGTACCGGCTACCTTTAAGAGATTTTGGCGGGCTGTCAGATGGACTTTAAGAGATTCGGGCTCCCCCTGCTGGTGGAAAGTGCGAATGTCGTTGAATCCTTGTGTCAATGCAGGATTTCAACGCCTGGCTGAGGTGAGTGCTGAGGCTGGACAAATGTCTTGTCCTGCCTGCGACAGAATTGGATATTGGATAAGGCCCCAAACCGGGCTCGGGTATCGCGATCCACGACTAACCCACGCCCAGTTTGTGGCCTTATCCAATTTAACCCCCATTCTCTGTTGATGGGAATATTGTTCTGAACATTGGAAATGATTGCCTTTCTTTCTCTTTCTTCAGGCTTTTTAACTGTGACACAGAAATCTACATAGATGACAGTGTGACATCCAAAATGTGACAAACATGTCTCAAGACTTTTAACTATACTATCAGATCTCCCGTGGCATTGCTCCCATGAATTAGAAATTACACCGACGTTGGGTGTGGAAGTGGAGAAAGGGTGGGGTGCCCAGCTCCACTGAAAGAATTTGGAAAGAGGTTTCCCCAAGTAAATGCTTCTTTATTAGTTCTTCAAAAATAAGTAGCGAGCAAAATTGAACCTCGCTGTGCCTGTTTTCTGGACAGTTCAAGAAGTAGCCCACCACCATCTTCTCAGGGAAACTGGGGATGGGCAGTAAGTGCCGACAGCAAGGTGGTACCTTGTTGTACCAGCAGAAAAGTTGTCTCAAGAAATTTGAAGTTGAAGGAGAACCTGCACATCAACCTGAGTGTCAATAGGTGACCGTGCATCATGGAGCTAGGTTGGTCTAAAATAACTTGAGGTGTTAGGGCCTTGAAAGATGTGACAAGGTTTACAATTCTACAGTGCATCTTGAAGGTGTGCTCTCCTCAGGTACAGGTATGCATGTGATACAAAGACTGAGCTGTAAGGTTGTGTGCGGGTTTGAATGGGTGAAGAGTGTATGTGGAAGAGGCTACACTTTGCAGGAAACAACCATTCACGAGATACACAGCACTTCTGAGTGTTGTTTCCTTGTCAAATTCCTTTCCGTCTGCAAACAGCTCCCACAGGTAGCATCTTACCCCTGTGGCTTGGAAGCAGTGCCTTGGAGTCCTCTGGAGAAAGTGCTCTGAAGAGCCAAAATTGGGGAAATATCCTCGCACCCACCTCAAGCAGCTGCATTTCCATTTAACCATTCCTGAAACAGGGGATTGGATGTTGCAACACTCCTTTACTTGTCCACAGAATGTGTTTTGGGCCTCCACATTGCATTTCCTTATACTACATTTATGCCCAACACTTCTCTCCACCCACACCGGCCGCCCCCACCCCCACCCCCCGAGCCTTGAACAAGGTGAAGAAATATTTGAAATTAATTTTGAAGCTTGATAAAAGTTGTAAGAAATATTTGTCCCCATATGCAGCCACTTACCTTTAAGAGTGCACATCCCTTATTTTGGATGTGCTGACTCGGCTTGTTCCCTGTACAAGGGCATTTGAAGCGGTACATATTTATTCACATGAGCAGAAGTGGGAATTTCGAGGCAGTCGCTGCATGGCTCCACTCGCACAGCTTGTGCCAGCAATGGACACAAAAGTTTCCATTGGGTCAGGAAGTAGCTCGGTCCATATCTGCCATGACAGTATAGACTGTGATGAAATAAATCTTTTGCCTCTTGATGGAAGGCCATTGAATCATACAGAACAGAAAGCAGCCATTCGGCCCATCGTGTCTGTCCCGGCTCTGTGAAAAAGCTATCCAATTAGTCCCACTCCCCTGCTCTTTCCCCATAGCCCTGCAATTTTTTCCTATTCAAGTATTTATCTAATTCCCTTTTGAAAGTTACTGTTGAATCTGCTTCCACCACTCTATCAGGCAGTGCATTCCAGATCATGACAACTCACTGAGTAAAAACATTGCTCCTCATCTCCCCGCTGGTTCTTTCAACAACTATTTTAAACCTGTGTTGTCTGTTTACCGACCCTCCTGCCAGTGTAAACGGTTTCTCCTTAGATGCTCTATCAAAACCCTGCATAATTTTGAACACCTTTATGAAATCTCCCCTTAACTTCTCTGCTCAAAGGAGAACAATCCCAGTTTCTCCACATAATTGAAGTTCCTCATCCCTGGTACCATTCTAGTAAATCTTCTATGCACCATCTCCAAGGCCTGAATTCCTTTTTTTAAAAATAAAACGTTTGACAATTTGTCTGACTCCAAAACATACAAGCTGACACTTAAAAGCACTGCTGACACATTGGCTGGGAGAGCTAATACTTCAGGTCACATGTCACCCTGCCACAGCAGACAGCTGCAGGCAGCTATCCAGATAACGAGGACAGATAATTCCATTCTTATCTATCCAGTCGTAGCCAGAGAATCACCTTCAATGGATTCTCTTCCCACTCCCGCACCATTAACATTAAGGATCAATCCTTGACCCCCTTCCATTTCTCATCTACATGCTGCCCCTCAGCGGCATCATCCGAAAACACATCATCAGGTTCCACATGTACGCTGACGACACCCAGCTCTACCTCATCTCCCTCGATCCCTCCACAGTCTCTGATTTGTCACACTACTTGTCCGACATCCAGTACTGGAGAGACAAAAACTTCCTCCAACAAAATATTGGGAAGACCGAAGCCATAGACTTCGGTCCCTGCAGCAAACTCGGTTCCCTAGCCACTGACTCCAGCCCTCTTCCTGGCCACATATCCGTTCCATCACCAAGACCGCCTACTTCCACCTCCATAACATCGCCCACTTCTGCCCCTGCCTCAGCTCATCTGCTGCTGAAACCGTCATCCATGCTTTTGTTACCTCCAGACTTGACTATTCCAATGCTCTTCTAGCCAGTCTCCCATCCTCCACCCTCCCTAAACTTGAGCTCATCCAAAACTCCGCTGCCCGTATCCTAACTCACACCAAGACCCATTCACCCATCACCTTTGAACTCGCTGACCCACATTGGCCAGGAACACCTCGATTTTAAAATTCTCATCCTTGTTTTCAAATCCCTCCATGGCCTCGTCCCTCCCTCCTCCAGCCCTACAAGCATCTGAGATCTCTGCTGTCCTCCAATTCGTGCCTCTTGCGCGTACCCGATTTCAATCACTCGACCATTGGCGACCATGCTTTCAGCTGCCTAAGCCCTAAGTTCTGGAATTCCCTCCCTAAACTTATCCACCTCTCTACCTCTCTCTCCTCCTTTAAGATGCTCCTTAAATGTTACCTCATTGACTAAGCTTTTGGTCACCTGTCCTAATATCTCCTTATGTGGCTCGGTGTCAAATTTTGTTTGAAAATCTTTCCTGTGGGATGTTTTACTATGTTCAAGGTGCTATATAAATGCAAGCTGTTGTTGTTGTTGTTGTTGTTGTTGTTGTTACAAAAAGTGGTGTTGATCCCCACTGAGTCAATGAAGCTGGAGGGTCAATAACGGAGCCCATGTCTGGTGTTGGCTGAACATTCGCTAGTGTGGCCGTCTGCACCACCCCCTCACCTGAAACATACAGTACTGTGGAGGTAGGAGAGGGATGTTAACACTGTGCAACGCTGGTAAGAAGAATTATACTAATGTTTAAGAGGCTTCATGAATGATATGGTTGAGACTATATAATAAAGTATTTTGCCATAAAGTGCCCATCCTTTCAGGAGTTGTTCTAATTCTGCAGCTCTATCCAGACAAAACTCAAATCCCACAATGACACCTGTATCATTTATCAGAATGGGCTGTAAACTGCTCCGAGTGGTGAACCAGCAACTCACCGCTCGTTAGATTTAAAGTTGCTCAATAAGTTACTGTGTTCTTTTTGACGGCAACTTCTTTTAACTGTGAATTGCAGCCAGCAAGTTCCCTTTCGTGAAGTATTCAAATCACCGGCAAACCAGGAAGAGCAAGTTCCGGATTTCTTCGTTTAACTGCGCATGTGCGGTCACTGGAACCTGCTCTTCCATTTTGCCATTAATAACGGTGAGCGCTGTTAGGCTCACCGCTATTTTAAAAGCAATTTCTGGCCCAAAATGTTTCCATAATGCTCCAAGCCAGTATTATTAATTGTATTCGACAGCAAAAGAAGCCAAATACCACAAACAGCATGTAAACCCAAACAATAAAAAGCACACTAAGCAGTGTACTGTTACAGTGCCATTTAGGAGCCAAGTAAAAGTAGTTTATGCAAGTAATTTCAAGGAACGGATTGTGACAATATAAATCTTTTATTTTTCGATGGAAAGTCAAAATTCCATTTACAGAATCTGGACAATTTTCTGACTTTGTGGTTCCGACAGGGAGCCTCGCCCGCTGGGAGCGCACGTCAGAAACGCAGGACGAGCCAAGAGCATCAAGTCAAATGATCCCTAACGTCCTAATATTTGTTTATTCGACAAGATGGTGAGAAGGTACGGAGGCGTTGCCAGATCTGGTTATGAGTAATGAAATAAATCAGGTAGATGAGCTAAATAAGGGTGAGCACCTTGGATGTCGTGATCACAATATGATATTATTTAAGAGGGAAAAGTTAGTACAAAAACTAGAAAGATGAGGAGCAAGCTAGCTAAGGATAGTTGGAAGGAGAAATTGACACACAGGACTGTAGAGCAACAGTGGAATGTTTTTGGAAAAGACACCGCAAAGGTACAGAATAAGTATATTCCATTTTAAAACTACCAGTTACTTTAGGATGTCATGGATAAATAAAAGAGGCTTAGAAACCAATGAACATTAAAGAAGGGTGCCTGTGAGGACTCTTAAATATAATAATAATGAAAAAATTAAAGGAGAATATGAAAAAATAAGAAGAGGTTAAGAGTGAGATAAGGAAGGTTAAGAGGGATTATAAGGAATTTTTTTTTTAAGATATGTTACAAATATTTCAGTAAAAAGAGAATTGTTCAGATTGAGATGGGATCCTGAGAGGCAAGGATTGTCAGTTTGTAGAGGATAATCGAAAAATGGCAGAGCTATTTAATGAATACTTCACATCGGTCTTTACTAAAGAGAACGATATCAGAGATTCTGAAGTGATTGAGAGCGAGATGAGCAATATTGTGATGGAAAATTTTAGATAAATTAGTTAAGCTAAGGGATCACAAAGCCTCGGGGCCTGAGGGAATACATCCCAAGATCCTGAAGCAGTTCAGGGAGGAAACTGCAGAGGCCCTTGATATTATAGGTTTGATTTTAATCCTGCCCACCCGGCGGGAATGGAGCGAGTGGATGGTTAAAGTGGCAGTTGACCGATTCCCGCTGTGTTGCTGCCCATTGCCATTTTAACCCTGCCAATTCCAGTTGCTGGGAAGGCGCCTGCCACAGGCAGATGGGTGCCTCGTCAATATTTAAATGATGGGGTCCAATGACATCATCCGGACTCCGATGTGATTTTAACTGCCGATCACAGTGCTGGTCACAGTGCTGGAGCTGCCAGCGAAAGCTAGTGGCAAGCGGGATCATGGCCAAAAGAGGCCCAGATAAGTTGAATTTTTAAATTATTATTATGAATAATAATTCTCAGGATGCGGGCATCACTGGCAAGGCCAGCATTTATTGCACAACTCTAGATGCCCTGAGAAGGTGATGATACAATTGTGATACAACTGAGTGGCTTGCTAAATCACATCAGAGGGCATTTAAGAGTCAACCACATTGGCATGGGACTGGAGTCACATACAGGCCGGACCGGGTGAGCATGGACAGTTTCCTTCCCTAAAGGACATCAGTGAACCAGGTGGGCTTTTACGACAATCCGACAGCTTCATGGTCACTTTTACTGATGCCAGCTTCTTATTTCCAGATATTTTTTAATGAGCATACCACAGGCTGTGAGCTCCATGCAGCCTGTGGTACGCCAAGTAACGTGGTTTATCCAGAGGAGCTATGTATTCAGCCAACAGGAAGTCAGGGTGACATTACATAAAAGCCTTTGGTAATTATTTTTTGCTTTGTTAAAGTCCAAATAGATTTATTAATATGACAGTGGACCTGATATCTACTTGTCAATCACAAAGTTTCTGACTGAGACCAACAGCAGTCACAATATCTCATTTACGTAATGGAATGATTGTTGAGACATCAGAAAAATAACCTCAGTATTAAACCTATAATACTATTACATGGAAGCAATGTACTTCTAAGAAGACCTAACCAATAATTGCAGAAAAGGAAACAACGATGGGTTTCTGCTGGACCTATTGGGTGGCGTAATGGGCATAATTCCCAGGGTAACCCAAGAACTCCCCAAGAAGTGGGGCACGGGTGGAAAACTCACCCACTCTCGCCCCACCCGCCACCGGAATTTAAGGTGGCGCTTTGCGGAGGGTAGAATCCTGTCTCCATTTCCGGGCCCAGTCGGAAATCCACCTGTTCTCTATCCTGACGCCTGATCAGAATTTCAGACGGGACTTGTGAATAATCCATGTACTGTGCACATGTTTAAGCTCCAGCCTCAACTCAAGCGGCTCCAATAGTATCATGCAAGTTCACTGTGGTCTTCAGTGCTGCTAATTCACTCTGTCATCAGAAGTAAACTATAGTAATCTTCAATCGGATAGAGCTGGGACTTGGATTTGCACTGAGCATCCTTATCTTTTACATTAACAGGCCTGTAATAGGATTTGTAACCCCTGGCGTTCTTTACTTTTATCAAAGCCTGTACAAAATATAGTTCAATAGTATAGAATATATACAAGAAGGAGCTATGATATGTGCTTTTGAGTAACAGGCAACCCAAGGACCAGACCCTGTGGCTACATGTTTGGGAGGCACACACACCTACTTACTATATGACTCGGCAGTTCATTTTTTTTGCAGTGTCAACTGTGTCAGCCAATGAGTTGATGGTGGGGCGGGGCTTACGGCAGGACTCACAGCAAACAATGTATTTTACAGCAAACAAAGTCTATTTACTCGGCAAACAGAGTCTGTTTAAACAGCACACTACAGCAAACAGTCTACAGAGACTATTTAAAAAGAGTCTCTGCAAACTACAGCAAACACAACTTATGACTAGAAACTGCACCAATGTCTCCTGATAAAATCACAGTGATTTCTCCAGCAAAATGCGGTGAGTGGAGGATAGTTACATAATACAAATTATGCGCATAAAATCAATCCCAGTCTTGAGGCGTGATTGACAGGGGAATTACCCAATCATCACCATTCTGGTCAGGAATAATGGTGTCACCGTATGCAGATTTTTTTTGTGGGTGTCTCACTGACCTTTTCTTTGGGTTCTAAGAACTCTTCAAATCCCCCAAAATTAAGTGACAATTGCGAGCAATATGATCAATGATTACATTAGGTCATCGAGAGGAAGAAGAAACCTTTTCTGCAGAAACTCTGTCAAATTGCTCACTGACTCTGTAAAGCTCTTTTAATTAAAGGGTAAATTTTGCACGGTCCCGCTCTGTGGGGTGGGGTTCGAAAATCAGGCACAGAACCTCGTGCGTCCGATTCCTATCTGGTTTGATGAGCCGTGATTCGATGAGGCACCTTACAAACAGTCGAGGATGGCTTCAATGTGCTGCATAATTGAGATGAAGCAGAGGAGTTTGTGAGGGAACAACAGATGCAGGTGCAATAACCCCTGTGGTATTTTGGCTGCACCGGTCACTGCTCTGGGACCATTAGAGGAGCCCCGTCTTCACCTCTGCTGCCAGAGTTGTGCCATCTACTGCCCAATGATGCGTACACAACATCTGGGTCAGAGACGGCTCTTCCCCGTTGAAGTGAGGGTGACCGCAGCATGAACCTTTCATGCCACCGTAGACACCAGAGGAGACACCTGCCACATCAGGCAGTCTGCAGTGCGCCCATGGATCAGGGGAGTGACAAATTCTATGTCTGCAAGGGGCAACACCTTCATCACCTTACCTGTGGCAAGTGGCATCAGCTGGACAGGGCACATAGCTTTCACCAGGTGGCATAGCTCCCTCAAGTGATATGAAGAGCCCTGATGCTCAAATGGGTACCTTTTCATATTAACCCCATGGCCTCCATGAAGAGCAAGGGTTTGCTATCAATTAATGCTCAGGTAGTATCCAGATTGTGCAGCTCGGTGGCCGTTGTCTAGGAAACAGTCGTGACACCTAAATTGCGTGCATTCCCGCAGCACCCACATTATTTGAAAGGGAAAAAAAATATTGGCTGGATTGCTCCTAGGGCTATTCATGGCATCCATGTCTGCTGAGTCCACTAAGAGCCATCTACACCTCCCCCCATCCCCGCCCCAACAGCAAAGGAGCACCTTAGCCTGGACATCTCAGCATTGGTTTGCTATTCCTCAGCTACCACCTCTAGCTTCAAGAAAAATGTGCCAGGCACGATGAAAGAGTGTGTACAAAAGGGCACTAGCTGAGCACAATGCTTATAAAGTACCTCAGAGAGAGTGAGGCACTTCCCAGCTTAGGTTTGTGCCACGCTTGACGAGCTCCATAAGAAATACGGACAAAAATGATCACACTCATCTGCCCAACAGCTAGGTTATGGAAGGAGAGCAGGTGAGGCAACATCCTCTCAGAGTTGGGGAGGAGGGGTTAATTTTAACTTTTATCGACAGTGTAAAACTAAATCGGACAAGGTGCATAATGGACAGCCATTCTGATATCGCCCGCTTTACACCATTAACAAAAGTTAAAATTTTCCCCCAGGGTGTCCTCACATCCCCCGCTCCACCCAGGCCCCTCAAAGGATTGATGAATTGGCAGAGAATGGGCAGGTGGTATTAAACACTGCATTGCGGGTAGCTCGAGTTGTAGTAGGGCCATCCTACAACCCTACACCCGTAGGTGCAAGGCCACCACCACCTCTACTGGGCGGCAGCACCCAATAGCAGCCTGTAACCAGAATTACATTAAATTACTTAGTCAGGAAAGCACACAAGGGTCACCAGGGGAAGCACGGTGATAGAGCACGTCACTGATGTAAATATTGCTCCTTAGTGTTGGCAGTGTTTGTTATTTAGGGTCATGGAAAGATAACAAGAGCTGGGAAGAAAGGCATTTTAGGTCCAGTAGAGGGAATGTGTGGCATGTTCTTAAGGGAAACAAAGTGTGGCTTTTCATAGCAAAAACAAAGGGGTCAGTGGCAGGAGCTAGTCATCACCGGGAGTTGTTCTTGATCGAGGAGTTCTGCATCAGTCTCTCCATCTGTACATCAGCTCTTCCTCTTCCTGTGGGTCTGTGGCTCCTCGTCATCCTGCTGCTTACTCACTCCTTATCGGATGGCAAAGTTGTGCAAAATGCAGGAGACAATGATGGTCTCAGAGACCTTGCTTGGATTGTAGAGCCAGACCCACCCTAACAGTCCAAACAATGGAATCATTGCCTTCAGCATCCCTATAGTGTCCTTCCATAGTAATTTGAGTAGCGGCGTGGGCTTAAATGTATCTGTGCTCTGCTGCTGTGTGGGGATTTCTCCTTGGAGTCACAAGCCAAGGGGTATGTCCTGGACTCCCAGCATCTCTCTGTTCATTTTCTCATGATCTTCAAAGAATGCAGGGACCGTCTACTGCTGCATAATAAATGCATCATGGGCGCTTCCTGGGATAATGGGAATGAACATTCAGGATCAAATTTCTGTGGTCAGAAACCATCTGAACATTTATGGAGTGGCTTCCCTTTTGGTTCATGTATGCATTAGGATTGATGTCTGTTCCCATCTCTGACACCCATGACTCTTGGGAAACACGCCAGCCGGTTAAAGCTCTGCGCCCTCTCTCGTTGGTATCTCCTTTCCATTTAGAAAGTGTTTTGCCTGGTACACTTGGCATCGGTCACTTGCATCATAGAGGGATTAACTGCATAGTGGCTTCAGAACTGGGGTGGCCTGGAAGGATCCCATTGCATAATGTCACTGTGACCTGCGGGAAGAGCCGTCCCAGTCCTTGAAGTTAGACTGCAGTAGATATCATAGCTTGATCACTACCTCATGTAGGCCTCCCCTCATATATCCAGGTAGGAGTGGCACAGTCTATAAATATGGAGCTTTGGGTTTGTCCTGGCCAATATTTATCCCACAACCAACATCACTAAAACAGTTTATTTGGTCATTATCACGTTGCTGTTTGTGAGGCCATGCTCTGCACAAAAATTGGCTGCCATGTTTCCTACATTCCAACAATGACTACACTTCAAAAAGTACTTAATTGGCTGAAAAACACTTTGGAACATATTGAAGCTGTGAAAGGCGCTCTATAAATGGAAGTCAGTCTTTCTTTTTATTGACAAGAGTGAGTACACAGCCTGAGGGGTCATTGAACTTGAAAGTTTTAGCCCCTCTTGTAATTGTCCTCCTTGTTTAATTCATGCAGTCCAATGGGAAAACCCATCCCCCCAACTTAATAAACTGTAACTTTTAATGCAGCAGCAATTGCGATGTCTCACCTTGCAAACTGAGGGCTTCAGCAAAAGTGTAGAAAGGCAGAGGGAAAACAAGCTGTGCAAGATGTTAAATGCAAGATGTTAAATGTTAAATGTTCACTGCCAAAAATAACCACAGGTCACCTCCAACTCAAACAACAGCAACCTTGCTTTGAGGATTAGGCTGAAGCAGGCCAGGCCCATTGAGCTGTCCTGTGCCATGAGTGAAGTGAGCTCTGGAGCAGAGCTTCACCAAAAGTCGTGAAACTCAGCGTGGCACCTCATTACATTAATGGCTCCACTTAAACCAGAGTTTCGCTTGCCAGCAGCGCTGTCTCATTTGTGCCAATCCGAATCGTACCTGGACGGAATCAGCCTGATACGAATTGCCACCAGCAAGGCTCTGCGCCACCCACCAGTGGAGCCGGGCAAAATCAGGACTATAGTGCCCAAAGGTTGAGGTTTAAAACCTTTGGGGTGCCAGACTCTTGCTCCTGTCTGACTAACTGAACACTTTCATTTTAACAAGAAGTTGTCTGTTACATGTCAGCCTAGCAAACTGCCAGGCTGACATGTAACAGAGTGCAGGCCTGTTGTCAAAAAACAGGTATTGCACTTTGATTTGTTAGTAGTTATATTATGTCCTTATTAGTATAAAGCATTAAACCTGGAGCTATTTCTGCGACTAGGTTTACATACATATGATTCTTAAAAAAAAGGAGTAGGATTGCAGCATTACATACCCATCACTCTTCAAATAGTTACTTCCACAAAAGTTCATTCAGTTCATGACAGTAAGTAATTTAAAGTATTGAAATAAATGCGGATTGACAATGAAACACATCTGTTCCAGCTGCACCTCGTCCATTGCGTTGAACTGTTTTAAATAGAACTGCAAAATCTGCACTCCCAATGTTAGTTCGAGACATGTTTGAAGTCTTTGATAGTGACTAATATAAAAATAGCAACGTTCTCATGATGAATGAGAATGGAGAGTTTAGAGAAACTGGGATTGTTCTCCTTACAGCAGAGTAGGTTAACAGAAAATTTAATAGAGATGTTCAAAATTATGAAGGGTTTTGATAGAGTAAATAATGAGAAACTGTTATACTGGCAGCAGGGTTGGTAACCAGAGGACACAGATTTAAGATAATTGGCAAAAGATCCAGGGGCAGATGAGGAGACATTTTTTTTATACAGCGAGTTGTTATGATCTGAAATGCACTGCCTGAAATGTTGGTGGAAGTAAATTCAATAATAACTTTCCAAAGAGAATTGGATGTAAACTTGAGAAGGGCTATGGGGAAAGAGCGGGGAAGTGGGACTAACTGGATAGCTCTTTTAAAGAGCCAGCATAGGCATGATGGGCCGAATGATTCTATGAATCCATGTTGTTAAGTATTTGGTACTGTCCAATGTCATTGATGATTGTAAGTCAACTGTGACCTTCCCAATAACTTTACTTTTGAAACATTTACAAAGTGTAATCTGCATACAGGAGTTTCACAATTACTAAAGATCGTTTTCACCTGTTGGACCAGCATATAAAAAAATTCTGGAATGCCAAAAGTCTGACAGTCGTCTGTTGGAAAGGATTGCTCAAGAATAATAAGCTGCTCAGTTTCAGTCTTATATTTCGATTTTAAATCTACTGCAACAGACAGTTTAAAATTCGATAACCCCAACATCTTTATCACAGTAATTTGTGTGTCTGTTCTGTATATCAAGCCTGTTGTCTATGTTTTGACTGTTGTGTCTGTGTGTCCAGTTTATTCTTCCATTGGTTAAATCTGTGTGTTTTCCTCCATTTTAATTGGTTATATTCTACTTCTGTTACAATAATGTTACAAAAAAACAATTTCCCCTATTTCAATTTTCTGTTCAATTACATTCAATCACATTTCTAAAGAAAAATCTACACAGTCATAATTTAGCAAAGAAAACTCTGTAAGAAGTAGCTGCCTTGACAGTTTCTTATCCACGTCACTATGTACCCATAAAATAAAACTTGTCACATAACAGAAAAGAAAATCACTAAAATTATAGCAACATTATCCATAATCCTAATACCGGTAACTCCCTCCAACTTTCTAAAAGCAGCACAACCTATTCCGTCAGGCCTCTGGACATCCTAGAATCTGGATGCACTCTCCCCATCATACTTCTCAATCCACACCTGGCCAGCTGACTCCCCACCTTCTGAGGCCCGACATACTTGACCCTGGCGTAAACAAAAACATTAGACACAGGATTCCGTCCCCAATATAGAAGATTAGCGCCTAGAAAATATGGCATATGAATGCTTAATGTGTTCATATGACATTCCTCTGTCTGCTATTTTCATTTCATTTCAAATCGGTTAACACCTCTGCTAAAGTATTGGTCAATAGAATGTCATACGAATGTGTTGTTAAGCATTCATTCGCTATTATCGTGACAGTAATCTCTAGGTTTATAATTCCAAATAGTGCACCAAGAGATCCAATGCATGTGCAAAGGATTGGACTTCTTTCTTCAGACAAGAAAGAAAAACTTGCTTTAATAAAGTGCCTTTCATGACCTCAGGACGTTCCATAGCGCTTCACAGACAATGAAGTATTTTAAAATTGTAGTCACTGTTATAATGTAGGAAACGCAGCAGATCCCTTCCAAGAATTGGCTGCTGGAGTCAAAGAAGAGAGGAGCATGATTGGATAGCACTATTACAAGAAGAGGGCACCCCACCTAGAGAAATATTTGTCCCATAAGATCTGGCCTTTCCTTCACTGCCTATTTTGACACTGCTTAGATTTTTCCCTTTTTAAATGGGGCCTTAATGAGCCTTGTGCACTGTTGTTACACAGGCTCCTACCACAGCAAATGCATTGGAGTGCAATGAGCTCATCAGGCTGGAGGAGACCCCAGGCCCCCATGCCCAATACTGGAGCCCTGGTGCCAAACTCTGTAACTCTTTAGGTGTTTGACAATGCGCTAACAGCCCCAAAATGTGTTCGTAAAACTATATTCGTGCCAAAGAAATAGTCAGGCTGACCTTAAAATTGACTTTTGAAAAATTAAAAGAGTAAAGTTTCTGTTTTGTGGAAACCAATAAGCTGTTTACTTAGCGTGGTTTATCAAAAGAACTTGTTCATCTGCCTCAGTAATCCAAAGGGTCTGATGTCCCCACAGAATTTCATACACTGCACTATGTTTAATTAAAGAGAATTAGAAGCATTTCACAAAAATAAACACAGCATCTCGGATGTTTGACAATCAGTTGATGTTACGCTGAAGTACATTCACAAAACAGAAAGTAGTATTGCCTGAGAATACTAATACTCCTAATTAAATGGTTATGCTGCTGTGCTCTTTGTAAGACTCATAGAATCATAGGGCTCAATTTTAAAACGGAGCCGAGAAGGGGAAGGGGGGGGTCAATTTGAGGTTGGGAAACCCATTAGTACGGGTTTCCCGGACGTCCTTACGATTTTGACGTAAGGACGTCTTTTATTATTTTTTGTCAGCTTTCTGTCCGACTGACCAGCTGATTGACAGGCTGGTCTCAGTCGGACAGGAGACCAGCCAGGGAGAGGACGTCTGCAGGTAAGTCTGCAGGTAAGTCTTTGTTTGTATCGACGGGGGGGCATGAGTGGGCAAGGGGCAGGGGTGGGCAAGAGGCATGGGTGGGCAAGGGGCATGGGTGGGCACAGGTGGGCACATGGGGTCGCGAGTCATGGGGGATGGGATCGGGGGCCAGTCACGGGGGTCTGCACTTGTTGAGGGGGAGGATCGAGGTCGGAGAATCGGGGTCGGGGTCAGGGTCGGAGGATCGGGGTCGGGGTCGGAGGATCGTAATCGGGGGTCGGAGCTCCGTGATCCGGGGTGGGCGTTGATCAGTGCAGGTAGGCTTGTTGGGCCTGGAGGAAGCACTTCTACTCCTCCGGACCCACAAGCTGTGCCTTTCTGGGCACCTACCTGTTAATCTCAGGCCTTCTCGCCTCCTTTCACGAAGGTTCGGGATTCCTGGCCCCCCGGGGTTGAAATCAGGCCTGAAGCCTCCTTGATAGGTTTTAAGGCCCGACCTGCCTCCTGGGAGCAGGTTGGCCACTTGCCCCTCATCCCGCCCCCGTGAAAACCGGAAATGGAGGCAGGTTGGGGGCGGGTCTGAAATAGTAGCAATTTTCAATGCCCCCCGCCCCCAACCCACCCATTTTTTACTTTTAAAATCGAGCCCATAGAATCATAGAATGGTTACAGCACAGAAGGAGGCCATTCGGCCCATTACGCCCGTGCCGGCTCTTTGTAAGAGTAATCCAGTTAGTCTCATTCCCCCGCTCTTTCCCCGTAGCCCTGCAATTTTTTTTCCCTTCAAGTATTTATCCAATTTCTTTTTGAGAGCCACGATCGAATTGGTTTCCACCACCCCCTCAGGCAGTGCATTCCAGATCATAATCACTCGCTGCGTAAAAACATTTTTCCTCATGTCACCTTTGGTTCTTTTGCCAATCGCCTTAAATATGGACTCATATGGAAAGTGAAAAAAATACTTTAAAATAATTTTTAAATAAGTCAGGTTACATTCAGAAGTAATATTAGTTTGATGTTCTGTGAAGTGCTTGGTTTAGTTACAAAATCCTCTGATATTTTGTTGTGGATCAAATTCAGAATAAATCAATACAGTTGAAGTAAAAATATAATGGGGCAGAACTTGATCCTGAAATAACGGAGAGCTCAACAGCGCTCTCTGTTTTTTATGATGTGGAAGTCACGAACTTGCTCCTATCGATTCGTCGATTTGACAGCTGCGAATTAAAGGGCATAGAAATCACTGAAAAATCCCAAACTTGCTCATCCGCCCAGCTGGAACATAACTAATTACGCCACCAAAAGATACACTTGAAAATACCAGGTCTAAGCTAAGTTTTAAAAGCGCAATAACTCTTTCTGACCGGCAAACAACTAAAAATTACATTTTAAAAATATGGAATCTCATATTACTCTTTTGGTCATTAAAAAAAAATTTAAAATTATTTTTTTTTACTTTTCCCTTCTGTCGCTTCAATTTAATTCAATTATTTCTTTGGCTTTTTATATAAAAAAAATTTTGTTTACAGTGACTTCCAGAATACTAACTTTAAATGAATGAAGTCTGCTTGCCTGCTTGTGGGCGTGGCTTCTCCTCCTGACAGATTTTGTGGGCGTGTCTTCTATTCTCACAACCATTTCCATGCACATCAGTTTACCCTGTTCAGAGGCTGGGTTGATGGTGCACAATTCTTTAAAAGTTCAAAATCACGCGAGTCGACGCCACAGAGCCCACAGTAAGTATATTCATTAATTTATTTTGCGGGAGCTGCAGCGATCGTTGCCATGCCACTCTATGCAAGTTCTGCCCCAGTGTGCTTTCTTGCACCTTTAATTAGCTTGTAACCATGTTCAACTGTCGTTTACTGCCCTTTGATATGAAATGAAATAAAGTCATTACTTGGCAGTGTTGTCACAGGCTGGATTCGGTAACAGCCTTCTGATCTCTACCGTAAAGGACTAAGCTTCCAGGTGGTGTAGTCTGCCAGCAGCTGGTGACCCTGTAAACTGGATTCATTAATCCATAGTAACAAATGCAGTTTAAAGAGTAAGGGGCTTGTAAGGCCATTTGTAAGGCCTCATCTGAACTCGCGTCAGCTAAAAGCTGGCATGAGTTCTATTAAGACCCCAGGAAAAGCTCCAAAATGTACTGGAGGCAAAGATAATCGATCCCAGAGGGGATCAATTACCCGCAAACATTTGATCCCCGAGGGAGCAGGAGGCAAAATTGGCTTTTCAGCCTTTCTCAGGCTTCTGTTACACCACTGGAGTGGCATGGCACTTATTTCTGGTGCATTGTCAGGCTGACCACCTCTCATGCAGCCTTAGAGGTATGGGTCGCCTGCCCTGACTCTGATAATAACCCCAACACCACAATTTGGAGTGGGGTTGACATGTTCCTTCATGGGAAGCCAGGAATTCTGATCCGCTGCACTTATGTTGGCGGAGCAGGAGTCTGAGAATATCAAGGCCTAATTCCCTAAGTTTAAGAGTTGAGGAGTATTTTTTTTTAATTCGTTTATGGGATGTGGGCGTCACTGGCGAGGCCGGCATTTATTGCCCATCCCTAATTGCCCTTGAGAAGGTGGTGGTGAGCCGCCTTCTTGAACCGCTGCAGTCTGTGTGGTGAAGGTTCTCCCACAGTGCTGTTAGGTAAGGAGTTCCAGGATTTTGACCCAGCGACCCAGTATAGGATCTAATGTTCCATAATTTATTAATGCAGCTGAATGATATTTGGCAGTAATGTTTTGATACTCTATGTAGTAACATTAATGATGTTGTGATTGTCCTAAATAATTAATTTAGTATTACCGTAGACTTTCATTGTTCACATCATAGCTTGTTATACCCCAGTTGCAGCAAAAGAATTAACAATCATTTCTATTGCGATGTATCCCACATATCAAAATTGTAAATCATTTTCTCATCTATGTATGTTTAATTATTTTATTTTTCTTCTTATACTGACCGGTTTGATTATCTGGGATCCAAAAACTAACATAAAATCAAAAAATTGCATCTGTGTTTTGACATGGTTACGATGGGCACAACAGCCTGGAATTTCCTGGAAAGTTTTACACCAAAATGTCGCTATGCGCAAATTTTCGGAATCATTTGCTTCGCTGCCAAGTTACGTTCATCGAAACCCCACTTATCTCATTAACATGGCTAGGCCCCAACACAAAAAAAGAGTTTCCTACATTTACGCAAGTTCTGAATGGGTGTAAATTTACGCCCAAAATGTTAGGCACAGCAGGACTCGACGTCGCTATTTCTGGCGTTTTATAGTGACTTTTTTTAGCTTTCTTTTTTATTTCTCCTTACTGAGACCTGGACGGTATTTTCTATATCTTTTTTATGGCAATCAGAATCTGTTATATCAAAAAGGTTGCATTTTCTTAAACATGCTGTGCTTAATGTGCAGGAATGATGGTTTGAGGGCTTCAAACTTCAATTTTCAAAACATCAATAAGATAAAGAGGGACTTAAAGAAGGAAGGTGGCCTATGTTCCTTGTTTTCCTTGGGCCCCGATTGTTTACGTTGATTTCTGCTTGTTTTACGTTGGTTTTTATGTATACTAATATGATTGTCAGGAAATTTTGGTGTAAGTTGTCATCGGCAAGATCGGGGTAAAATTTGGTATCATTTCTGCATAAGCGTGATCCAAAAAATTCTGGCCCATTTATATTTGATTGAAACTCTGATCAAGCATCTTCAACCTTGGAGGCTGTGGCAATGCAGCACTAATCGCCCTGGCTTCTACTTCAGATGGCGAGGGTAGATTTTCCAATTCATCGATGATGGCAGGGTGCCTGGCCCATGAGCAGCGCGCAAGCGGTTTCCCAGCCTGTGACGGCAGCGGGCAAGGTACCTCGCCAGAGGAGAGGTCTCGGAAAATCGACCTCATGATGCCCAAAACACAACTCTGCAAGTCAAAGTTGTAACAAGTTTCATTATTTGTTGAGCGGACAGCTAGGGAAAGCAGCATGTAAGAAAGAAGAAGCACTGTTCACTTTCAATCCCAGGTAACAGCACTTTGAAATATTCATCTTAGGGATGTTCCTCCTGATAATAATGGAGTCTCACAATACATCAGTCAAGGGAATTAGTATCTCTAAGAATGATCACAACTCACAGGATTTATTTTGGGGCTCCGTTTCACCTGTATAATTTAATTGTGTTCTGCCGTTGATACTGTTTTTCTTGGAGGCCATTATCATTACTCATTCTTTCTCTAGTGCAACACCAACTGCTGTTGTTCCGTTCCCCTGGTTAACGTTCTCTTAACATTTTTGCTACTATCTCCATGGCAACTAACAAGAATATTAGAGCTTCCTAGGAATTTGGCCTGGATAACAAGTGCCTTCAGTAACTGTCCTCATTATACAGTTTGAAAAAAATCCAGAATTTATAATGTTCTTCACTTGCACAGTAATCATACTCTGAAATGTGGCACAACATGTTGCACTCTGATCATTTTAAATAGAACAACATGATGCTTGATGATTGTAATTAGATTGTCATTAGCTTTAATCCTATTAACATAGCTTCCATATTCGTTATAAACTGATTTTTATATTTAATTCTAAAAAAAAGCAAAATACTGCGGATGCTGGAAATCGGACAGCAGCACCTTCATTTTTTCCCTTCCCAGCTTATAGTAAACTCTGTCGTCATCTTGAAAGGATGCACCTGGTGCACCTGATTTCATCGTCTGATAGAAACATGTTCTCCCAAATGCTACAGATTGTTCTGATGAAGGATTTTGAACAACTTTCAAGCACCTCATAAATCCACAGATGCAGCTACTCAGTGGATGGCAGGGCTTTTGTCTTGGGTTGTTCAGTACCAAAGGCACCATATGACAAAAGCACCACAGGTCTGGCAAAGATACCTTAGGCCTGACAAAAGTACCACAAGCCTGGTAAAGACACTATAGGCCTGGTAAAGACACCAAAGGCCTGCTAAAAGCATCACAGGCTTGGCAAAGAAACCATAGGCCTGGTAAAGACACCAAACGCCTGCCAAAAATACCACAAGCCTGGTAAAGACACCATAGGCCTGACAAAAGTAACATGGGTCAGGCAATGATACCACAGGTATGGTAAAATCAGATTTAGAAACTGGTAATTTTTGCACCCATGAAAATGCTTATTGTGCCCTTTAGCTACTAAATATGACTCTACACTTTTGGAGGTTGTATTTTATTATATTTGTTTATTCACAGCTTTTAACATATATTTTTCTATGTTTTATTTAACAATGCTCCCATCCTTATTACCTGGCTGATGAGAGAGGCAGATAACCTATTCACCAAACTCTAGCAACTTCACAACCAGCGCACAGATAGATGTTTTGAGAAAGCAGCCCAAAGTGATTTGGGTGATGATCACCCCTCCTTTTGATCATATATTTAGATTTCACCCAGTCTCTCCTCTAAAGGCATGGTTGAGATCAGGAACTCACTATTTTCGTACCTGTAAGCTCACTAACCAGCAAACCGTGGCAATAGTATGCGGAGATCCCTTGCAATGTATTTAGTTTCCAAACCCGAGATCTGTGCAACCTCAGTGTATTTATAAGCATTTTGACACACACAATAAAGAAGCTATCAATGCAAACAATCCTTCAGAAGTCATTTTCAAAATGCTAATCGCTTACACAACACGTCTATTCCAGGTAGTGCAAATATGGCACAAACCATAATAAAAAAACTAGTAAGATATATAATCACCTCAAGTTAAAAATAACCACCAAAACAGGCAATATGAAAAGGAAAATGGGATAGGAATTTGATTAGAATCCAGGACTTCCTGCTTTTATATTTTAATTTTCAAGTCTCAGTTTTTGAGCACTTGTGGTTAAAATTATACTTTTGAGCTCTGATTGGGCCAAACATGTCACTATATCGTCGCACAGTGTGCCTGATTAGTGATTGAGAAATATGCAAATATATAGGGCAACTGTTAGATTGAATTACCTACCTGTAGGGGATGCTCCAAAACAACTGGGGCTAAAAGTACATGGGCGTTCTGACCTATTCCTACTGTAACTTCAAAGAAAATATGACAGAACAGTGGTAAACTTGGCCAGGGCCCAGATATGCTGCGTCCCAACCTAGCATCAAAGAATCCAGGATGGCCTTGTGAGAGTGGACTGGCCACTCTTACAAGGCCATCGTCGTAAGGGGGATGGGGGGGGTGGGGACACTCCATGTCAGGAGTTCCATGCCTTTGGAAGGACCTAGTATCTGGTCAGCACGAGCACACCTGATATGGCCAGACGTACTGGCCACCCAAGGGGCGGATGTGGGGACCACATTTTTTTTAAAGCAGCCCCCTTTTGTAAGGACATTGATGGAATGTCACATGTACTCCTAGGGGTGCAAGTGCTGTCCAGTGGTAGACACATCCCCAGGAGGTGGGGTCAGCAGCAGAGGTCTGGGGCAGCCGTATCTCCAGACTTGCACCAAGATGCACCGGCTGATGGATCCGTGGGGCCAGTATCTTTATGAAGAGAGAGATCATAGACGACGATGTCATCAAGGGGAAAGGCTTTCTCTGGATGCCATGTATAATGAAATCATCAATTAATTTATAAAGTATTAGTTCATGATGTTGTTGCTCACAGTGCAAAGAAAATCATTCCTCAAACACTGGAGCCTACTATTGCTGCAAATTAAACTGTTTCTGCAATCACACTTAAGGATGGTGATAATCCTAAATCTGAACTGATACAAAAAGCAGCTAAGTGGTTGAGAAGAACTTAGAGATTACTTTATTTTTGCATAAAACTGGAACTCTCTCCCAAGACTTGTTTACGTGTCACATCGCAAAAGATCTTGCAGCCTTTTGTCATGGATGGTGAACGAGGAATGTTTATTTGCAAATATTTTTCATTTAAATCTGTTAAACAAATTACATGGAAAATGGAGCGTTTGGATTTGGACTCAACGCCAAAGAAAATATCAATGCATACAATCTTTGAGAAGCCACGAGAGGGTTGGTAGGTTAGTTTACTGAATGACAGCATGCATAAAGATGGATTTTTCTTTTGACATTATTGATCATTCCCAAACAGTGAAGTGTAATCTTGTTGCGCTACAACATTAGAAGTTTATTGTTTCATAAATTACATACAATCCAATCCAATCCACTCCACCAGCCATGTCATAACATGGGCCATTTTTGATGCAGAACAATTGGATACTTATCAACATGATCTAGCTCCCAAACAGGAGATACAAGACTCTAGCGATGTGTGATTCACTGCAACAGAAGGGAGATGGAAAGGAGAAATTTCTCTCTCTCTTTTCTATTTTAATGAATCATGTGCATTAAGACAATCCTGCAAAATCAGTAATATGACAGAACAGTGGTAAACTTGGCCAGGGCCCAGATATGCTGCGTCCCAACCTAATTGAGAGAAACAATACTATTGTCTGCAGCCGCCTTCACCTAAGCATTCCTTCGCCTCAACTCAATGCAAGGTGCAGCTGGCGGTATAACTAAGGTCTGCTAGGGGCATGTTGCTTGGTACATCACGGTCCAGGGAGTCCTGTGATCATATTTCTTAATATTTTTGTGTTTGTTGAATTAATAGCACGTTATTTCTGTTGCTGTAGATTAATAAAACACATTCTGCAATGAAATTATTTTTGGGTAGCTGACGCAATCTTTCGAAAGTCAGGACAAGGGGTCACTGGGAGTGTGTCAATATTTGCAGGAGGTCCCCAGTGGTATGTCAATATTTGTAGGAAGTCCCCCCCACAGAAAATGTTTGGAAACCACTGCAGTACAGATATTGGCCTAAGATTAGTATCTAAGACAGCACCCTTACAGTGACACACTGGACCCATGTAGTATCACTACAAGTAAATCGTTGCAAGTGACTCATTGTAAAGGGGCTGAAATAATTTTACTAAATCACTGGAAATGAAAATCGGGCCGGATCTATAACGGGCGGGCGATCCGCTCCGCTAGTTTACTGCCCAAGCATTGATGGTGGAAGTTACCCCCATTTATAATAGCAGAATAACGAGGTTAGTACATATTACAGAATTGATTCATCGATGCACTCTGCTTAGGGAGCCCATTTCTGATACAACCACTCCACAGGTGATATGTGTTGTAAAGGATCTGTGAAAAAAATATTTAATACGTGCAGAATACTTTTCAATTAAAGTATTATCATCAAAACAACAGTATGCTATTTATTCTTAAAGTAGATTATAAAGGACACAATTACACATCTGTTAAAGAACATAAAAGCAACAATTGTAAGGCCAGAAGAATAGGTGCCGATTCTTTGAAGATCAGGTGGTGCAGTAATAAATGAAGTCAGCTCAAAGTACCTACCTTCCATAACATAAACCAGAGAGCCCACATCACCCTCTTTGATGATGCAGCTGTCCTTGCCATATTCCACTGGGTACATACAGTCTACAATCTCCTGAATCTGAGACAACTCCAGATTTTTCATGAAATCATTGTCCAGGATCGCTTCCTTGATCAGTTCCTTAGACCTAAAGCGAAAAATGAAAAGTTGTCAGCAGAAATTCTACAGAGTCCCTGAACAGCAAACCATTGGCAAAGGGAATTAAGAAGGTCCAAGGTCTCTTGTTGTAAAGAAGTTTGAAAACTCCATTATAATAAGAGGTGAAACAATTAATGTTTCTTACGAGGTGCTGTTTAGAATTAATATTGCATTGGTCTTGATATAATATATAACAGACTGAGGATGAAGGTTGAAAAAGTCAATGCAACCATCTATAGCTCTTCATTAAATTTAAACACACAACCTGATGGAAATTAAATTGCTTTCATCCTGACTAATGTGCCTAATTTAACTTAGGACCTCAGTACAATACAAATTGTCAACCTGCATGCAAAATGTTATCAAAGAGTCCAGTCAAATGTCAATATATTTTACTAGGATAAAAATGACTGTAAACCAGAGTAAAATGTCACCCCATGTTTATATGCAGTGATGCAATGCATCATACAAATGATATCAGTAGTGTGTAGAACAATCAGACAATAACACAGTGCAAGTGTTTGAATTGGGTGCAAACTGATGCTGTGAACCGTCTGGAAAGACTTGAGCGATACAAAAAAATCTCAAACAACATGCTGGTGGACTGTGACCAAACTATATGATTCAAAGAGTAGGCACATATACGCTAAGGCACTGTGTCACATATAAATCCCTCCAAGGCCCAAAGAGAAGACATCGATGAAAGGCAACATGAACTATTTTCCAAGGAAAAATACAGCCTGAGCTGGCCAATTCGAACAAAAATTCCATCACAAAGAGCTAACAGGTTCTCGCAATCCATGGCCATAACTGCTGCTGCAATAATAACATTACAATTCTAATCACATGCATGCATGAACTACTATCACTACATGAAAAATCAACTTCTAGAATTAACTTGTATTTATATAGTGCCTTATCACATTTCTCAGAACTGTCAGAATGATACCTGGGCTTAGAGGGTTAAATTATGAGGACAGGTTGCATAAACTTGGCTTGTATTCCCTTGAGTATAGGAGATTGAGGGGTGATCTGGTCAAGGTGTTTAAAATGTTTAAAGGGTTTAATAGGGTAGATACTGAGAAACTATTTCCTCTGGTGGGAGAATCAAGAACAAGGGGACATAATCTTAAAATTAGAGCTAGGCCATTCAGGAGCGAAATCAGGAAGCAATTTTTCACACAAAGTGTAGTAGAAATCTGAAAAAATTCTCCAAAAAAAGCTGTGGATGCTGGGACAATTGGAGCTTTCAAGACTGAGATAGATAGATTTTTGTTGGGTAAGAGTATCAAGGGATATGGAGCAAAGGCAGGTAAATGGAGTTGAGGTGCAGCAGCCATGATCTAATTGAATGGTGGAGCAGGCTCGAGGGGCTGAATGGCCTACTCCTGTTCTTAATGTTCCTACGTCTCAAAATGCTTCACATATAACACATTACTTTGAAGTGCAGTTGTTCTTATGTAGACGAATGTGTGGTCTCATTTTTCAAGGATTTACCCTTGTTCACTAAATATTTGCTTAGCCCACATTAAAATGAAAAATATTAAATGCCGAATCGTTTATCTTGGATTTTATGAAACAGTTTTATTGGAAAAATTATACTATGGAGAATTTGCATTTCATGCTTTGCACAAACAGCTTCATTTGAATTATCAATAATTTCCAAAGAATAGGACATACTGCTACTGATGAAAAGTCACACAGTAAGTAATGCTGGTCCCAAAGGAAACTATATGCATCCGCAGTATTGAGGGAACATAACGATGACAACTTCAATTTCTTTGAAACTTTAAAATGAGAAAACTGCTGTAACAATAATGTGAGAAAGAGCTCAACAACTTTACACAGTAAATTCACATTTACCAGATACAAAGCGATTCAGTGAGTGCTGCAAAGGAAACACTCTTCACAGAACAATGGAAGGGGTACGAAATTAGTGTTCGCTTTACAGTGCACCACAGCACTGGGATATGGGGGAGGGGAGTGTCTCCTTGATCTCACACAAATGGAGTTTCTGATTTAGACTGTGTTGTGACAGAATCGTGGGGAGTAGAGGCAAGGTATTTCCCCACAGAGAGACAGCACACAAAAATGATGGGCAAACCAACCCAGTCATTCCCATCTCTCAATAGGCTCTTACATAGCATTGAGGTAAAGACCTGAGAGCCGGTTGAATGTCTGCTCTGAAGACCAGGGGATTATATATGATGTAGAGGCTAAAGGTGGAGGTTAAAATTCCTTAAAAGGGTCGAAGAAAAAAGAAGCAATACCAGTTTAACAATGCACATGGTATTGGAACAAGGTTAAACGTTTCTTCTATGTTAAATTTTAAGAGCAAACAACTAATTATTGACAAGGTTATTAGATCATAATACACCTCTACAAAATATTGTTCATAGGTACCATATGTTTGCCGTCTAAAATGCAAATGAAAACCCTATTCTCAATGGGTTACTGTACATCAATATCATATTTGTACAAATTGTATCCTATTGAATAGCAAGATATTGAATATAAATATTGAAATATTTTTGAATGACTCATTGTACTGATTTGATGACCCACGTAAACATTTAAACAGATTTTGACCATCAGGTTCCTTTTTATAGCTCTATAGAAACTAGTTACTGTATTGTATCATTCCTTCTCAAACCTCTGTAATGCAGCAAAGCACTGGTTTGCACTGACTGCTGCAGTATATTATGTAAGCCCCACAATATTCAAGTATAATATTGATACTGGTCAATAATTACCGTGACTCTTAAATAATATGCTACTTTTTTTTAATTCGTTAATGGGATGTGGACGTTGCTGGCGAGGCCAGCATTTATTGCCCATCCCTAATTGCCCTTGACAAGGTGGTGGTGAGCCGCCTTCTTGAACCGCTGCAGTCCGTGTGGTGAAGGTTCTCCCACGATGCTGTTAGGAAGGGAGTTCCAGGATTTTGACCCAGCGACGATGAAGGAACGGCGATATATTTCCACGTCAGGATGATGCGTGACTTGGAGGGGAACGTGCAGGTCGTGTTGTTCCCATGTGCCTGCTGCTCTTGTCCTTCTAGGTGGTAGAGGTCGCGGGTTTGGGAGATGCTGTCGAAGAAGCCTTGGCGAGTTGCTGCAGTACATCCTGTAGATGGTACACACTGCAGCCACAGTGCACCGGTGGTGAAGGGAGTGAATGTTTAGGGTGATGGATGGGGTGCCAATCAAGCGGGCTGCTTTGTCCTGGATGGTGTCGAGCTTCTTGAGTGTTGTTGGAGCTGCACTCATCCAGGCAAGTGGCGAGTATTCCATCACACTCCTGACTTGTGCCTTGTAGATGATGGAAAGGCTTTGGGGAGTCAGGAGGTGAGTCTCTCGCTGCAGAATACCCAGCCTCTGACCTGCTCTTGTAGCCACAGTATTTATATGGCTGGTCCAGTTAAGTTTCTGGTCAATGGTGACCCCCAGGATGTTGATGGTGGGGGATTCGGCGATGGTAATGCCATTGAATGTCAGGGGGAAGTGGTTAGACTCTCTCTTGTTGGAGATGGTCATTGCCTGGCATTTGTCTGGCGCGAATGTTACTTGCAGTAATTTACTGAAGAAAATATGAATACATTTAAATCAGCTAAAGCATAAAAGTGAATAACGAACATACAATTGTAATTGGAAATCCTGCTCTCAAGGGAATACACTGATTGCACTCCAAAGGTAAGAAAATACACTGGGACCAGCTGGCAGCAAACTTTGCTACAAGTCCATTTTTACTACATAGCAACTAGTGTTAGATAAATAACACACTTCCTGTGATGATTCTTTCAACATGATAATAATTGCTCGTATAATATCTCCAGAAAACGAATAAACTGTTTCGCAGCCTACTCCATCAGAATGACAGAAACTGGCAGTGGTGCCAATGAAGCTAATTACCGTTACTGAAAGAATAAATGTAGCATTAGTCACAAGAACCGTCTAGTTGCAAAAACATAAAAGGCAATTAGAGGTAAAACACATTTTAATTATAATGCCATAGTTGTCACAAATGTTATCAAAATCTGCAAATTTAATCAAACCAACTTATTCATTAAACATCAGTAGTATAACTATGGAGAAACCCAAGGAGGTGGCTTCTCCTCTGCAACCATATGATAACCTCTGGCATGACCCATGGTTCCGCCCCCAGTCCCTCCTATTGATCATATACGTGTTGCACGTCAGCACGATTATCTGTAGACAGAGGTCTAGTTTCTGTATCTCTACACATGATGCCCAGCTTTATCCTCTGGCCTCTAGGAAATAGCAGAGGCTCTGATCATCATTTTCCAATCCTCCCTGGCTACAGGTGCGGTGCCGAAGGATTGGAGGACTGCTAACATTGTACCATTGTTTAAAAAGGGAGAAAGAGATAGACCGAGTAATTATAGGTCAGTCAGTCTAACCTTGGTAGTGGGCAAATTATTGGAATCCATTCTGAGGGACAGCAGAAATCATCATTTAGAAAGGCATGGGTTAATCAAGGACAGTCAGCATGGATTTGTTAAGGGAAGGTCGTGTCTGATAATTTGATTGAATTTTTTGAGCAGATAAGAAGGAGAGTCCATGAAGGTAAAGCATATGATATAGTGTACATGGATTTTAGCAAGGCTTTTGACAAGGTCCCACATGGCAGACCGGTCAAAAAAGTAAAAGCCCATGGGATCCAAGGGGAAGTGGCTAGTTGGATCCAAAATTGGCTCAGTGGCAGAAAGTAAAGTGTAATGGTTGACGGTGTTTTTGCGACTGGAAGGCTGTTTCCAGTGGGGTCCTGCAAGGCTCAGCATTAGGTCCCTTGCTTTTTGTGGTATATATCAATGATTTGGACTTGAATGTGGGGGGGCTTGATCAAGAAATTTGCAGATGGTACAAAAATTGGCCATGTGGTTGATAGTGAGGAGGAAAGCTGTGGACTGCAGGAAGATATCAATGTACTGGTCAGGTGAGCAGAAAAGTGGCAAATGGAATTCAATCCAGAGAAGTGTGAGGTAATGCATTTGGGGAGGGCAAACAAGGCAAGGGAATACACCATAAATGGGAGGATACTGAGAGGTGTAGAGGAACAGAGGGACCTTGGAATGCATGTCCACATATTCCTGAAGGTAGCAGGACAGGTAGATAAGGTGTTTAAAAAGGCATTCGGGATATTTTCCTTTATTAGCCAAGGCGTGGAATATAAGAGCAGGGTGGTTATGCTAGAACTGTATAAAACATTGGATAGGCCACAGCTTGATTACTGCGTACAGTTCTGGTTACCACATTACAGGAAAGATGTGATTGCACTGGAGAGGATACAAAGGAGATTTACGAGGATGTTGCCAGGGCTGGAGAATTTTAGCTATGAGAAAAGATTGGATAGGCTGGAGTTGTTTTCTTTGGAACAAAGGAGGCTGAGGGGAGATTTAATTGAGGTATATAAAATCATGACAGGACCAGATAGAGTGGATAGGAATGACCTATTTCCCTTAGTAGAGGGGCAATGACCAGGGACCATAGATTTAAAGTAATTGGTAGGAGGACTAGAGGGGAGCTGAGAAGAAATCTTTTCACCCAGAGGGTGGTGGGGGTCTGGAACTCACTGCCTGAAAGGGTGGTAGAGGCAGAAACCCTCAACTCATTTAAAAAGTACTTGGATGTGCACTTGAAGTGCCGTAACCTACAGGTCTACGGACTTTGGCCGGCACAGACACGATGGGCCGAATGGCCCCCTTCTGTGCCGTAACTTTCCATGATTCTACCCTCGTCTCTACAACTGTTGCTCTACTATTGGACTGCCAACATCAAGTCGTACATGGGCCAGAACTTCCTCCAACTAAACAATTGCAGGAGTGAAGCCAACCTCTTAGGCTCTTGATAGGAACTCCACACCCTGCCCCTCAATTCCATTCCTGTGGTTCACTCTGGCACAATCCAACAGGGCACAGCCTCAGTGTCCTTCCCAACCCTGAGCTGAGTTTCAAACTTCACGTCCAGACCTATACCACGATCACATATTTTCACTTGCAGAATATTGCCCACCTCCAACATAATCTCACCCCTCCTCTCGCTGAAATCCTCATTCATCGTTATCTTTAGACTTGATTTTCCCGATACCCTCTTAGCCAACTTACACAAACTCCAATTCATCCAGAACTTCATTTGCCACATCTTATCCCACACCAAAACTTGCTCACCCATCACTGCTCTCCAATGGCTCCCCAACCCCCAGTGCATTAATTTCCTTTCTCTCATTTACAAATCCCTCCATAGCCTTGCTACTCCCTACCTCTGCAATTCCCTACAGCGCTATATCCCAACTTGTAGCTTCTGCTCTTCTGAGCCTGGACTACGGTGCAATCATTGGCTCTACACTCTTGCATTGTCTACCTAAACCTGTCTGTCTCATCACATCTCTCACGGTCTTCAAAACCTATCTGTTCAACCATGCCTTTGGCCATCTCCCCTAAGTACTAGCCCAATTCCGACTCAATGCCCAGTCAGCTCCTCAGTGCCTTGAATATTTCACTGCATTAATGGTGCTTTATCGTGTTACTGTTGCTCTACTATTGGACTGCCTACATCAACTTCCCCCTTCAATTTTTTTAATGATAATCCTGAGTCTAATCTCCCTGATCTCTGATTTGCCAACCAGCAGAAACAATCTTTCAATATTCACCTTCTCAAAGCTTTTCATAATTTGGACAACCTCTATTAGATCACCATTTAATCTTCTTTGTTCCAGTGTAAAAAGAGCCTGTCTTCCAAACTATAACCTTTAATTCCTGGTATCATTCCACTGAATCTTTGCTGTACCTTTTCCATGGCTCTAATATCCTTTTATTGGAGTGCCAAGAACTACATGCAATATTCCATCTGCCCTAACCAATGCTTTGCATAAATTTAGCATCACTTCCTTACTTGTAAATTCAATGCTCCGATTTATAAAACCCGCAATTCCATTCTCCTTTTTCTACCTGTGCTCCTACCTTAAAGATATCTGCACTCCTAAATCTCTGTTTCTCCACACTGTTAAAAGCATTTTGTTGCATCTTTGTTGCAAGTTAAAACGCCAATATTCGGCTAAGTTTCAATTTACAGCTGTAGGCTTTAATGTCCCATCTGCCACAATAAAACTGATGGGACTAAAAACATAAAGGAACTTCTATAATAAACCTGACAAGGCAAGTTAAGACCTCAAAACAATAGCAGCGATCTTTTTTATCGTTCCATCTTGATTTTAGTAATCATAATTTCGCAATTACTACTGTTCCAAATAGATTTGTATCAAGCTTTAAACTGTACAGCAGTTCTTGCTCCACTAAACAATAAAATGCCTCGACAGTCTTTGGCAATACATATGGGAGTGTACATTGGTTGGAGTATGTGACCAGGCAATAACACATCGAACAGTTACAATGGTGCAAACTGTGAGAGCTAAAATTAATCTAGTTTATCAAATCATCTCAACCTTTGGATATATTGAATCCTTGAAACACAATCCAAATTATGTTGCTGTACATAATTCTTGCAAGTGAAGATCATGGGTCCAACCCTGGGTACTATTTTAAGAAGTACCCTTCATAGCACAAGAGAGTTTTGCAGTGAGGTAAAAATTTGCAACTCGTATTGCACTAGTTAACTTCATCATATGTCAAGTTTTAATCCCTAGCAATCAATGGAAAATCATTCTGGAAACTCTTTCCCATGGAAACATGAATATATTGGTGTGCAATCTGCATTTTTCTCTGGTTACTTCTCTTTATCGTAAAGATTCACACCACCATCTTTGGCTTTGAGACTGATGTTGGAAATCATTTAGAGCCAAATTCAGCATTTTGTCGGATAAAGAGGAACGCAAGGCAACTACTGACGATGAAAACCTGGGAATTTCTTAGATACATCTCAGTGCAGTGGAAGTGTTTCCAGTGAAGCACCAAGTTCATCCAGGATGAAGCACACAGTACAATAGCCAGACCCCGAGTCATTGAGCAAAAATAATGCAGCAAAACTAAGGCACAAAACAGACAAGTATGAAGAAATACTGGAAAAAAGAGTAAATTATTAAGATCATGTCTATAGGTAAGGGTCATTGACAACACTGGCATCTACCCGACAATGTGGAAAATTGCCCAGCTACGTCCTGTCCACAAAAAGCAGGACAAATCCAATCCAGCCAATTACTGCCCCATCAGTCTACTCTCAATCATCAACAAAATGATGGAAGGTGTCATCAAAAGTGCTATCAAGTGGCACTTACTCACCAATTACCTGCTCACCGATGCTCAGTTTGGGTTCTGCCAGGACCACTCGGCTCCAGACTTCATTACAGCCTTGGTCCAAACATGGACAAAAGAGCTGAATTCCAGAGGTGAGGTGAGAGTGACTGCCCTTGACATCAAGGCAGCATTTGACTGAGTGTGGCATCAAGGAGCCCCAGTAAAATTGAAGTCAATGGGAATCAGGAGGAAAACTCTCCAGTGGCTTAGCACAAAGGAAGATGGTAGTGGTTGTTGGAGGCCAATGATCTCAGCCCCAGGACATTGCTGCAGGAGTTCCTCAGGGCAGTGTCCTTGGCCCAACCATCTTCAGCTGCTTCATCAATGACCTTCCCTCCATCATAAGGTCAGAAATGGGGATGTTCGCTGATGATTGCACAGTGTTCAGTTCCATTCACAACCCCTCAGATAATGAAGCAGTCCATGCCTGCATGCAGCAAGACCTGGACAACATCCAGGCTTGGGCTGATAAGTGGCAAGTAACATTCGCGCCAGACAAGTGCCAGGCAATGACCATCTCCAACAAGAGAGAGTCTAACCACCTCCCCTTGACATTCAACGGCATTACCATCGCCGAATCCCCCACCATCAACATCCTGGGGGTCACCATTGACCAGAAATGTAACTGGACCAGCCATATAAATACTGTGGCTACAAGAGCAGGTCAGAGGCTGGGTATTCTGCGGCGAGTGACTCACCTTCTGACTCCCCAAAGCCTTTCCACCATCTACGAGGCACAAGTCAGGAGTGTGATGGAATACTCGCCACTTGCCTGGATGAGTGCAGCTCCAACAACATTCAAGAAGCTCGACACCATCCAGGACAAAGCAGCCCGCTTGATTGGTACCCCATACACACCCTAAAGGCTTCACTCCCTTCACCACCGGCGCACTGTGGCTGCAGTGTGTAACATCTACAGGATGCACTGCAGCAACTCGCCAAGGCTTCTTCGACAGCATCTCCCAAACCCACGACCCTCTACCACCTAGAAGGACAAGGGCAGCAGGCACATGGGAACAACACTACCTGCACATTCCCGTCCAAGTCACACACCATCCTGACTTGGAAATATATCGCCGTTCCTTCATCGTCGCTGGTTCAAAATCCTGGAACTCCCTAACTAACAGCACTGTGGGAGAACCTTCAACACACGGACTGCAGCAGTTCAAGAAGGCGGCTCACCACCACCTTCTCAAGGGCAATTAGGGATGGACAACAAATGCTGGCCTTGCCAGCAATGTCCACATCCCATAAAAAAAATATGGGTTTCTCACTTGGCACCTTGTATTATTCCAGGAAATTCTCAGTAACCCATCTTCCATTTGCTTGGTCCCAGTGGAAACAGGTCTGCCAACTGGTATCCTTCTTTGGTAAAAAAAAACAATTACAGAAGAGGGCAATATATGAGAAAATGCAAGTCCTGCTAATTAATACTTTGCAACATTGGCAATAACCATGAGGAGCGCTATAAACCAAACCATCTTCCATTCACAGCTGAAGGAAGCGAGGAAGGAATGGAAATAAAAGGTCATAATTCACTGGCAATATAGATTAGTTTGTATTTGTTCATATTAATAACCTATGACAAAAGCCAATAGGGCAAGGCAGCACGAAGGTTGAAAGCAGCAAAAGAGAAGATGTGATACATCAGGCAGTAGTGAT